>NW_027263570.1:0-389352 GCF_044049455.1 Aspergillus lucknowensis | reverse complement strand
AGACTAGATATTTCTACTATACTCTAAATATAGAAAAGTATATAAATAGATAGTAGAAAAATTTAAATAAATATTAAACTTACAAGAAATATACTTTTATAATAAATAAATTAGATATATATAAAATTACCTATATAATTACTATTTATCTACTAGAGAAATACTATACTAAAGTATTAACTAGATATTTTACTATAATAATTTTTATAAAAGGTATATCTATATAAAGCAAGAATATAAATAATATCTATAAAAATCAAGTATATTAAGTAAACTAGGCTATAGTTACTCTATAAAAGAAAATTATAATTATATTTTTATAAGCAAAAAATATCTATATTATTATAATCTAGTAATATATAATTATAAAATTAAGAAATATATTTATTATTCTAAAAAATAACTAGTAAAACTATATAACAAGAATTACTATTATAAAAAAAAATAAAAATAGTATAAAAAATACTAATTAAAGGTTTAGCTTTATATAATCAAGAATTAGATATTACTAGTTATACTTGTAATAATTAATAGATATAGTATAAGAATCTTAATAGACTTAGAAGTAATAATAGAATTTATTAGATCTAAGTTTATTAAATAATATAAAATCAAGTCTAAGCCTACTAGGAACTAGATCTAAATTATTAGGTTTAAAAGAAAATTACTATATAATAAACCTAAAATAAGAATAAAAGCTATCTAAATAAATTCTAGAATATATATTAAAGAGTTAATATTTAGAATCATGCTAATAGATAAAAATTAATATAATATAATTATAAGAATATTCTAGCTAATAAAACATGAGCTAAGTATTAGCTAGAAAAAGGGAGAAGTTATAATTAAAGAATACTATTTAATTATAAAAAAATAAGACTATAATATTCAAGCTTATAGTATTAAAAAAGAATTAAAGATAATCTCTAGTAATAAAAATTAAAAAATAATAATAGCCTTTAAAATAAAGACTAAATTATTAGCAATAACAAAAAAGATATATAAAATATTAAATAAATAAATAACTAGAAATAATAGAATAGATATCTAATTTTAAGAAAATAGATATCCTAGGATAAAACTAAAAAAAACTTCTAAAGCTAAACTTGCTAAAATTAAGAAGCTATTACTAAAGAAATATTATAAGTTTATTAAATTATTTATAAAACTAGATTATTAACTACTAAAATATAACACATGCTATAAAGCTAAAATACTACTAGTTAAAGAAGTAAAATTAAAGCAAGTTTAGTAGTTTAGGAAATTGCTAAAAGAACTAAAATTAGAACAAGAATTTATTAAGAAATTCTATATTACTAGATATATTAAAAAATTAGATTTACCATGCTTAACTAGACCTATATTTATACCTAAGAAAAATAGCAAGAAGTAACTTGTTTTTAACTTTTAATAGCTAAATAATTTTATAATTAAAAATGCTAATAAAATACTATATATAAAATAAAAGAGAGACCTATTATAAAAAGCTATAATTATAATTATATTTAATATTTAATAGGGATACTATAATATCCTACTATAAAAAAAAGATTAATATTTAATAGTCTTTTTAATAGATTTAGGATTATATTAATAGGTAGTTAAACCTATAAGACTAATATAATTACCTATAGAATTTGCTAGATTTATAATTTATATACTATAATAATACTTAAATAAAACTATTGCTATCTATTTTAATTTACAAGAAATAAAATTATTTATATAATAATTAAGGAGCTACTCTTATTTTTAAATATAATATAAATAGGCTAGTAATAGCTTAATTTATTCTTAAATTTCTAAATCCTTTAATTAAAGCTCTTGTTATATAGCTATAAGATATTTTTATTTTATATTAAAAAAGGTTAGCTTAGAAATAACATATTTTTAACCTAACTATATATACTTGTTATAATAACTTAAATTCTTAGATTTTTTACATGATATATCTAACTAAAAATACTAGATATAGAAAATAACTATTATAAAGCCACTTTTTTTAATTTAATATTTAAGATTTTATTTCTAAATACTAGAATTTAAAGCTATAATAAAGTTAGTGCCAAGATATTAAGACAAGAAGGAAGATAAATTAGGACTAAACTCACCTATAAAAGCACTATTTATTATATCTTTAGGACAAAGACCTTGAAAAAAGGGGATTATTAAAGAAATAGAGATTAATAGCTAATAAATCTAATATACTATAACATTATATTAAAATACTAAAAAATAAAGATATACTAATCTAGTTATATTAGGCAATATAATACTAGGGCTAATCTAAACTATAGTAATATTAGGTAATCTAATATAATTAGATATAATAGAGCAGGTACTTTAATAAGAGTATTATATAATACTTAAAGATACTATAAGACCAAGTATATAAGGACTATTATTACCTATACCTAGAAGTTTGGATTACTGTCTATTATTAACTAGATTAATAATACACCTATTATTTACCAATTACTTTGATATCTGCCTTTTTTTATACTTTATTTAACCCTAACAATTTATATTCTCTTTATTCCTCTCAAGAATATTCTTAGGCGTTCTCCTATGGATTAATCGGTGGATCCTAATCTAACACTAATCTAATTTTTTTCTAATATTTTTTGTATATATTCTTTAAGTACTTTAAGTTTTTATGCTAATAGCAAGTATATTAGTTTTTATAATAGTCTTTTACCTGCTTCTAGTTTAATTTTATAGTTATAACTATAGTATAATGCTAATATACTTCTTCTTCTAAGAAAATATTTTTAAAATCTTAATATTGCTCTAGTAGTATAATCTTAGTTATCTATATCTTATATAATACTAGTTTAGCTTTCTCCTTTAATTACTATACTTAGATTATATAAAAGATAGCCCTAGCCTGTAATTTAATAGTATATTCTTATACTATTATAATAATATTAGGATTATAAGGTGCTTTTTTATAGTATTTTCATGTTCTTTTTATCTATTTAATACTAGGATTAACTTAGTCAAGCTAAGACCAGCCTAAAATTATATTATACTTTTTAATATTAATAGTTTTAAAGGTTTATTACTATATTTTAATAACTCTTTTTAAATCTCTAGCATGTATTTTAAGCTTATAACTCCTGTAAGATATTATATTATAGCTATTAATTATAGTAATCTATTATAATAGGCTACTATTTAATAGGACTATTTATTTAGCCTAGTACTAGCTTATAAAATTTATAATAATACTATAGTCTAATAAAATATAGGTTTTTTATAGGTATTCTTTTATAATAATATTAATAATAAAGGTAATAGTTTTTATATCCCTTGTTTTTATATAGAAATCTAGTATTTTTATTATATAAAATACTAGGTCTAGGAGTTTTTTAACTTTTTAAGCTAATTTCTTTTATAGAAGCTACTACTAGGCAACTAATATTATAATACTAAGATAAAAGGGGACTATAGTTATATTATTGCTTGTATATATCTAAATAGTACTCTAATATATAGTATTAATAGCCTTGCAAGAGCTAGGTAGCAATACTATAGGACTAAATATATAAGAACTATTATTACCTATATTTAAAAGTTTTATTCTCTATTTATTATTAACTAGATTGACAATACACCTATTATTTATTAATCACTTTTGGTTATCTACCTCTTTCTATACTTGTTTAACCTTAACAATCTATATTCTCTTTATTCCTCTCAAGAATATCCTTAGGTGTTCTCCTACAGATAGATCAGCGGACCCTAATCTAACAATTTTCTATTAATTATTTTTAGCAATCTTGATATAATAATAAGCATCTTTTAAATTAACTTAATAAAATATTAGGCTCTAGACAAGTGGTTAAGGATTTTTAAAATAAAGAATAAAAGATACTAGTTCTTAATTATTACCTTATTAAGTTTTTAATAGTTAATATATAAATAAAAACTACTATCTTTTTTAGGAATAAAAAGAATAAAAATATTTATAAAATTTTTAGAAGAGCAAATTTAGCTATATATAATATTTTTATTTATATATTTTTATAATATATAAAGTTTAGTTATAGATAGGAGATATATTAGGCCTTAAAAGAATATTTTACCTTTATTAAGAATAATAGTATATATAGTATTTTCTAATATAGAATAGACTCTTGCCTAATTAGTTAAGAATATATTAATAAAATCTTAGTATTTGATAAATAAGGTATTATAATTAGATAGTAATTTAGCCTTAATATTATTATATTTATTTAGTAGCTATATCTCTTCTAGTATTTTTATTAAGATATATATTTAAGTCTTATTTTAGCAAGCTTTTATAAATTAGTAATAAGTAAGGAATTATATAAAAGGAATCTTAAACTATTATTTATAATTTACTAGTAATAACTAGATATTATAATCTTATAAAATAATTATAAATAATAAAAAAAATGTAATTACGTTTTAGTTAATAGTAATATAGTATTTTTTAAAAATTATAAATAGTTTTATATAAATTAATTATAATTATTAGAACTTTTTATATCCTATAGATTTATATACTAAAATTATTAATTATTTCTAAAAAAAAATATAAAAAGTTTAGCAGCTATAAGCTTATAAGTTTTAATAAACTAATAGCTAATAAGATTAACTTCTATAATAATATTAAGATGTGAGAATACCACGTGATCCAGGGAACGTGTTCCCAACTGGACCAAAAGGTCACTATGATCAGACCCGATGGTCTGATTCTGCCTGGATCGCTCCTATATAGCCTGCGCCGTGACATAAGATTAGTTATAATATAGATTAAGTTTTTTAATAAAAATAGTAATTTAAAAGCTAGTAATAATTTTTATATATAAATATAGGTTAAAAAATAGGAACCTTATTTTAATCTAGTATTATTTTTTATATAACTAAATTCTATTCTAATATTAATAGACTATATTTTAGCTTTATTTTAGTTAGATTTTTTTAGGTAGTAATTTATAAGATAGTTTAGACTATTATATAAGTAGTACTAAAGGTTATTAGAGTTTTAGTAACCTTAACTTTTAATAAGTCCTTTTAGGATTAACTAGAGGGCTTAGATAATTAATCCCTTCTAAATAGATATTTATTAGATTTTAGTCTTCTAACCCTTTTTATAAGATTCTAGTAATAAGTTGTGGTTAAAACTATATAGTCTTAGTTCTTTAAAATCTCTAATATATTCTTATAAATTTTTTAATAGAGATTAAGCTAAAGCTTTATAAAAAAGGAATAGGCTTATTACTTATTAAATTTTTTAAAAAAATACTATTTTAAAGTATTAAAATAAATATAAAACTTGTATAAATCTTAATTAAATTATTAGTAAGCCTGCTTTATCTAAAATATTATATTTAATTATAGGATAATAGTATTCTAAATAAAAGTTATAATCTAGTTAATAAAATACTTCTATTTATTAATAGCTTTTTAAGATTTAATCTTTTCTTTTTTATTAATATATTAGTTCTATCTTTATTAATATATATTATTTATATTAGCTAGGATAGCAAGAATCTTTATTTTATTAGTTTAATATTTATATAAAGTACCTTTAAAATTCTACTAGGAATTTATAAGCTATTTATCTTATTATTAAAGATTAAAATTTAGAATAAAAGGGGTAATATTCTTAATCTTAATCTTGCCTTTATAGTTAGATTTTAATAAAAAAAAGAAATATTTCTATTTTTAAGATATTTAGAACTTGAACTACTTGCTTTTTTATTATAATTAAATAATCTATTATTTAAGGTTATAAATCTATAACTACTAATCTACTTCTTGCTAGAAGCTTTTAAAATTTTTAATAGTAGTAGGAATAGATTTAGTAATAGAATTAGTTAATTCTTGAAGATCTAGTAATCTAGAAATTTAAGATATCTTAATCCCCTAGATAGCTTAAAAAAGAAGATTTAGAATATTAAAGGTTAATAAGGAATTAGCTAGATAAGGAATAAATACTTGATTATTAAGATAAAATAAGACTAAATCTTGCCCTCTATTTTTTATAGGAGATTTAATTCTTAATAGCTATAGAATTGCTTAATATAACCTTAGATTATTAATATTATAATAACAAAATAGAGGTATTAAGCTCCAATAGCATGCCAAGACCAACTCTACCTTGACAGACAACCAAACCCGTGACAAATACTTAAGAATATTTTTAATAGGATAAGAAGAATATAGATTATAATATTAAATAAAGTATAAGAGGAGGTAGATAACTAAAATATAATTAGTAAATAATAAATATATTATTAATCTAGTAATAATAGATAGAGAATAAAATTTTCTAGATATAAGTAATAATAGTCCTTATATATCTAGTCCTATAATATCTAAGTACTATATAATACTCCTTATTAGAGTACCTGCTTTATTATATTAGATTATATTAGATTACCTAATACTACTATAGTCTAGATTAGCCCTAGCATTATATTGCCTGATATAACCGGGTTAGCACATCTTTTATCCTGTTGTGCTGCGGCACAGCAGATCCATTGGCTATCAATGTCCGAGTTCTCTGACAATAAGTAATATAAAATGGAATATATTATATAGGTGAAAAACTAATTAATAACCTTTTAAAAAAGGTTAGTTATACTACTAGAATATTATATACCATATAAGCTTGCTTAGTAGCATGCTTGCAGAGCAGGTAGCATGAATATACTGCCTAAAGCATCAGGCTGCTTCACGCAGCGCTCCACAGACCGCTGCAATACACAGGGTCTAACGGGATATCAAGATGATCAGCTCGCCCTGGTGATTGATTCGGTCGGGAGTTATGTTACATCACATTTCAAGCTGAGAAATGACATGAATCTTGGAGCCAGACAATAAATTACAGGGTAGTTTGGCCCATGTCATACGCTGATTATGTGTACATGGAGGGTAAGTTCTGAAACTTGTCATTGGCTATAGCACTATCCCGATTTTGTTCGTTTTCATGCTGGCACAGGTGAGATCCTTATCCGGCGCTGCGCAACAGTATCAGCCAAAGCATTCTTTAAGGTGTTGGCATCCTTAAACGCTCTCCAAAACCTGCTCCTTGAACTCCCTTTCAACCTTGTGACCCTTGTCGTCGGTCGTTGACTCGCCGTGAAGATTGAGAAGAGCACCAAGATCGAACTTAGGGGCCTTTAGGAGCTTAACCTTGCGAATGTGGACCTAGAAAGTAGTTAGCTGGGCTCGTGCTTAGTGTCTATTAGGTATACGAACGTGCTGGAGTGGGTAGATTCCTTGGGTCGCCTTCTCGATCTCCCGACCAATAACCTCGGGGATAAGTTTTGTCGTAAGCTGGGCGAGGGAGCAGCTGGCGGCTTCCCGTTGCATAATCTCAGTCATCTTCTTCCTAATAGCGCGGATCTGGGAAGAGCGTGCGTATGTGGTCTTCTTGATCTGGTTTGGGCGTCTCTTGGTGAAGGCGATGGCGAATAGACGCAGAAGGTAGTCGTCAGTGGTCTTCACGGTGACGTTGGCCTCAATAAGGGACTGCCACTTTCGCACGAGGGACCGGAGCTTGTCGGTGGTGAAATCCAGGCCATGGAAGTTCGTTAAACAGTTCTTTCCTTGGATTTCGTCGACGCGGAGCTTGACCTTGCGGAAGGCGTGGTCTTCGTCGTTCTGGAGGTCTGCGAGGGAAACTTCAAAAATACGACCCTTGAGCGAATCGTTCGCATTCTTCAGACCGCTGGTGCGGTTGACAAGAGTCTTTCCAACGCTTCATTCATTCCAGTTAGTTCATCTCTCGTAGTATGGGGAACTTTGCGGCAGTGCAGTGGGCTTGTGTTGAACTCACTCTCTGATCTGGAAGGTGGAGGGTGCCTATTTTGGAGTCAGTCAGAACTTGTATTTCACTCCAATCAGTTTATTTTACCTTCACAGAGTATTCATCCTTCCTGGTGAAAGGATCGACCGTCCTCTTCTTCACACCCTTCTTGCCCTTTGACAAGCGCTTGTTCCTAGTGGCTGATTAGCAACGGTTTCGACTATCTGCGGGTGGGCAATGAATCGGGTTCGAATGGCGTACTTTCCAACAGCCATAATTGCGACGCGAGCCTATCCGTCAGTAGTGAAAGACAGACGATAGATTCTCACCGCGCACACTGATGGAGGGTGTTGAGTCGATTCGTGCTGCTTGCGGCGGTTTCGACGAGCAAGAACCATCGAGCAAAATCCCACAGAAAAGTTGCGTTAAGCGAGGCATTGGCCCTATAATGGCTTAGGTAATATCTTACCCACAAACTTCAGCTGGTTTGATTGGATCTGCCTCCTCGGTCACGTGCTACTTTCCCACCCAGCACCTTTGGAAACTTTCACGGCTCTCCAGGACTTGATTTTCGAATGATGGAGACAAAAGTCGTTGTCACAGAGCCAACCTCCTGGGGAAAGAAATTCCATTTACTTCGCTTCCACAGCCTTGTTCCCAATGTCCTCAATACCCGTGTAGCATGTAGCATCTACAAGCAATAGTATTGTGAATACTATTCTTCCGTGGTCGTTTTGCTGTCCTCACAAGGAGGTTTTGCACAAAGACATTACAAACCCTCCAAAGTCGATGACGCATACTGACGAGCGGCGGTGGAAGGTTGAAGGGGAGAATTTGGAGCGAGCGACTTACTTACTGTAAGTCGCCCGGGCGGTGGGGCCTCACTGCCCAATTTTGGGTTACGTCGTCGCGGGTGGGGCGGGCGGAAACATCCCACAGAAGCTAACAAGCCCCGACGGGACCGAGGACCTGTCTCCATGTCTGACACGCACCTGGGCAGGCTCAACAATAATTATGCTCAAGCGCCGTCAGCACCAACAAGACTTCGATATCTTTGTCGACCATCTTACATCACCGTATACCAAATATGGTTGGTCTCTTCTCACTTACTCTACTTTTGACAAATTTCGACTTGACCTCTGACTGACGCACGACAGGGTAAACGTAAGAAATCAAGTCGCCAACCCCAGCAGCCCCGAAAGGTAATATGAGAATGGGTGGGATTCCTACTACGCCTTTCGCCTTGTAACTAACTGCATATGATAGAGAGAGCCCCTTCCAAGCACGTTTGCATGCCTCTTCTGCAATCACGAGAATTCTGTTATCGTCAAACTGGATAAAAAGCTAGGGCTAGGACATCTGTCTTGCAAAGTGTGCGGGCAAAGATTCCAGACGGGCATCAACTGTGAGCCTCGAAGTTTCTCGTCCCTGTACGTGCAATACTGACCGTCATCTATTTGCAGACCTTTCCGCCGCCGTCGATGTGTACTCCGACTGGGTTGACGCCTGTGACGCCGTCGCGAAGGATGCAGCAAATAAATACGAAGAGAGCGACGCGCATGCAATGCTGTCTAGTGATCGCCCGTTCTCTCCAGGCGATCGCGGTGTGGAATTTGCAGAGTAAACCGGTCAATATGCGGACGAGTAGTCAATGTACTATCGATTGTGCATGTAACCAAAACCTCGGGAATTCAGACTCTATGGAGGCCTTCCACCAAAGCCCAGTCCCTTACTGATTGCGTACATATGGCCGAATGGGCGGACTTCTGATAAAGCTCGGTAGCCCTGCTCCGAGAGATACTCAATTTCCGTCCGTATCCTCCTCAGTATACTCTTTAGAGCGCAATCAGATTTTACAGAGTATAGTAGCGATCGCCGAAGTCGCCCAGACCAGGAGTTATATATCTGTAAATTCAATTGATGTTAGCATTAAACCTTACCGTCCCACGTCGAGGTTCTCTCACTTCTTATCATCTAGGCCCTGGTCAATGAATGAAGTCACAACTCGGAGCTTAGGAAAGCGTTCGGCGAAATCTATAACCCCCGAGGGACTTGCAATGAGATTGAGGAACAAAATATGTTCTTCAGGCACACCTTTGGCCTTTAAAATTTCGACCGCGAGAGTTGCGGAGCCCCCTGTTCTTGTTAGTCACGGTACCCGCCCTGTCTCCTGAAGAATTTGAACCTACCTGTTGCAAACATCGGATCCAGGAGGAGCACCCATCGATTGGAAATATCAGCCGGAAGCTTTTCGTAGAAAAGCTTTGGCTTGCACGTTTCTTCATCTCTTTGTATGAGGATCTTTCCTATCCGCACGGACCGACAGCAATCTCTCAGTCCTTGCTCCATAGCCTCCCCAGCTCTCATGATCGAAACACCACATATCTTTCCCTCGAATTTGACGCCTAAATAAGAACGACCCACGGGAGTAGTGACGGAATGTTCGACGACCGGGAGATGGTTGAGTCCCTCTTCCACTAAAAGGCGGATAATTCTGTTCGAATAAAAGATGAAGTCAGCGCGGCCGGTGTTCTGGTCTCTAATCATACTGCGGATTGTTAGTCAAGTTGGGTAGCAAAACATAGAGGCAGCACGAGGTATTCTTACGTCAACAATGCTATCAGCTGGGGAGTCTGGGGCAGAACATGGACATTTTCATAAGATATGCTTTTCGATACGGTCGCTGTTGGCTTTTCGCTGTCTGATCGGTAAACCGGGCCAACCCCTTGGGCTGGAGACGGAATAGGCTCCGCCGCGAGACTCATTACTGACGGTACGCTAGGGCGAAAGCGGGGACATGAATTCAATCGATAACAGCGCCGATATGGGAGGAAAGAGATAGATCGGGTGCTCAGGCTTGGGCGGACTCGAAAAAGTGCTGGGAGAACAGGACGGCTCGAAATCTCGCAAGAGCATGGAGGCACAATAATACCTGGGGGTTGACAGCACTTACTGCCCAGTGTTATTGCGACTTAAGCTGTGGATTGTGACACTAAGTCGGGGTGACAATCAGCAGCAGACAGAACCTGCAGGAAAGAATGTAGTTGAACTCCTTCTCCATTTCGAAATTGGAAGCACGGACCTAGGTAGTGGGCCGGCTAAAGCCGGGCTGGAGCCTGTACCTGAGCCGGGCCATATAGGGCACCTGCCTATCCCGTACTAGTGTATAACTCGGATGAACGACCGCCAGTTGCCGCCCGTGGCGCCTGTCAAGAAGCAGAAAGTTGAGACCTAGTATGCTGCTGGTATCCTCAAAGACATCACAATAGTGGGGTTTGATCTTTAAACCATCACAGAATCAGTTTTACTGTGGTTCTTTGCTGATAGAATATAACCCTGAAGATACCTTATAGCTGCTTGAAGAGAGGGTCATACAGGGTTTGGCGCTTTCAGAACAGTTCTATAAACAGCTTATGAAAAAAAGGAGACTGTGGTACAGGCTGAATTGGTATTCAAGCTCTGTGATTATATCCCTGTTTGAGAGGAAATACCTGCAATCTTGCATTGGTAGGTTTAACCAAGCTAGGAAGAACAAGATTGCTGTAGTTAGTTAAGGTTAGCTTCTACAGTATTAGTCATTATAATAATTATAATAATTACAAATGAAGCCTTAAACTTCAGTCCTCAACTTCAAAGCCTCAAGTGGCGGTAATGCAGGTGACTTCTGCCAAGTCTTTCGCAATATTGTTTCAAAGGCTCTCTTTGAAGATTACTATAGAACGTGCAAAATATTGGAACTTATAATATCTACTATTTAAATTGTCTCTTAATTCACTAGCATGCCTCCAAATAAAAAGAGACCTGTGACGTATGGTAAATCGCCCTTGAACAGGCTTGAATCTTACGAACCAGATTCTGGCGGCTCCGGATCGTCGAAGCTTTCCCCTCCCTCACTGAATGATGGACCGGCGACGCCAACTTCTTGCCCCCCAAGTCCCTCTACACAAACAAACCTGACCCTCCTACCGTTGGGAAACTTGTGTAAGTGCAGTTAACAGGAATCATATTGCTTTCTTCATTGCTTATTTACAAAAGTAGCTAGTTTTTCTCCTAGTAAAGCAGATGATGCGTGTGATGTTATGCAACGAAAGCGGAGGAAGTCGCATCACAAAGAGAGGGGCTGGGACTATATCCATGGTCCCATGAAGGCGGGTGCGGGCCTGGGTGGACGTTCTCGGCATCTCAACCTTCGTGACGGCAGACATCTCCTCCCAGAAATCCCTTCACAGGGTAGTGATTGGGATGCTGCTAATATCACGCGCTCTTCGCGATCAAACACTACTGGTGAAGTTACGTTGGTCAATTGCCCATCACCTTCATCCTGGCGTTCTACACGCCAACAGAAACCCACATTCCAGCGCCAACTGTCCGACGATAGGAGTATGGGCTGTCCCTCGAACAGGTCGCCGAGGGTTGGCTCTGCCTCCCCCCGAAAGAGGCTGGTTGACTCATTGGGCGCGGTAGAGCAATACAGTGAGGACCTTACCTCGGAGCCTGACGGTGGTCCCTTCGACAGACCGGATTTGTCTTCAGCGCCTCAACCCACTGCTCGGCACTTATCTAAATCTAGGGCGCGCGATGTTGAGCTCCTCCAGAGAACTCCGACGAACTCAACCTCATCCATGCTACGGTCCTCGAGGGTTACTTACTCACGACAACGTTCTTTCCTAAATGATTCAACCGAGATGGCTGATTATCCACCCCACACCGTAGGAGCCCAGCCAAAATCCAATCTCGAACGAGATCCTCATTATCTACTTTCATCGCGCATCTCTTCCGAAGATGATGAGAGCGTCGATGGCAAACCTGTCCGGAGCCTCCATGAACTTCGGCAGGCCGGGGACAACGCGCGATTCCGAGAAATCGTTGATTCAATATTTGAAGATATTGAGGATGAATATAATTCAGTCTCGGGGAGGTGCTCTAGCCTTGCCGACTTGTGTGGCAAGCTTCTCGATTCGCGGTTTGCTCATCGTTTCTCTGAGCAAGGCTTTGATGAACGCCTGGTGAAGTGTACCTCGAACGCCTCAAATACGATCGATGCTTCTCTCGCTCTCGGTGCCTACAAACTCATCCTAACTACGGGTCAGGCTTCCCGTACCTTCTGCGAGTCCTTGTGGGCGAGAATTCTTGATACTTCTCTTCCCCTCCTGAATACTGAGGACGACCTCCTTGTTTTAGCGCGAGAGCCGTCCCTACACCTATCAAAGACAGCTCAGACGTCGATTAGGGGTATACGGTCGCATTTACTGTCTGCGATCGAGTCACCATCGCCATGCCTGTCTCCCCGTTTATTAGCACTCGAGTGTACTAACTCCACGCTAAAAGTCCTCCGGGAAAGGAGCCTCACAGTTTGTTCTGCTCCTACCTCCTTCTTGAACAAGCTAATCGACTTGTTGGCGGCGAATCCTCCCCATGCCCCTGGGCCAACAGGCGATCCCCGAATGCTGGGACTAATATACTCTATTTTGGAAGACTATTCAATCATTTCAGGGCCACTCGATAGCAATCAGTTCCAGTGTTTTCAGCGCCTTGCTCGACTCTATGGTCATTTTACCTTGAACCTCTCAAACCAAATTCGCCCAATTTTGATGTCCTACATTCGAGTGGTTTTGAACCTTACCAACAAGGAGCCAGCACTTTGCGATAGCTTTGCTCTTCCCGAGCTTGTCTCCGGACTTGTTGGAATTGTTATTAGGGAGTTCTCTTATGTCTCCAAAGACTATGGTCCCAATGAGAACAATGCGTTGAACGCGGTCATTTTGGCGTTGGGCACTCTCACCAATCTGGCGGAGACGACTGAGCAGTCGAGAGCCATCTTCGTACGTTCGGATGACCGCACGATTTCTCTCCTTCAGCAATTGCTAGGGCAGTTCTCTGATAGCGTCAGCTCTATGGACCAGGTAGGCATACTGTCGTATTTCTTAATGTTTTCTGACGTGACATAGGCGCACTCGGTGCCCGAAGCGCATGAAAATGTTGTGGCAGGATACTTGTCCATTCTCCTGCTTACCATTTGCCTAGACAAGGAAGCTCGTATCTTCGTCAAAAAGTCTCTGAACGGATATGGGCTGGCTACAGTTTTGTCTACTGCTGAAAAGTTTCTGCAGTACCATCGCGAGGTTGAGAAAGATGCTCATCTCTTCGAAACGTCGGAAGAGGTGGGGTCGCGGCTCACTGGGCGATTGGGGCTTATTGTTACCCGGGTGCGTAACTTGGAGAGTGTCGCTGATCAGCAGCTATGCGCCTGAAAAAAAAAAAGATTCGATGCCGCCTGGCTCGGACGACTAGTACAGGTCTTAGCACCTGGAGTTGTATTTCCCGTCAATCCATGATTCTACCTCGGTAGCGCCTGCTCTGTTACGCTATTGATCGTCACGAGAGCTTCATAGCTCTCACTTGAATAAGGATATTAGAAAGGTACAACAATGAGTATCGTATATCAGTAACACTGCAGATACTACTGCGTCTTGATAGTTAAGCATCACCAGTGGGAAATGGCAGCCAGTCGAAGAGTGGAGCCAACTGCCAGAGTAGTTTGATTTGTTTGTGCCCGGAAAGCCGTCGTTGAGCTTGTTCGCCACTTTTACTAAGGCAGCCAACACCAGTGGATTGTTGACCGAAAATCAATTGGTATTTGACTTCGTCCTCATGTCTATAACGTTATTCCTGGCTTCATTTTAGTACCTGGCATCTTTATAGGTACAACTTGGTGGTTATTACCGGTCGACGGGAATACCTAGGTACCTTTTCGGACGCACCGTGTAGTAGAAAGTTCCCCCCTCCCCCGCGCCTTTCTACCACTATTATCCTGTCTGCCGGAAATGCCCAGCGCTCCAAAACAGCGAAAGATAGCCATCGTAGGCAATCGATCCGTGGGTATGCTTTCGTGAGCCTGCATTATTCCAATCGATGCTAATACTCCTAGGTAAATCTTCTCTTACGGTTCGGTTCGTTGAGCATCATTTTGTGGAGAGCTACTACCCGACGATTGAGAACACGTTCAGTCGAATCATCAAATATAATGGCCAAGAATATGCAACTGAGATAGTTGATACAGCTGGCCAGGTGAGGATAATACTGGTGGGATGCTTGGTGATCGCAAAGAGCTAATCCAAGCCTTAGGATGAGTACAGCCTATTGAACTCCAAACACTTCATCGGAATACATGGTTATATAATTGTCTACTCGGTGGCATCTCGCCAGTCTTTTGATATGGTACGAGTTATCAGAGATAAGATTCTGAATCATCTCGTGAGTATTCCTCTTGTTTACCCGGAACGCCGATTGTGGGTTAACATTTGATAGGGAGCGGATTATGTCCCCCTCGTCATTGTCGGAAACAAGAGTGATCTCAAGCCCGAACAGCGCCATGTATCTTTAGAGGAAGGCCGGCACTTAGGAGAAGAGTTTCGTTGCGCATTTACGGAGGCCAGTGCTCGCCTTGACTACAATGTTGCAAAAGCTTTTGAGTTAATGATCGGGGAAATTGAAAGATCGCAGAATCCATCACAACCGACCGGGAGTAATAAATGTGTCCTAATGTGAGAGAAAGCCACCTGACTTGAGAGAATGAATTCGGTTTCTTTTCTTTCCTTTTTATTTTCACCCGCAGTATTCCTTATCTCTTCCTATGTCACCCCACTGTTCTCGCCTCCGTTCTAGAGTACTGCTCATTATGGTCGGCTTATACCTTCGGTCATCTCCGGAGGATCACCGACTCTAGCGGCCTGGTAGACTTCTCTGCCGAATGCGCATGCATGAAGGAACTCTTCTTGACTCTCTGAAAGCATTTGGTAATCCTGAGCTGTATGTCAATAATCTCTAACACAGCAAGCAACAATGCGTTCCTCCAATTGGGCCAACGGCCACTTCTCTCAAAAACCTGCTGCTGAAGGACCTATAGGGATTGGGCCTAAGCCTTGGTAGCCTCCTTTACCGGTAATGTAGGCTCTGCAATCAATAGTAAGAGCATGCGGATAACAGATAATGCAGTATGCATCTGTTTCCATCGTGGGTTGTGGGTTCAATAGCATCGCTGCGATGCCATGCGAAAGGAGATTGAACAGCTGGAGGGTAAACGTATGCGTAAAGGTTAGTGTCAGTTATGTAGATAATTCTGGCCGAAATTGCCGAACCATGCAGTTAGTTATCTATGGCATTTCATCAGAGGGCCTGTTGGGGGACTAATTGAGAGAAGAAGTCACGCCTCTTCATTCTTGCTTCATTCAGAGGGAATTTTCGTTCCTCTAGATCTAAGTCTTGACTCTGTGCCCAAGACACCATGGCGCTGAAGGAGCAAACTCGGTTGAGGCGAATATTTTGGAATGAAGAGTTGGGAAATCGTTCCTTTGAGGGGCCTTCTGGCTTATTGATACTAGTACAAATTGGGAAGTAATTAAGTTGCCCCGGGGCCGGGCCAGTGCCCTAAATCAGCAGTCCCTCGTACTTCTGTTGGGCCAAACTTTGCCCCTCATACTCCCGCTCACGACCACAAAGGGTTGCACGTTCTTCAAGCGGGTGCCTGTGAACCATAATATTCTGACAGGCCTGTTCCTGAAGTCCGCATTATTCACCTCCCCAGGCCTACTACTCAATTAATCCCGTCTAAACTACAAAATGCTCGACCTCGCCGATTTTATCGCAGACCGTGGTGGAGACCCAAATAGGATCAAAGAGAGTCAGAGGAGAAGATCCGCCCCAGAAGCTTCTGTTGACGAGGTAATTTCCTTGTATGAGGAGGCTCGCCGAGGTAAGTACTCTTCTCGGCTGTTTACAGAACCTGAGGCATACGGGAGCTGACTCTACTCTGCAGCACGCTACCAGGTATCTCAAATAAACTCCCAGCTCAATGCCCTCCTCAAGGAGATTGGGAAAAGAAAGAAGGTCAGTCCCTTCTTCTGATATACACATTTGGCGGCCATTCTTATTGTATGGCTAACCATGTGATGTGGATCTAGAACAAGGAAGATGCAAACACCCTTTTGGAAGAGAAGGCTACCCTAGAAAGTCGGCGAAAAGAAGCAGAAGAGTTTGCTCTGCAGAAAGAGAGCCTTAGGGACAGACAAATTCGAACAATCGGCAATTACGTGCATGATTCGGTCCCTGTTAGTAGCAATGAGGTCAGTAAATCAATTACGAAAGTTTCTGGAACCGGATGATGCTAATTGTATCTCACAGGATGACAATGCTGTCCTCAGAACGTGGTCCCCTGATAATTTTGTTCCTGAGAAGCCCAACTGCTTGTCGCATCATGAGGTCCTCACTCGGCTTGACGGTTATGACCCCGAGCGTGGGGTGAAGATTGTTGGACATCGTGGGTATTGCCTAACGGGTTACGGTCTCTTCCTGAATCTTGCGCTTGTGAATTATGGGCTGGAGTTTCTCTGGGAACGTGGCTACAAGCCGAATCAGCCACCGCAGTTTATGCTCAAGGAGATGATGGCAAAAACGGCTCAATTGGAACAGTTTGACGAGGAGCTCTATAAAGTCACGGAAAGCGAGGACAAGACTACCGACAAATATCTGATCGCAACTTCAGAGCAGCCCTTGTCAGCGTTGCATGATGGCGAATGGCTTCAGGACAAAGATCTTCCGATTAGGTGAGGAATTTGGTACTTCTGATACTCATAAGCTGACCAGGTCTTAGATATGCTGGATACAGCACTTGTTATCGCAAGGAGGCTGGTGCTCATGGAAAAGACGCCTGGGGAATCTTCCGTGTCCATCAATTCGAGAAGGTCAGATATGAGAGCCCATCACCCTATCGCTCCCAATTCTCACCTATTTTTAGATCGAGCAATTCATTATCACGAAACCTGAAGATTCTTGGAAGGTTTTCGATGAAATGATAGCGACATCGGAGCAGTTCTATCAGTCTCTGGGGCTTCCCTACCAGATTGTCTCCATTGTTTCGGGCGCTTTGAACAATGCCGCTGCGAAAAAATTTGACCTAGAAGCCTGGTTTCCTTTTCAACAGGAATACAAGGAGCTGGTTTCGTGTTCCAATTGCACCGACTATCAGGCACGGGCTCTTGGAATTCGGTACGGCCCGAAGAAGACTACGGACGTGAAGAAATCGTATGTCCACGCACTGAATGCTACACTATGTGCGACGGAACGCACACTGTGTTGCATTCTTGAGAATTACCAAACAGAAGATGTATGAGAAACTCAACTTAGTACTACTGGTATGACTATACTGATGACTTTTAGGGATTTATTGTTCCAGAGCCCCTAAGAAAATACATTCCTGGTGCCCCCGACTTCCTTCCGTATACCAAGGAACTTCCCAAAGACAGCACCTCGACTAAATCTCGACCGAAACCCGCTAATAGCGCGCACGAAACTTCAAAAAAGCTGCAAGGCATGCAGCTGTGAATGTGCTCTTGACTCATTCACTATTGCCGAGGCAGTGGGTGGTTCCCTATTGGGGCGCTTCTTCAATGTAGATGGAGCATCAATACCCAAGGCGACATCACTTTGAGTAGGCATTCTTCAATTATTAGGCTCTATCGAACTTGGTGTTTGCCTACCAGTGTAAGTCTGATGGCCCTTGTTCCGGTCGTGCTCCACGCACCGCACTGCATCTTCACCAGGATATAACCTTATAGAGGTGACAATACATGATATCGTGAAGAACTTGAAATGGAGGTGTGTGAGTGTAACTTTAACTGATACCTATGAATTTCTGTCATGGACGTAAGACGGTCGCAACTCGAAAGAAATGGTTGACCGCGCCGTTCGCTCTATTTGGCGCCTGAAAGTCGGCGACGAAGCTGCCCCACTATGCCCCTCCATGGAGCAAATGTTCAACTTAGAATGTTCCCTGAGACTCTGAGGCCAGAATGCAGCAGTGGAAGTGTTAGATTGCTCCTTCCTGTATTCAGTAACCCCGAATCCCTCTCCTGCGTGGTGAAAACATTACTTCTGGGCAGTCCAGATTTTATTATTATCCAGTCGCAGCTGAGACGCCCATTAAATCCTGGAGTGCTCCGGGCCCCGACGGAGACAACTTTAGTATGACTCAAACAATCATTCCTCTGGTACAATCGAGAGCGACCTTGAACTGCTTATTAAAAATTTATATGACAAAATGTTCCCACACTGCTTGCACTGATTATTTCCCCCTCTCAGTTTCGGGCGTCCGTTCTTCACAAATTTCGCTCCCCTCAATCAACCAACTACTTAGTCTCCTCTGTGTCTTTCCCCAGCACCCCCTTTCGTTTTCTGGTATCATAACCTGATACTCGACAAACAGAGCCATGGTTGCGTCCGCCAGAGACATCAAATCCGGCAACGATACGCCGAGCCTCAGTATCTCGCAAAACCATAGCTTTTCCACCTCGCCAAACGCTTCCTTCCAATCTGTTCCGTCTAGTCATAGTGGTTCGGTTCTTGCGAGTCGCATCGCATCTTCTGTCCATGCAAAGCACTTGAAGCCATTTGCTACAGAGGATATAAAGGTTCTACTTCTGGAAAATGTCAACCAGACAGGCCGGGATATCCTCGAAAAGCAGGGTTATCAAGTCGAGTTCCTCAAGTCGTCACTGCCGGAGGATCAGCTTATTGAAAAGATTCGGTTAGTGTGTTATTATACCCTACATGGCTTGGATCTCTCACTGACACCTTTTTCTTTAATAGAGAAGTACACGTGATTGGAATTCGTTCAAAGACCAAATTGACAGCTCGCGTATTGAAAGAGGCTCGAAACCTCATTGTTATCGGCTGCTTTTGCATTGGGACAAATCAGGTCGACCTGCAGTATGCGGCGGAGCATGGCATTGCGGTATTCAACTCTCCATTTAGCAATTCCCGGAGTGTGGCCGAATTGGTGATTGGTGAAATTATCGCTCTTGCTCGCCAGCTTGGTGACCGCTCCAACGAAATGCATAACGGCACCTGGAATAAGGTCAGCAATGGGTGCTGGGAAATCCGGGGGAAAACACTAGGTATCGGTTCATTCTTTCCACGCACTGGCACATCTGCCCTCCCCCTACTCGTTATCTGACACCATTAATAGGGATTGTTGGGTACGGCCACATTGGGTCTCAACTGTCAGTCCTCGCAGAGGCCATGGGTATGTCGGTCGTCTTCTACGATGTGGTGAATCTCATGGAATTGGGCACTGCTCGCCAAGTACCGCGTCTGGAGGACCTCCTCGCTGAGTCGGATTTCGTTACTTGCCATGTACCTGAGCTTCCGGAGACGAAGGGCATGATAGGACAACCACAATTTGAGCAGATGAAGAATGGGAGTTACCTAATTAACGCCAGCCGAGGGAGCGTTGTCGATATACCGGCCTTAATACATGCGATGCGGTCTGGGAAGGTTGCCGGCGCCGCACTTGATGTTTACCCAAACGAGCCGGCTGGAAATGGCGATTATTTCAACAATGGTCTCAACGCCTGGGGCGCGGACCTCCGTTCTCTTAAGAATCTGATACTGACTCCGCATATCGGTGGCAGTACTGAGGAAGCGCAACGCGCGATTGGCGTTGAAGTAGCAGAAGCTCTGGTCAGATATGTCAACGAAGGTACAACCCTGGGGGCCGTCAATCTTCCAGAGGTGACTCTCCGTTCTCTAACCATGGACGAACCGAATCACGCTCGGGTATGCAATATCTTTCTCGGTGCAGATAGAGGCAATACCTCGTCATCAAACGCTGACTTATCTACAGGTGATTTACATTCATCACAACGTTCCGGGCGTTCTTCGCAAAGGTGAGTAAGATGATGTCGAGATGAGTCTCATGTGCTAGAATTTGACTGAGTATCTTAGTAAACGAGGTACTTGGTGATCACAATGTCGATAAGCAAATGACAGACAGCAGAGGAGATGTATGTTCTGTCTCCGATAGCGGTGCGCGTATCCTGATAACCAAGGTTAGGTGGCCTACTTGATGGCCGACATCAGCAATGTCGATAACACGACGATCAAAGACTTATACACAAGGCTCGAAAGCCTTTCCTGTATTTACCCCTTTCTCGCCTGTGGAATTTCAAATGACTAACAAGCCCGGGAAACTTTTCTTAGCCCGAATCATGACGAGAATCTTATACTAACTGTGGCACTCTTCTCGAACCCTGATGAGCTCGTCTGCCTCGACCATTCCACATGGATTAGAGCATATTTACTTCCATTGCCCCCTCCCCAATTCCTGACAGAGAATATAAAATCAAAACACACACGGAAGGATGGTGATGGGGGTGGGAACCATTTTCCTTGGTTTTTGGTAGGAGTCCCTCAACGGCATCTGTATACCAAAAGTTTGATTATAGCTTCAATAGTGCAGAAAAGTATGGCATCTGTCGCGTGATAAGATTTGCTGGCTTGAAAATCTAACATTTCCCGCATCCTTGGGTAATCTCATCTAACACACAGGCGGTGATTGCGACCGGACTCAGAATGCCTGGTACTCAACGACGGCATGACTGATTAGAAGGAATTCAGTATTGCCCCGGGGGGAGGGTAGGCAGATTTGGTGGTCATTCCTAGAAAAGCGTGAGCGAGCTAGGAGCGGCGGAGTAGACAAGGCCTTCACCGGCGGTACGATGCTCTGTCTACTCGGTCTTTGGAGATCGGACTTCGGCTTCGTCTCCTGGATGGAATTTCGCGTAAATAGTCCGGCGTGCTCGCTAAGTATGATTTGCCATGGTAAGAGACCCCACGCCAGTCGGGATTAGCAGAACCATGGCCTCTCTCACGGTTTCGGCCAGTTCCGCCATAGTTTGGGATATACGAATCGACGCTCGGATCGGCGGGCCCATACCGGCTACCATATGCTCGATCTCGCGCTCCCTTGTCGGTATGGCTCGTCGTCCAGGACTGGTTGGTTGGCATAGGGGGTTTGGGTGGTAAGCCGCCATCCCTATGTCGAGAGGGGAGGCCCTGGCCCGTGTCTTCACCATCTCTCCTCCCCCTGTTTTGCTGAGGCTCGGGATTCCACTTATCGAGGGAATGTCGTTGTTGATTCCCTTGGGTTCCATTACCATTAACTTTGGATCCACGGGCAGCGTTTGGAACACGCGTAGTTTTGGTTTCTGCGCTCGTCCTATTCCCTGAATTGGTTGACCAACCCCCGTTTCGACCCATGCCTACCGAGCCCCCAGCGGGTGCAGGGGGTGGAGCGGCTCGTTGTCCGCGAAATCTTCGCCTATCGAGTTCGTGGGAATCCTCAAAGGTCGGGATGTCCCCCGGGCGTGCTGGGAGGGGTGGCGTTGTGAAGTACGGGTGTTTTAATGCATCAATGGCATTCACTCTCTTTCGCCAATCGAGCTTCAAGAGCTCGGTCAGTAGTGAAATAGCCGTAGGACTTTGACTATAAGGAGTCAGAGAATTGAAGTCTTGAAGACCGGAAGGGCGGAGTTACTTTCTGAATACTTCAGCTAGGTTTCCGGGCCTGTTACCAAAGCTTTTCACGCCCTCACAGCCGGGGAGCGAGCTCCAGCCTGGCATGTTATCTTCTGTGGGAGTACCCACAAGGTTGAATATAAGTTGGGCTTGGTTGAGATCGCTGTTTCCGGCAAGGATCGGTTTACCTTTAAACATCTCACCGAAAACGCATCTGTAAAAGGTCAGCAGGTGGACTCTAGAAACCGGCTATAGCTGGTGCACGAGTTACCCAACGCCCCACATGTCAATCGCAGAGGTATAACGCCGGAGCTGAAGGAGTAGTTCCGGAGGACGGTACCACCGAGTCACAACTAGTGTCGTATAATCTCTCTTTGCCTCCCCCCCGCCTTTCCCAGGTTGAGGGGGCGGTTCATCAAACGGTCGTGCTAGCCCAAAATCGGCAATTTGGAGGATGCCTCGGTTACTTATAAGTAGGTTGGCAGCTTTATGGCGTTAGTACGGAGCCGTTCTCAGTATTCCGGCAGAACTAGCCTTTCATGTCGCGATGTAGGATACAATTCTGTATGCAGTCAGAGAAAATCTCCTCAATCCCTCATACACCGGCACACAATACCCCGTGTAAATATCTAAGTCCCTCGAGGAGTTGCATCATATAGCACTTAATCTGAGCTTCGGTGAAATGGACGGCCGGATTCTCCAATAATCCTGAAAGGTCATGCTCCATATACGGAAAGACCATATACATGCTGGGTTTTTTTCGCCCCTCCCCTGCTTGACAATTAGATGACCTGTAGGGAATCGTCATCGTAACTTGTGTACCTTTGCTTCGTTCAACAGACATTTCTCTCAGCCGCATGATATTCGAATGGGACAGCATTTTTAGTAGCTTGATTTCGCGAAGAGCGGTGATTGGAAACTTTGACAGTTAATTGACCGCAGACCGCAGGATGGGAACGGGAATACCTCACCCCATCTCGCTCATTGTGCATAAGGATCTTTTTCAAGGCGACAATAGAGCCATCCTTCTTGGACCTTGCTTTGTAAACCTCTCTAAAAAGAAGACTGTCGTCAGTCAGATTCAGTATGTGATGACAGGTACTTACCCGAAAGTACCCTCGCCAAGTTTACCTAAGAACTCATAGTCACGGATACTAGTGCATCCAGTGAATCTGGGACTGCCATTGCTATCTCTCTCCAGTGACGGTATAACCATTCTCAATCAAGATGACGACCTTCGCGATGCGACGTTTAGGAGAAACGGAGGTTGATCAAGTGTCATCGGTACTTCAAAAGAAAATAGCGGCAACAAGGCCGTTCTCAATTCAATCTCAAGAGTGTTTGGGAAATTGTAGAATGAGCAGCCACAGGACTCGGGTGAATTCGTATAAATCAAGGCGAGAAAACTAGTCGCGATATGGGTGAGAGAAAGGGAACATGGTTCCATAGGGCATACCTGACTGAGATTGATTTAATTGGTTATTGCAGGTAGGGAGCTTCGTAACCTGAGAAGAAGTTGCGGACAAAGTATGGATGTCCAGCATCCAGAGCGCGTGACGCTACGATCACGTGATGTCGTTGACTGACCGGAATTGAACGAAACAGACTCGGAGTTCCCGACAGAACCGCAACGCTTTTGAACTCCTCCAGTGGTATCGATTCCCTGGGTCACGAAGGTACGAGTTTGGGCCCTCCTGTTCGCGGCAAAATTAATTATCCTATTTCTAACGCGCTTCATAGACATGGCGGCCAACCATCCAATCCATATTCACCCGGCCCGGCCTATCTATCGCTTTACTGCGACTGCCCTTGGCGCCAGCATGTGGTTTTTTGTATGCTATTCAGTTTCTCTACTACGACGCTTGCTAACCGTGCGGTTTCTGAGTTATACAGCTGATGTACCGAGCGAAGAAGGATGGGCCTGCTCTATTGGGTTGGAAGCACCCGTGGGATCATTGAGCGAAGGCCAAAGCTGGGCGACTGTCTTTCTCCATGAAAGTGCGAAATACCGTAGTACGACATCAGACTTTCTAATGAATTGATATTCATAACATATTTGTGTTCACCCTTGTCTATCTCAAGTGTAACAAGATTCATCGCTGAACTGAGGGTCTCTCTGGAACGACCGAGCCACCCTAGGCTATGTATCCATCTCATCAAGCAGGATTTTATACTGGCGGCGCTGTTTCTGGTAGCCCGGCTGCAATAGCATCTTTGGCCGCTCGAGTATGCGAGCAATTTGGGGAAATAAATTCCGCTCTGCCGACCAAGACAACAGAAAGCTTGCGAGAGCGAGCCCAAGCAGCCACGTCGCGAAGGCGTCCGATAGGCGAGTCAATTGCATGACCTGCGTAACCCATCCTGAAGGCCTATATAACATGTAGCATGAAAGAATTAAGTCTATGACTATAACGGCAAGGAACGGCGCTGGGCATTGTCAGCAATTGACGCGAGGTATTCTAGGCGTATGAGAAATATTGCTTACCATTTGATCCCATGGGCTTTCGGAACGGGGGTCCCACGTTTAGTACAACACTGGCGAGTACATACTGAAAGCTGGATATCAAGAATAGAACTGTGTTCTCCGAATTCTCGATATTATTATCCTCTCCCAACTCTATATCAGGGGCCTGAAACCTGCGAAAGAGTAAGCAGGTGGCCCCCAGAGGTATTTCGCGAATGGGACTTACCATGGTTGCGACTGGACTGATTTGTAGGCCACCAATTGGACTAGGATGCATATTGTGATCTGCCCGAGTAGAGGAATCAAGACCTTGCGCGAGACCAGGTCCGCGGTTGGTCGCTTCCGAGAAAGTGTAGGGTAGGGGGCGGTCCATCCCACTTCGAAACTGGTGAGCTCAACGGCCCTTCAAAACCATACTGAGCAATTGATAGAATGGCTTACTAAAAATAGCAATTGGTAGTATAAGAGCAAGGTCAATAAATAGAAACTGGAACTGCTGTCAGTGAATGCTGGTCGATACCTGGAAGAACTCACTTGAAAGTCTCCGAGGTTAGAAGCTGATGCGTACAAAAAGCTTACTGTTGCAAATTGGATTGCCGAATATAAGCTCATGTACTTGAAGCAACAGAAACTTGTAACCAGGGAGCTCCGGCCTTCCCTGCAAGTACCAGAATTAGCTGATCGTATTGGATTTCAGAGTCCGAAGAGCAATACCTGATCAGCGTAGGGACACAAGAAACATCAAACAGGCGACTGGTAAAAGGCGCAGCCACAGAGGCTTCAGCATCTGACAAAGAAATACCAACATCTGCAGCCTTTAGCGCCCCGCAGTCATTCGCGCCATCACCACAAAAGCCACAGCAATAGTCGAGGGACTGAAGCTTTTCAACGAGTTCGTGTTTCTCATCGGGAGACATCCTCGCAAACACATTTCCGCGAACAAGCATCTGTGCTAAATATCAGTTTCGTGGAGTCTTTACCAAAAGGTTTGAAAAACACATACTCTTTTTAAAACAATCTCATCTTCGAAATCCAAAATCCACCTGAATACATCGCCACTGACTGCAAGAGAATATTTACGAGCGCTGCAGACGGCCCCAGGAACAGATAGGTCGACCCCGTTAAGGTCTAGTGATGGCTAGGCATCGTTAGCTCCTCAAACCCCACAGATACGAAACGTAATATACCATGAGTGTACGGGAGTCGAGTTTAAGGCTTGGGTCCCCAACGCTTTCCCAGCATAAAGACGGCCTAGGGTCATGGGGATGGCCTAGGTTTGTTAGTCCTGGCATGGGCTATGGCAAGGATGACTGACCTTCTATGAAGCGTGGGATGAAGCAGAGTTCTTCAGGGCGTATGATACCACACTCCCGAGCGACGCTGACGGCGGTAAGTATGTTATCGCCCGTACACATAATGTTTCGTATGTTCGCCCGGTTCAGTTCAGCAATTGTTTCTGTGGAATTCGGTTTCAGTTTATTCTCGAAGATGATGAAGCCCACAAACTCCAAGCCGGACTCCGCATCTTTGCGTGCCATTTTCTGGATCTTCATCCAACTTAATCTTTGTTCGTGTCTTGCCGCGCAAGCAATAACACGATAACCATTGTGGGTATAGTGGCTTAAAATATCCTCAAAATCTGGGGGTACTGTGCAGCCTGTTAGTTCACAGCGTCAAGGATGAGACATGGGGTACCGACGGCTTTCCGGCAGGCAGATATCTTTCACACTTTCGGGTGCACCTTTTACAAACACGGTGGCGCCACTCTCACCAAATTGGCGTACAATCACGCTTGCGCGTCGAAGCTGTGGCACGAACTCGAAACCCCGTAAGATGCCGAGTTCGACTGCTCCCTAATGATCCAAACAAAATATTAGTACGGACCACCCTGACAAACATTGGAGCATGACTCAACGCGCAGGAATCAAAAAAAAAAAAATCCAGCTCACATTTATCGTGTCATGATCATTATTGGCGAACGCAGTGGGACTGGGTGGCCGCGCAACAGATGGAGCAATCGTTTCATATTCAGAGCTTTGGTGTTCAGGCGTCTGACCCCCACCCTCTTGAAAAGTCCAACCAGTAAATTGAAACATCTTCACATCCAGTGGATCACCTAGGAGCTGGTCGTCTACCACCCTCAGAGAATGGCACGTTGCCATAATTCGGACAATGGTGTTACACTTCTCGAGATATTGCGTTGGATCAGTTCCTGATTCGGGAGCAGGTTTGGATGACACATCTGATAAAAGATCTGACAATCTATTGCAAATCAGCCACCAGTATATAGAGCCTCCGTGCCGGGAGGTCAAACCCTTGCCGATTGGTCATTATTCGCAATCCCAGGACGTCCAGACCGTCTTCAGTGAGGGTTCCGGTTTTATCGAAGCACACCAGGTCGAGCTTTCCGCCCACATTGACCCTAGAGAGAATTTTAGTTTGACACCCATACAGGATCAACAAGATGAACACCTTTGGGGGCTGATGCAAAAGATTTTCTTGCGTTTCAATCGAGACAGCGCAAAATTAGTCCCAATCGTTAGTGTAGCTGGTAGTGCTGGTGGTACAACAATTGTAACCAAGTCGAGAGCCCTTACGATGATTAGGCGCCATGAAAGCTGTTGAATATAAGTCAAAGAACATCGGAAAAACAAGGATGGCGATCCTTACACCTAGTCGGATAAAGTTCACAAACGACGCTACAAACCCAAAGATCGCAATCATGCCCATGACACATATATAACGAAACGAGTCCCGATAGAACTTGAAACCCGAAGGTTTGGGGAAGAGCATCGCACGAATAAGGGAGCCTTTGGTAGTCTGGAATCCCGTCCGCATGACGATTGCCAACGCAATAGCGTCATCATCGTCAACTCCCTGCGGGCGTCGTGCTCTTATAATTTTGGTTCCGTTGAAAAGAAAGTGTTTAGCAATATTAGGGTGGACCGAGGGAGCGCTAAGATTAAGATAATCAAGCACATCATCTGTTAGAGGCGTCTTTGAAACTGGGATGGATTCCCCTAGATACTCTTCAGTCTATATTAGCACAACAGGGGCCTCTGATTACAAACCCGTGAGCATGCTTTCATTCACAATACAGTCCCCAGACAGTAAGATACAGTCACAGGGAACCTGGTTAAGGGACGGATCGGAGAACTCGAAAACATCGCCAGGAACGAGTTCCCGAGACGTGACAGATCTCCCTAGAAACAGTCAACACCGCTCATACAACTCAGACGGTGTACTAACAAAATCCGTTTCTAAGGACACGGATGTCACACTCAAAATGCGACATCTGCTTTAAGCGTGTCATAGTCTAGAGAGCGAGAGTAAGAGACTGGGGATACATGGATCGGTTATGAGAATCACTTACCGCATTAGTTTCCACAACTGTAGTTCCTATACTGAAAACCGAAATAATGAATATGCAAGCAGCATAGTAGTAGTACTGGTCAAGAGACCAAAGAAGAAGGCTGGCAAGTTGAAAGATGTAGAAAGGGTGAAACGCCTGTCTTCGTCAGCATATTAGACAGTCGTGAGCTTGGATCAGCACTTACTTCATCAACAAGGAGTTGGAACAGCGATTTTTGTTGGATGTCGATGACATTTAGGCCGAAAATCAGCTCACGACTATCACGGTCTTCAGCATTGAGGCCAGCCCTCATCGACTTCGCATTTATCCACGACGGATCTTTCCATCCACTGATTAAAAGGAACTTGTCCTCTAAAGGGTGGTAGAAGAACTTGAGGTACCTGTAGTTGAAATACCTCAAGTATTCAACGGTTGCGTCACTATCCTCGTCAAATGGAGATCGGTAGTCAGCGAAAATAGCAGAGAGAGGCCGTCCGTAAGCTTGATCACAGATTTCACATATGCTAAACTGCTTCCATTGATCCTTCGCACGTTAAGAAATGTGGGATACACTGAAACGGGCGCAGATTACTTACCTCAACGACGACCCAGCCACATGAACCCAAGGGCGACGCTCTACCAAGAATACGTACTCTCCATCTCGGAAACCATCGAAACAATAGGAAAGCGGAACCAAAAGTGAGCACGCATAGAAGGTAATATAGAAAAACACCAAACGTGGTTGTGATGAAGCCGGTGATGGCAATTATCGAATCTTCCGAAGCGATATTAATCTCTTGCTTGACTCTATCATTGGTCTTCCATTCCCGATCAGCAGGCCCTACAGACAATGAGCGTCGTGCAAGCAGCGGATCTTCGACGGAGCTTCGACGGTAGAGTGACTGTCCCGACCTATACGAAAACTTCGCTGATTCATTTGTGTCATCAATCTCGCCGGCAGACAGATCATCGAACCCGTTTTCTAGGTCCCGGACCTCCCTCCGAGGCCAATCAAACGTATCTTCATGCTCTTGGTGATGTGAAAAGCTAGTGATGGAATCTTGTCGAACCTGGCGGCGTGAAAACGAAGCGATACTCGATGGGATACTCTCGGATATTGGTCCATCAAAAATCTGTAGAGGAGGTCAGTGTTTTGCAAAAAAAGGGCTGTACCCTATAGTTATGTACCTCACTGTGAGCCATTCCAACATCCGTCGCAATACTGTAACTAGACTGATATTAGTTAGGTCGGGGTATGTGGACTCTTGGGGTCGAAGAACCTGCTTCTCATTGAGTCGCGTCGCCGAGCCATTGTGACAATAGTGGGATCTGACGACCGAATGTTTGCTGTCGAGCAGGATGAGTGCTCCATTTCGCAGCGCCGGAATGAGAGTGTTGTCTTTGCCGCTCCCACCTCACCGCATGACAAAGCTTGTCTCAGTACACCCGGCTGCCTAACATGTCTTCATTTATGATCAGCGTGGCACTAAAAGGTGGAGGAGCTACATCTCACGGAGCTTCATGAACTTGGCTGAAAGAGGATCTCCCAGATCGAGATGTACTAGCAACACGTGACGGAGCTTGAAAGGAGCTTTTAGTGGGGACTGGGCGTCCAGCGTTCCGAAGCCTTCCTTTGGTTTCTGAAAGGCCACTGCGTTACTTCTTCGTGAGCGTCTCTTCCAGTTCATGTGGATTTCAGAAGAGTACCATGTCTGTCGCGACGAGTATGATCATTCCGGGTGCCTTGGTATGACGTCCACAGGTGAGTTGGGACGTCCAGTGGTCGTCGCCGAATCGAAAGTCACTCAAATCATTCCTGGACTTTGAGCTGCCACCCGCAGGAGAAGACTCGAAAGCCACCATTTAAACTACCCCACACTTTTCAGACAGCTATGACATCTAGATATAACATCGAGCATGCTCGGCCGGAGTGGCTTTGTGATTCTCAAACGATGCAGCAAAAAGTACTCAGCGGTTGGGTTACCTTCAAGCTTTAATACTTGGAGGGAGGGCTACGTGTCTTTGTAACTCATCATTTCTCGTCCCTGCAGCACGGAGGCAGGATGCAATTACGGAAAAAGACCTGCACCTGGACGACATCCGTCCTCCCTGCCGTTTCCCAAATGGCCGAAAGCTCAATCGTAGTGCCCTGTACAGAGTAGGAGTTCTTATCCTCAACCTGGATGACAATATGAGCATGGCACGTAATCCCCTTAAGCATTTCCCAACGATTCGTTAGACTTTAACTACTATCAAGGAGATTGTCTACAAATGGAAGCTGCGATAAGCTGCTATTGATATCCACTAATTTGTTGAGAAAGTGGACAGGCTCGGGGAGCAATCCCGAGTTTGCTTGAAGATTTCGGTGCTCAAGGTCCTGTGTCCCGCCAAGCCCCTCGGTCCAAAGGCGCTAAAGATCCCACCAAGCCTGATTCCAGACCCCCAAAATCTCAGCGTATCAAATTCTTTCAACTCTTTAACATCCTTCTCCCGACAACCCCTCAACGGATATTTCTCTTTTTGAGGCCTCCGTATCATCTTTGACCCATTATTTACGATGTCTGAGCCCATCAGGAATAAAAAGGCAGATTTCCCTGTCGCCCCGTATGTTACCGTACCCTGCTTCCTGAATCTTCGTCAACACATTTGCCATCTCCTAATTTCTGACAAGTTTGGCAGGACACCCCAAAACACACCAGCGAATAATGCACCAATCTCTTCTCACGCTCAGCAACCTGGAGTGACCAGCATAAAAGAAGGTGATTTTCTTCTCAAGTTGGATCCGGCATTGAAGAAAGGAGGTAGTTAACCAGCTCTCATCAACTTATAGAAACTCTTGACCATGCCACTGCAGCTTCTTTGTTTGCAAGAAACCCAGGGCTTGTATCTATGATCCAAGGAAAGCTTGGTTCTCTTGTCGGCCGTTCCTCAGGGTACATTGAATCCTTACCTTTGTCCGTCCGTCGTCGTGTCGCGGGGTTGAAGGGTATCCAGAAGGAACATGCCAACCTGGAAGCCCAGTTCCAAGAAGAGGTCCTCGAACTGGAAAAGAAGTACTTTGCGAAATTTACTCCTCTCTACGAGAGACGTGCTGCCATCGTCAACGGGGGTACCGAGCCGACTGATACTGAGATCCAAGCAGGCAAGGCGGAGGAAGAGGATATTGATGCTGCTAAGGATGAAGAGTCAAAGAAGGATGAGGAGGAGTCTCCTACCGCCGGTATCCCAGAGTTCTGGCTCTCTGCAATGAAGAACCAGATTTCGCTCGCCGAGATGATAACTGACAGGGATGAAGAAGTTCTCAAGCATCTTACGGATATCCGCATGGAGTATCTTGATCGCCCAGGATTCAGACTTATCTTCGAATTTGCCGAAAATGAATTTTTCACTAACAAAACAATTTCAAAAACATACTTTTACAAGGAAGAGAATGGATACGGGGGCGATTTCATTTACGATCATGCTGAAGGCACTAAGATTGATTGGAAGGATGAGAAAGACCTCACTGTTCGCGTGGAAAGCAAAAAACAGAGGAATAAAAGTGAGTTGAAAAGGCCAAAAGCTCGCGAAATCTTGACTAACACATCAGCAGACACAAAACAGACACGTGTTGTCAAGATTACCGTACCGACGGAGTCTTTCTTCAACTTCTTCGCCCCCCCCCAGCCCCCAGCTGATGATGATGATACCGTTGCCACGGATATCGAGGAGCGCCTCGAGCTTGACTATCAACTAGGAGAAGACATCAAAGAGAAGCTTATACCCCGAGCTATCGACTGGTTCACTGGCGAGGCCCTTCAATTTGAAGAACTGGGTGACGACGTAGATCCAGATGAGTTCGACGAGTTTGATGACGAGGACGACGATGAGGACGACGAGGACGAGGATGATAGGGGCTCTGATCGAGATGTTGACGATTCTGATGAGGAGGTACGTACCCAACTATTTAGTAGACCAGCTTCGTCTCTTGGTCCACAAATGCTGATGGTAGACAGGATGGCACTTCCAAGCCGAAGAAGGAAGCGGCCGAGTGCAAGCAAAGCTAAGCCGAAAGCGATATAAGACCGCGATACCAAAGAGACTGTTTTGTGTCGCAATTTGGCGACGTTGGCTTGAGATGGCGGGCTCTCTATTCTTTCCGCTTCTCGTCCGCGATTGCGCATTCGGGTCATTTCTTTTTCTTTTTCTTTTTCAACATTGTCTAGCAACGTATCCTCCCTTTAACAGACGAAGTATGTGTATAACATACTCAGACCCTTTAATCTTGATGGATAGGCTGGCGGCGGACGCGCCTTTGCCGAATTCTCGTTCGCAGATCGACCTTTCATTTACCTTTTCCTCTTTTTTATCTTAATGTTGAGGTCATTGGTGGCGCGAGGAGTAGGTGTACTTTCATCTCATTGATTTGAGGACGCGCGTTGATAGTACTAATGTAATGAAAATTGCATGATAAAAGGGGCCCCATGGCTACAAAATGGATTGTATTCCCCCCACCCCAAACCCACCTTTCAACAAGTTGCAATATGTTCACAAGTACGGACCAAGTCAAGATTAATCCTGGGATTATCCGTTGTAATTTCAGCAAGTGGGAGACACCTATACCACGCTTGTGTATGTCGGCCCGCGTATCTTGGGTCATGGTCTCGGACCATGGCTATTGTCTCCGAGGTATCCCGAATAAAATAGAGCCTCAAGGTTTGTTGCCAACGGTGCGGTACTGACGGGTTGGCCAACGCCTCGAGACAAAACGGACCAGAATTCTCAAGCGAGGCAAACCATCGGGGTTGGGGACTGGTCTGGGGTGGTGGATGTCTTGCCTCTTGGCGTAACCAGCTGTGTCCACGGGTGGAGAACGGCTCAGCCACTGGTGTCCTTCGAGGCTCAGGGGCTTCCTTGACGGACAGCTAGGCAGTCTGGCCATCACCCTTGGAATTTCTGCTTCGGTCCAACATGGTAGTTCTCTTCCGCGACACAAAACGCTCCTAGCAAGTGCCCTGGAAGGCAATTCTTTTCTTTTTCTTTTGTTTCCTTTGAGGGGCAGGTTTTTACTTGTTGTTTATCCTTCTCTTCTATATGCCTTTCCCGGGAGCCCTTTGAACAATCAACGCACTATCCTGCTACCTCGCTCGAGCCTGTAGTGATATAGGTGGTCCCGATGGCGCATAATTACGAGGTTGGAACGAGGGCCTGGCAACCCGAGCCGACCGAGGGTTGGGTAGCCTCCGAGGTCAAGGAGAAGCTGGTTGATGGCGACAAAGTTCGCCTTGTTTTCGTTTTGGAGAATGGCGAGGTTTGTCCATGTCACCGCTCCTGAATATGTATGGTGCAACTGGACTGATCGATGAACTTGCAAAAGACCAAAGTGATGGAAACCACGCAAACCGAGTTGCAGGTTGACAACAATCCCAATTTACCACCGTTAATGAACCCTGCTATGCTTGAAGCAAGCGAAGATCTCACCAACTTGTCCCATCTAAATGAGCCAGCTGGTATTCTTGGAATCCTGATTAAACAGCCGAGTCAAGGCTAACCCTCTTATAGTCTTACAGGCAATCAAATTACGATATGCGCAGAAAGAAATCTACACTTATAGTGGCATTGTGCTAATTGCGACAAACCCTTTTGCACGAGTCGATTCCCTGTATGTGCCACAGATGGTTCAGGTGTATGCTGGGAAGCACCGCGCGTCGCAGGCACCCCACCTCTTCGCTATTGCAGAGGAGGCGTTTGGGTAAGTCGTGACTTTTTTACCTTGCTTTCAAACGTCGCTTATTGAGGGTGCTTCGGTAGCGACATGTTGCGGGACGGAAAAAATCAAACCATCGTTGTTTCCGGCGAATCTGGTGCTGGAAAGACGGTGAGCGCGAAATATATCATGCGATATTTTGCGACTCGGGAATCCTCAGACCATCCCGGAAAGTATACCACGAACAGAGCCGATGCAATCAGCGAAACCGAAGAACAAATTCTGGCCACAAACCCGGTTATGGAAGCCTTTGGCAATGCCAAAACTACGCGCAACGATAACTCTTCACGATTTGGAAAGTATATTGAAATCATGTTTGACGACAAGACAAATATTGTTGGTGCCCAAATAAGGACGTACCTGCTGGAGAGGTCGCGGCTGGTATTCCAGCCACTCAAGGAACGCAATTATCACATCTTCTACCAACTTGTGGCTGGGGCCACGGATTCGGAAAAGCAGGAGCTCGGCCTTGCCTCTATTGAAGAATTTGACTACCTCAATCAGGGTGGTACACCTACAATCGATGGGGTCGACGACAAGGCAGAATTCATTGCGACCAAGAAATCCCTAGGAACAATTGGCGTGTCTGAGGAGACGCAATCGGAAATTTTCCGTGTCCTTGCGGCTCTATTACACCTAGGAAATGTTAAAATCACCGCAACAAGGACTGACTCGACTCTTTCATCCTCCGAACCCTCGCTCTCTCGGGCGTGTGAGATACTTGGAATCGACGCCAACGAGTTTGCCAAATGGATAGTCAAGAAACAGCTTGTTACAAGAGGAGAGAAAATTACCTCCAACCTGACGCAACAACAAGCAATCGTCGTGAGGGATTCAGTAGCCAAATTCATATACTCAAGTTTATTTGATTGGCTAGTGGACAAAATCAACCGGGGATTAGCGACCGATCAGGTCCTCAGCAAATTCAATTCGTTCATTGGTGTATTGGATATATATGGGTTCGAGCATTTTGCTAAAAACTCCTTTGAACAGTTTTGCATCAACTACGCCAATGAAAAGCTGCAACAGGAATTCAATCAGCATGTCTTCAAACTTGAGCAGGAAGAATATGTGCGAGAGCAGATTGATTGGACCTTCATTGACTTCTCAGACAATCAACCGTGCATTGACCTAATTGAGGGAAAATTGGGGATTCTATCTCTTCTAGACGAAGAATCGAGGTTGCCCATGGGTGCTGATGAACAATTCGTTACCAAACTCCATCACAATTTCGCCGCCGATAAACAGAAATTCTACAAAAAACCCAGATTTGGAAAATCAGCATTCACGATATGCCATTATGCCGTCGACGTGACATACGAATCAGACGGTTTCATTGAGAAAAACCGTGACACCGTTCCAGACGAGCACATGGAGATCCTGCGGAACTCGTCTAACCATTTCATGAAGCAAGTCTTAGATACTGCTGCCGCCGTCCGCGAAAAGGATTCTGCTGCTGTTTCATCTAAACCGGTTAATGCGCCGGGCCGAAAAATTGGTGTCGCTATTAATCGCAAACCGACGCTCGGGGGAATATTCAAATCGTCGCTGATCGAACTCATGGGCACGATTAACTCAACTGACGTACACTATATTCGGTGCATTAAACCCAACGAAGCGAAAGAAGCCTGGAAAATTGAGGGACCAATGGTACTCAATCAATTAAGGGCCTGTGGCGTTCTTGAGACGGTTCGCATCAGCACAGCGGGTTATCCTACTCGATGGACTTACGAGGAATTTGCTGTTCGATACTACATGCTGTGCCACTCGTCGCAGTGGACATCCGAGATCAAAGATATGTGCCATGCCATCCTACAGAAGGCACTTGGTAACGCCACTCAGAAAAAGCACGACAAATACCAATTGGGCTTGACTAAGATTTTTTTCAGGGCTGGTATGCTTGCATTCTTGGAAAACCTTAGGACTTCGCGATTGAACGAATGCGCGACAATGATACAGAAGAATCTGCGGTGCAAGTACTACCGACGCAGATATCTGGAAGCGCGCTCTTCCATTCTTGCCAGTCAGTCTCTAATCAGGGGATTCCTTGCTCGGCAGCATGCGGCAGAAATTCGTCAAATCAAGGCTGCCACGACCATCCAAAGGGTATGGAGGGGCCAGAAAGAAAGAAAAAAGTACAACCAGATTCGAGACAACGTCATTCTCCTTCAATCCCTGTCAAAGGGCTTCCTTTGCCGGCGGAATATTCTGGACACGATTCACGGCAATGCAGCCCAGGTCATCCAACGTACCTTCCGTTCCTGGCGGCAACTGCGTGCATGGCGGCAGTACCGTCGAAAGGTTATCATCGTCCAAAATCTTTGGAGAGGCAAACAGGCGAGAAAGCAGTACAAGACCCTCAGAGAAGAAGCCAGGGATTTGAAACAGATCTCATACAAACTTGAAAATAAGGTGGTCGAGTTAACTCAGTATTTGGAATCTCTAAAACGCGAGAACAAGTCTCTCAATTCGCAACTCGAGAATTACGAGACTCAGTTGAAGTCTTGGAGGAGTCGTCATAACGCATTGGAGAATCGGTCAAGAGAGCTTCAAGCAGAGGCCAACCAGGCAGGAATAACTGCTGCTCGATTGACAGCTTTGGAGGAGGAAATGAATAGGTTGCAACAGAACCATGCTGATGCACAAGCGACTATCAAGCGGCTCCAGGAAGAGGAGAGGATTTCTCGTGAATCAATACGCTCCGCAAACCAGGAACTCGAGAAGCTGAAACAAGTCAACGCGGAGGCTGAGAGCGAAAAGTCCTCTTTGCGCCAACAGGTTCTTGACCTTGAGGAGCAGCTGGAGGTTGCGAAGAGGACCCTACCTCTGCAAGCTTTGAACGGAGAACAACAAAATGGTGTACCCGTTCCGCCACCTCCGAATGGGCTCATCAACCTGGTCTCTTCGAAAAAGACCAAACCTAAACGACGCAGCGCAGGTGCAGAGAGGATCGACACCGATCGGTTCAGTGGGGCTTATAACCCTCGACCTGTATCGATGGCAGTGCCGAGCGCTTTGGGCCGTCAAAATTTCACAGGCGCTGCACTTTCCTCTGGACTCGACTCTGTTGAGGCAGAGCTTGAGACTTTGCTTTCTGAAGAGGACGAGCTTAACGAGGAAGTAACAATGGGTTTGATTCGTAATCTCAAGATACCAGCGCCCAACTCCACGCCTCCGCCCACAGAAAAGGAGGTCCTCTTCCCGGCTTATTTGATCAATCTCGTTACTTCCGAAATGTGGAATAATGGTTTCGTCAAAGAATCCGAACGTTTTCTGGCCAATGTCATGCAGTCAATACAACAGGAGGTCATGCAGCACGACGGCGAGGACGCCATTAACCCTGGTGCATTCTGGCTTTCCAACGTGCATGAAATGCTTTCATTCGTATTTTTGGCCGAGGATTGGTATGAAGCGCAGAAAACCGATAACTACGAGTACGATCGCCTTCTTGAAATCGTTAAACATGACTTGGAAAGCTTGGAGTTCAACATATACCACACTTGGATGAAGGTTTTGAAGAAGAAGCTTTTCAAGATGATTGTCCCCGCTATTATCGAGTCCCAATCTCTTCCCGGCTTCGTTACGAATGAGACAAGTCGATTCCTTGGAAAGCTTTTGCCGTCAAACAACAACCCCGCTTATAGCATGGACAATCTTCTCAGCCTCTTGAATAACGTCTACAAGGCTATGAAAGCTTTTTACCTCGAAGATACCATTGTTACTCAGACTGTAACGGAGCTTTTGCGCCTTGTTGGTGTCACGGCTTTTAACGACCTTCTCATGAGACGAAACTTCCTTTCCTGGAAGCGGGGCCTTCAGATTAATTATAACATAACCCGCATTGAGGAATGGTGCAAGAGTCATGATATGCCGGAGGGGACACTGCAGCTGGAACATCTCATGGTGGGCTCGCACCACACTATGCTTGGTTATCTCGAATGCTGATGATCTCATAGCAAGCAACCAAACTTCTTCAGTTGAAGAAAGCTACGCTGAATGACATTGAGATCATTCAAGACATCTGTTGGATGTAAGATTGAGCCGCATTAAGTCTTTTCTAGGGGCTGGTTCTGACGCTTCAACCTTTAGGCTCTCCCCGAATCAAATCCAAAAGCTTCTAAATCAGTACCTCGTGGCCGACTATGAGCAGCCCATTAATGGCGAGATCATGAAAGCAGTGGCTTCTCGTGTCACGGAGAAGAGCGATGTGCTTCTTCTAACCCCAGTAGACATGGAAGACAGCGGCCCATATGAAATCGCTGAACCTCGGGTTATCACAGCTTTGGAAACCTACACCCCTTCTTGTAAGTGCTTCCAAATCCTTGCTAAGCGTTGTACGGCATACTAACTGCATGCCCGCGAAGGGCTTCAAACACCACGATTAAAACGACTTGCCGAAATCGTCTCAGCGCAGGCAATGGCCCAACAAGACAAGCCAGAGACGCCAGAGAATGGCGAAGTGCCTGCCGAATAGAATTGCATTACGTGTAGTACGTTGCCGTCTTTTAGAATCGCGGCAAAGAGAGGCTCTGCGAGCCAGCTGGATTAGTGCTTTCGAGGACAAATACCATGGTGTTGAATATATAATTGAACATTTTGTATGCGTCATATGGGCGAGAGGCATTTTTTTTCTTTTTGGCATTGTCCATCAGGAATATTTGAATAATCTGGGGTCTCCAGTCTTCTGCACTTGAGGTGAGATTTGGGACCTGACTCCAAAAAAGTAGTCATGGTGATGTGGGGGCAGCAGCGTCATATTCTCTCCTCTTGCACATCCTTGTCGGCCACGGTGCGCTGCCCCTACCTCAATCTCCCACACCGGCACGAGGGACCAGATTGTCTTCATACTCTATTCCAACAACAATGGGGCGTCTCGATTTCATTACTGGTAACAAAAATAAGCTGGCAGAGGTGAGAGCTATACTGGGCAGCGTGATCGAGGTCGAGAACCGAACACTCGATGTGCCCGAAATACAGGGTACTATCGAAGAAATTGCAAAGGAAAAGTGCAGACACGCAGCGAAAGTAGTAAGTAGAGGATTGAGAAACAGCCTGTTGCATTGGTGAAAATCCGACGTGCCATGACTTGAGACTTTTTCTGAAACCAGTATGCAGGTGGGAGGGCCAGTCTTGACCGAAGATACTGCTCTTGAGTTCCGTGCTTTGAAAGGTCTACCTGGGCCATATATGTAAGGATCCATCCCTCGATGGTGCTGGGTAACATTGTTTTCTATGCTTTTCCCTCTAGGCTAAAGAAGTCCACCCTAGCAAATCGTTCCTCGAAGCGTTGGGTCATGAGGGCCTGAACAAGATCCTTGATTCCTTCGATACAAGGGACGCCGAAGCTGTTTGCACATTTGCCTTCTCTCAAGGCCCTGGATTGGAACCTGTCATCTTTCAGGGACGAACAGAGGTCAGTATCAGGGGATTATGTCACCGATTCGAGATGAGAAAGAGGCTGATACTCATTTTGCAGGGGGCTATCGTGAGGCCGAGGGGCCCGGCCAATTTCGGTACGTCAACGCTCCTGCTTTACATGAGTTACAACACTGACTGAGCACTCCGCCCAGGGTGGGATCCTATCTTTGAATATGAAGGGAAGACTTATGCAGAGATGTCGATAGGTGAGAAGGTAATTACTCCCCATTGAATCTCCTCGGCCCTTACGTTTTGCCCCTACTCTTTCCGCCCTAATATTTGAACAGAATACCATTTCTCATCGATATAAAGCTTTAGTTAAGCTACAGCAGTGGCTAGCTGAACAACAGCCATGAGCTTGGACGAACAAATGCCGACGGATATGATAGCATTATGATACAGGCTGGTAGGAGAAGTTCAATCTGAAAATTTCGCTTGATCGCTCTTCCAATTTTCTACCCAAGATGAAACTCTCGCGCAGTTGTTCTCTACATCGTCATCTTCTTCGCTGTTTAATTCAACCACGATTTCTTCGTCGAAAGCCTCGCGGGCCTCTTCGAGGAGAACTGCGAAGATCTCCGCATCTAAGTTTTCTTGTAGCTTTGTTTCATGATATCCTCTGTTGGCTTGTCAGAGATTTTGCACGTAATAGGACGGGGGCAGTTGGGAAGGTGATAAAATCGCGGCGAAACATAAATACTAGAGGCGTGCGTAGGATGAAGACTGATGTCGAATCTATGTACCTTGAGTTGAGACGGTCATAAAGAACGGATGTAGATGGGCAGCGCAAGACCACAACAAGATCGACCCATGATTTTGGGAATAGATCGCATGCATGCCAATCTATTAAATAGCCGCCTTGAAGCATTTCATCCTCGATCGCATCTAGAAGCTGCAAATCGGAGACTTAAAGTCAGTCTAAGGGAACTGAAAAGGAATTGAGAATAGAGAGTGCACATTTCTCCACCGATTCCACACCCCAGAGCGAAGAGGTGACGGAGGGGCATAGAGAGACGTACTTTGTCCTCATCCACTACCCAGGTCTTCAATTCCTCGTCGTAAGTATCATAGCAGTTTCGGTCTTTCGCGACCTGGTTTATTGACAGATGCCGCAGGCCTGTATCCCGTGCCAGTTGCTCACAGTGCACTGTTTTGCCGACACCGGGGGTGCCTGTGATAATTATGTTGGGAGAAGACCGCATCTTTCCTGGGTTAATGACAGCAAGGTTTTCAGATCAGTAAGATCTTTCCAGTCATTGGCGCGGATTCCTGGTCGATTCTTCAAATGCCAAGAAAAAATTCAGGTGGGGTTTGATTCCCCAGGCACCGAATCGGATGGCTGAAGAGCGGCGTCCAAAAGGACAAAATTCAGAGACTCCAGGCTTTGGGCGAGACCATATTACTTACGGTTTGGAACGGAGCTGCCGATAGCGACTTAGTCCTCTTGCAATATCCCAGGGGGAGATAGCCTAGAACAGTTAGACGGGTAGTAACGAGGAGCAGCGTACGTACTTCAGAAGTTCGAACGTTTGATACTTTTTCAAGTAGGCCACACCTCGTCTGTATCCCTTGAGGATTCGACCAGGTTCAGAGGTCTTGATACTGTGAGTGGCGGGATGTTTAATCGCAGATGGTATTCTGCGAGCCGGATCAAACACTAGGAGATTGGCGCATCCTTTCTCCCGGATCTCAAAACCAACAATGGTCATAGAATGTCCTGCAGTTTGAGTCTGGTCTTAGTTTCAAGGGTTTCCAGTATTCAGGAGGGTGGGCGAACCATGGTGTTGAAAATATATGGGTGGCAAATTCGTCAGGACTACTTTCCCGGTTTTATTCAAGGGACACGCGCTTTTGAAATAAGCGGCGACGCCGGTGAGTAGAGCGCTGTACGCGGGCATTTCATTTGTCTTCCCTATGCTGCTTGCTTCACATCTGTTGGATGTCAGCAGTAAGGACCGGGTATCCCATAATCTGGGGTATGAGCATACCCGATTCCAAGGCTTAAGAAAAGCGCCTGCGCCTGGATGCAAAAGCGGCTCAGCAACACTGAGATCGAGTAAGTTTCCGGGCAATGGTCTTACCTCTGATGTGCCAATGTATTTCCGGGTTCCCTTGATACCTCCGGTTTCAGTCCTCCCTCCACTGTTGAATCCCACATCCCATGCATTCTCGATCATATCTTGCAGCTGCAGAATCGTAGGCAGCGCGTCAGAGAAGTGGTCACTCCCAGGGCTATGAGACTCTTGCAAATATGACACCAGCATCTGGATATTTCTGTATCCACAAAAATACCCTTCTCTTGGTAATTTGGATATTTGATGAACGTGAGCGCTGCAAAGGAAAGCACGTTGGATAGACTTATCCCGTCCACACAGGTGAGCAAGTGCTGAGATAGCATTGACACTTTGATTCTCAACTATCACATGCTTAGATAGTCGGCCTTCCGATGTGATCCTCTTCAGTTTTGTTGTGTTGCCTTTGTCAAGCATCCTGAGGAGCCATGAGGGCATCTTCTTCTCATGGGCATATGGTCCTAGCTCGGCACGCTGGCCGAGGCGTTAGTTTCAGTAGAATTATGTGACAGAATTATCAAATGAAGTACGGAGTGTTTAGGGAAACGCACACCGAGTCGCTCTATGCTTTCATTGGGCGTCTTGCTTGGGCGTGTCCAGAAATATGGGCTTCGTTCGCTATCGCTATATGAAAGCGGTTGCCCCGAAGGTTTATGTGTCTGAACCTCGTCCCCGATGTGTTCACTCCGCGGCGGGGATCGGAATGGAGGCTGTTCGGATGTGGTTGATTGCACAAATTCTGTCACCCCCAGAGCGCGGAACCGAAAGCTCGGGTGCTTGCGACATGGATCACTCTTGGGCTTGAGGAATGCAGGTATTGGGCTTTCAAACGCAGGTCTGGGCGTGATTCGGGGTGTTGCCTCAGACTCGGCTCGCGGGCCCTTCTCAGCATGACAGTTTTGTACATGTTCAGCAACAAGCATGTTGTCCGGGTTAGAGAATGAATAGAATGGGCATGTTACACTATCTGGAGTCTGTAGATCCATATTCAGATAACCTGTCGACTAGCGGTAGTGCTGAGCCGTTTTCCTGCTTCCAAAGAGAGTGAGAGAATGGGGATGAAACCGCTCAGAATGGTAGGAAGTAAAACAGTGCCAGATGCAAAATAGTAGGAAGGAGAAGGAGACTGTACCTCTGTTTTTCTTTCGGCACACTGAAGTAGAGGTCGGTATAAAATCTGACATGCAAGTGCAAAGACTAGTCTTCCCGGCGCATGCATGTCAAGCCTCACCAGGCTGGAAAATCACGGGTGGAGGATGTTATTGGTCCAAACCCTGAGAGAATATCTGAGCTTGGCAGCCCCAGCGCCAGAGCCACCCGAGTCCCGATCAAAGATCCCCCTCAGACTTTAAGTTTGCTTTTTGCGTTCAAGAGAAGGCGCCTGCGCCGAAGGACGCCTTGGATCAGGCACACCAGCCTTATCTATTTTTTTTGCCAGTCATGGACTGTGGAAGCCCCGACGCTGTGCCGAGGTCTGATCGGGTCTCGAAATCTGGAAAGTTTGCGGACTCTCGGGCTGTTCCAAAAGAAGGTTCCCCACATGGAAGGCGGAAAGAGAAAGGGAAAAAAAAATAAAAAAAAGCCCTCCGTTTTCGCAACCCCGCCGGGCAACATATAAAAGAAATTCCATTGCCGGGCAGTCATACTTGCTTGAGAACTGGAACACCCCTACGACATAGCCATCTCAAGATGAACGGCCATTTGCAATCTAATCCGGATATAATATCTACTTTAAATTACTCACCGAAAAGCTCCGCAAAGAGCAATTGGGTAGTACAAAAGTTTGGGGGCACGAGTGTCGGGAAGTTTGCTCACAATATCATTGATCAAGTCGTCTTGTCCGTTTGCTGCCCCAGAATCCACCCCAATACAAGGAACATTCCACTAATACCGCTCGGAGACCTAGACCGAGCTTAATAGAGCAAAAGGTCGCCGTGGTTTGCTCTGCGAGAAGCAGTTCTACAAAAACCGAAGGCACCACCAACCGGTGAGTCACACCCCACTGTGATGGCAGAATTGAGGGGATTGTTACACAGTTTGCCAAATCTTTCAACGAACTGACAGTGTGCCTTACGAATAGTTTACTACGAGCAGCGCGAGATGCAGAAAACTCTCTATCGAAGCAGTACCTCACATTTGTTGAGCGAGTCCGGTTGGAGCATGTCGAAATGGTGGAGACTCAGGTTCGATCTGAAGAATTGAAAGCCCAACTTCGATCGGAGATCGATTTCGAATGCGAGAGGGTTCTTAAGGTCTTGGAGGCTGCACAGACACTCGGGGAAATAAGTGCGCGTTGCGTCGACAAAGTTATAAGTACCGGAGAGAAGCTAAGCTGCCGCCTCATGGCTGCATTTCTTCAGGATCGAGGCATAGACTCAGTCTATGTGGATCTCTCCGAAATCATTGATTTTCACATATCAAGCCAGGGGCTTGATCAAGGGTTTTATGACAACCTTGCGGCTGCTCTTGGCCGCAAGATCCACAATTGCGAGGACAAAGTTCCCGTTGTTACGGGGTACTTCGGCACGATTCCCGGCGGTCTTCTTGACCAGATTGGCCGCGGCTATACTGATCTTTGTGCGGCGTTGGTCGCCGTGGGCGTCCATGCTCAGGAATTGCAGGTGTGGAAGGAAGTCGACGGCATATTCACGGCCGACCCTCGGAAAGTGCCCACCGCACGCCTTCTACCTGCTATTACACCGGCGGAAGCCGCTGAATTGACCTTCTACGGTTCGGAGGTGATCCACCCTTTTACGATGGAACAAGTCATCCGTGCCAAGATTCCAATTCGGATTAAGAACGTTATGAACCCAAAGGGAAATGGGACTGTGATCTTCCCCGATTCTACCTATGAGCTGGAAAGGACGACTCCAGGCCACGACCCGAGACTATTTCGTACAAGAAGCCCGAGCCTTCTCCAGCGCCCGAAGCGTCCTACTGCCGTGACCATCAAGCACAATATTCTCGTTATAAATGTGCATTCCAACAAACGCTCCCTCTCCCACGGCTTTTTTGCTGGGATATTCTCTGTACTTGACCGCTGGAAATTGTCGATTGACCTGATCTCTACCAGTGAGGTTCACGTCTCGATGGCACTCCATTCAGAACGACCACTTCTGAACGGTGTTGGGAGGGATGAATATCAGATAATTGATGAGGATTTGAAAGGAGCACTGAACGACCTCCAGAGATATGGCACTGTTGATATTATTCCTGGAATGGCGATTCTGAGCCTTGTCGGCAAACAAATGAAGAATATGGTTGGAGTGGCTGGGCGGATGTTCTCGACCCTTGGTGAAAACAACGTCAATATTGAGATGATCTCTCAAGGTAAGCATCGCTACGCTTGGTTCATCATTGACCAACGGCTAAACTAGTCATCTGTTTTAGGCGCCAGTGAGATCAATATCTCCTGTGTTATCGAGGAACGCGATGCAGATCGTGCGCTCAATATCATACATACAAGCTTATTCACATTCTTAGATTAAATAAAGGGCGCATCACTGTCCCTTGGCCTCGTTCCATGACTTGGCTAACTCTTTGATGTTTTGTACAGTTCAGCGAAGAAATCTTGTTGTCACGGATATCTATTGCCCTTGAATGCTGCAGTTCAGCATGTTTCGCGATGATACGAAGTGGGTGGCTGGTATTCAACTTTGGGTTCACGATGTTCTTTGCATAATGGTGTTCTGGTGTGCAATCTTCTATCATTGGCTTGACTTCGAGGATATATTTCTCTATTCTTTGGTTGTTTTTGAGCCTGCTTTAGAGAGCATGTGTTTTGATCCTTGTTGCTGCTCTGATTATTTGGCATTCACTTTTAGAATTGAATCTGGTGGTATATTATCTGGCCCATGAAGCCTGTCCAACGAGATCTTGAGTATTTCTCCACTCTGTCGACGACGGTGCGGAACGACACTCTGCACAAAATCGAGGATGGGACTTCCTGGGTTTTGGGGGTTGTTGCGGGGCTATGAGGAGGAGGGTTGGAAATCCAACCAAGCCCCAGCCACGGTCCCCGGCGCTTGTTCCTTACGGAGTCCAGGACAGCAGAGGATAGTGGAGCGAGTTCGCCCGCCCTTGTTGAAGCTCCTGGCTTTTGTGTTGGAAGGGTTCTCGACTTGGACGAGGACCCCTTTCCGGCAAGGTAGGGGGCCGACGTCCTGGGGAATTGTGTGCCTGAAGGGGAGTGACTGACCATCCCTTGTGTTCCTGAAACATGTGGTGGACTGGTGGTGTTTGCAGTGAGCCCACAGCTCTTGGCCCGAAGATGAGCTTTCTTGATTTTTCACTGAAGCGGGGATGTGTGGTAGTCTCCGTGACAAGGAGAAAGCTCCAGGGCCGATAATCTCAGATAAAATATTCTGTCGCTTCGCCCACTCCTCTTTGAAACGATGAATCTTTCAGCTGTCCAGGATCTTCCAAGATCGCCAACACCGATGGCTCCAAGTGGAGAATCATTGCATGGCAAGGAGTCAGTTGCTGGCACGGGGTCTGGGGCCCGACGCCAGGTTGAATTGTCCATGTGAGGAATAGCCTGTATCCCTTGCCATCCACGCATGATGTATTGTCATGGCCAGACAAGACGCGATCCTCTGAACTGTTGACTGGGCCCGCTTCAAGTCGCGTGACGCAGACGCGTCGTAACCATACCATACGAAGCAGCCAGGCGCGCCGGCATCAACACCGAGTCGAACTCCTTCCCCAAGCCGTCCTTTCTTCATTCCCTTTTTCAACTAAATCCATAATTCAGGAAGTATCTTGCACGACCCCCACTTGGGCTGCGCAACCGAATCCCAAGGCAAAAGGATCTTGATTAAAGTCGAATCGCCCGCGTTCCAGATTTCCTCGCCCGCTAAATTCCCTTCGCTCTGTTTGCCTCGCGCTGTGATCATCTCACGACTGTTGACCTCCCTCATCACCATCGTCTCCCCACGGCCCACGGCCACCTTCCTCTCGCTCCGACTGCGCCGTTTCGTGCAACAGGATCCCGCCACCACACTACCACCTGCTTGAGTCTATGTACTGCAACCGCATCCGAATCTTCCAGCGAGTCATAACCATTGAATACTCAACTGCCGTCTTCCCCCTCCCCCTACCGTTCCGTGTCGTTTGGTACATCGCGCGTCAACGGCCTCGTCAAACTCAGCCTGAGACGAACAAGGCCGGCAGCATCATTATGAGCCCGAGGCAATCCATACGACAGGTGTCGGAAGCCCCTTCGTCTCACGATAGGCTGTTGTCGAAATCACGGCCTCACTTAGAACCATCGCCTCTACCCCCTCAGCCCATTGGAGACATACCGTCAGCTCAAGATTACGTGCTCAATCCTACCTCTACCGCCTCAAACAAAGTATCGCCAACGAAAGCCTCTCGCAACTCGCAGAATCCGCGCTCCAGTCAAGGAAGACTGAGTTTTGTCTCAATCACTGCTCCTACACCTCCCGTATTCATCACAGACTCTCCCATGAAGAAGATCCCGCTCGACACATACATCCCTACAGCTTCATCCGTATCAATGCCGCAGTCCGCCTTATTCACAACATTTTCCAGCGTCAGTACTGACCCCCATTCCTCGATCAATCGCCAGCTCGTGGATGCGTCATCAGCCGACAACTTTGCAGACTTTCCCGAACCACCTTTGATTGCCAAGCAATCTCTAAAACGGTCACTCCTGGAAGCGGCACCACTAAAGGAGCGATCAAAGAAGCAGAAGCGGGAAGAGCTGACCACAGTTCGGTTGCCAGAGCCGCATGAACTGCCACCAATCGAAGATGATGGCGCAAAACCTCCATACAGCTACGCGACCCTTATCGGCATGTCTATACTACGCGCCCCCAATAGAAGGCTGACTCTCGCGCAAATATACAAATGGATATCAGATACGTTTACATATTATAAAAACAGTGACCCAGGCTGGCAAAATAGTATTCGTCACAACCTCAGCCTGAACAAGGCATTCATAAAGCAGGAACGACCAAAGGATGACCCTGGCAAGGGGAATTACTGGGCTATTGAGCCAGGCATGGAAGCACAGTTTATCAAGGATAAACCTTTGCGCCGCGCTACAATGTCTAGCCTTCCTCTGCCTGTGGTTCCACGGCGGGGGCCTAGTCATCCGCAAACTTCCAACACTCCTACCTTGTCTCTGCCACAACCCGCTCAGCCTCCCGCGGCCAAGGTCTTGAAGCATGTGGATTTATCCTCAGACGCGACCCTTCCAGCTTCGGACCCTGCCCTCCAGGAGGATACCGGTGATGAGAATGCAATTGTGTGCGTAGCGCACCCTGCACCCCGCTCATCCCCTCCGCAACCAATTCATTCTTCCCCTCCGGTCATACCTGTACCAGCACGTTTCACTCGTCCAGGAACTCCGCCTACTCCCTCCCATACTGCAACTTCCAAAAATGTGCCCCGCCACCGGAAGCGAAAGTCAAACGCCATGAATGATAGTGGGTATTTTTCGTCACTCGAATCCTCTGCAATGCGGTCCAGCAAAGCCAGCCATATTCTAACGTCCGAGCTTGATATTGACCCTCCTCGTATCAAGCGCGGAAGAGCAGAAGAAGAGATTGCGCGGATTCGGAGCTCTTCGCATGATATCAGCCCAGGACATTCTGGTTTCTTGAAGGAGGCGGGGGTTATTGTTGGATCCTCGCCTATCCGCAACGAATATATTAGCATGTTGCCACCTCCCATCACACCTATGTTCAAATTCAAGAGGCCTGCCAAACCCCCGCCGTCGGTATCTCCAAACACTAATCTTCGAAATCACCGCAAGAAGATCCAGCAGATGGTCAACTCTCCGATTAAGCATCTGGGTCTATTGGATGAGGATCTTCCATGGAGCCCTGCTTTTAACATACAGGACGAAAGTTTTACCCCAAATGAAAACCTTAACACCACGTTTGACGTTTTTGCCGATCCCGCCGCCGACCACATATCTACCCCGGATTATGGTTCCCCGGAAAGGTGTTCGACTAAACAGGCCCGAGTTGATGCAAGTGGGTCGACGAACAATGTCCTGGCGGATATCACTACTATGAGTGCCAATAACCGAATTGGAGGTCTAAGATCCCTCTCACCCAGCAAATCGAAGCGACTTCTTTTCCCGGAGTCACCGTCAAAACTTCCCGACTCTGGGCGTTTTGTTGACACCACTCAGGATGACTTCTTTTCCTTCCACCTGTTTGATGACAGCCCACGGGAGGTCGATGGCGTGGATATCTTGCAGGGGTTCCAGAAGATCGGAGGGACAGGCAAGGACGACTTGTCAAGACCTCGTCCACATGTTGCACGACCACAGTTTCAACGAAGCGGCAACACGCTGTTTTAGAAAGCTTGTGTTTGCCGTCGCTTCGTCAAGCAATGTTTCCCTTTCCGAAAGGAATATTCTTCGTCCCAGTTATCTTTTGAAGTTCTGTATTGTCTTCAACAGGTGTTCCCCTTTTGGCTTTGGCAGCACACACACGTCGAATACTAGCACCCCTTGGTTCAAACATCACGCAAATTTGGCATTCACATGGGTTTATTCGCTTTCCGTTCGACTTTGGCGCTCCCGCATTGTCCTTACTGGAGTTTTGGGTGGGGGCAAGGTTGCATGCTGGTTTTGACCTAAGTTGACCCCGAGACGATCTTATGATGACCTTTCACGACGATATCCGCCAGGATGTACATGATGAGTATGCTATGTTTATACGAGCCCGTATTTGTTCTTCTATTACTGTTCTCGTATTTTATCGCGCTTGCTATGAATGCATGATGATGGACACACTAAAGCCATCCGACACCTCGCGGCGGCGCAATCTAGACTTAACCGCCATAAATATGACACTGATACTTCTCTCATATCAACTCGCGGGTATCATCAATGCGCTCGAGCCAAAGTGGCATACAGCAGCGAGGGAGGCTGAAGGACCAGAAAAGCACACACCGACGCAAGTAGCGGATATTAGCCCTCGAAGATGCGGTAGGGACTCGGCGAAAGTGAAATACCGCGGGTGCTCAAAGGGTTTAGGGATGTGACAAGCGGCATGGCTTGCGCTGCGTCTTGAGGTAATCTTTTGGGGGGCCGCAGGGCAATCAGTGATTCTCGAGTGTCGTCGACTCTAGCAACGCTGAGCCGGTCTGGTCTCGAATTCTGAATGCACGTAGTTGGAGACGCGTAATTTCAACAATGAATCTCAAGACTAGCCGTATAATTCTGGAAGAAAAGATCATTCGCCCTAGATCCAATGCTATATTCTGGAAGGTCCGTGAGGAATCAGTATAAGGCGCGGCGGCATGCCCCGAATGCTTGCGGTGTTCTAATCACTACTCGCGCAGCCTCGACACCCACAATTAACACACTGTATCAGTTGATCTTTCTTGAGTTGGGCTTTGGGCACACGACAAATGCATGTGGCGTTGAAATTGGTCTCCTTCGTCTGAATGCAACGGAGGCAGCAAAGCTAGGGGCGACGTCAGCCCTGGCCACTCAGAAACACCATATGCAGCCGCATATTGGGTAGATGTTCAGAATACACGTACCTTTTCATACCCCTGCTTCTTCCACTTCGCGATCAAGTTTGCGTCCGCATAATTATTTTTGAGAAGCCAGTCATATAGCTGCTTCGAGATAGCTTCTTTTTCGTAATATAGATCGTATATGTATCTTGACCCTGGAACCATAGACCGCTTAGCTTAAGCTTCCCCCGAGCCGTAACTACTCTACGAAAGAAGGTAGCGAGCGAGGATAGCTTACGCTGATGACTGATCTGAAAGATAGGCCAGAGCATTTCATGCTTCTTCTTGCCCTCATGTGGCGCATTCTCGGCATCCTTCATTTTATTGCTAAATTCCAGGAGGGTGTCTTCGATATCGTCGAAGCCCGCAGGGGGTGGTTTGCGATTGCGGGACGTCCGGACTGGAGGCATCTTTTTGGCGAAGTCCGGGAGAGCATGAAGCGGGGCGGGGTAAAAGGGGAGGAATTGAATTAGCAGCCGCAAAACTATCGCACTCGAATAATAGACCGTTAACCTTCATTGGAGAGAGACGCGCCTCCCTTGAACGGATATAAACGAGCAAAAAGAACGCGCGAGGCAAATGTGATCAGATATCCAGAATCACTCACCGCCTACCATTACTATTTTTTCGGCAACAGCGACCGAAAGATGAACCTGAGATTCTAAACTTTCTACCTCTGGCTTTATTGATATCTACGGCTCCCCTACTGGATGGATAAAGCATCCTATACCCAAATAAAGATCACGAACCCTCGAAATGGACCAAACACTCGACATCTCCAAGCTCAGCGACGCCGACAAGAAAGAGCTGAGCCAGTTCCTGCAAAATGAATCTCAGAAATCAGCCATCCAGCAAAGTAAGCAAACCCCTACCTTCTCCTCATTTCCCATCCGTCCCGTTCCCTCCCCCATTTCCCACACATTTTACACCGACCAGCCATTCGGAATCCATCGGCTCACCAGCGACTGCAACCATTAGATGTCCACCATATCGCGGACACCTGCTGGAAAAAGTGTATCACCTCACGCATCTCATCTGGCCGCTTGGATAAGAACGAAGAAGCCTGTGCGTCGAATTGTGTTGACCGGTGGATGGATACCAACCTTGCTGTTTTGAAGCATCTCGAGACTTTGCAAAGGCAATAGGTCGGTCCCTCATTGAGGTTCTTGATGACGACAGATGTCTTCCATATGATAAAGGGGAGCCCTGATGTCTGGATTTTTATTAAGATGTAAAGAAGGATGATGTTGTGGTACTTTGATGATGGCTTATAGAATTTGGAGCGGACTGTGCAGCGGATCCTGGGCTGCGTGTGTATGATATATTTTGATGAAACGCTTTGGTAACCTATGCACCTGACCCAATTTCATACCTTACGGTTCTGAAGTGATAATATCTTGGTATAAACTGGAGGGCGTCCCCGGTGCTCCATGAACAGGCGATACTTGTTGGGACCGCCATGAACTTGGCGAGTAGACTACACATACACACCTGCAGAAGGATATTTCGTGCGTCAAATTCTCTTGTTTAAGATTCGTTCAGCCATTGGTTATCGCCCAACATAAGTTGACTCTCTAGCTGATATTTATTCCACCCCGCAAAAAAGAACTGTTTCCCAGTCCCGTGAGCAAATCAAACACTTAGACAATAGCAAGCTTGGTAGCAGCAATGTCAAGAGCGTCCACATCAGGAGTTAGTCGAGCGAAGGCCTTCTTCAGTCCATCGGGCCTATAAATACTTGATTAGACACTGCTTCCTCCCTTTACTTGCTTCTTTGTCGCGGAGCGTACCTAACGAGGGTGTTGACCTTGACGGTGTCAACATCGTATAATTTCTTGAGAGCAGCCTTGATCTGTCGCTTGTTCGCTTTGACGTCCACGATAAAGACCAGAGTGTTGTTCTCCTCGATCTTCTTCATAGCGCTCTCGGTGTTCAGGGGGTAGAGGATGACCTTGTGGGCGTCGAAGCGAGGAAGGTGAGGGATGGATTTGCGGGGGTACTTCGGGGACCGGGACAGCTGAAGAGTTTTGGGGCGATGGAAAGTGGTGGACGTGCGGATCTTGCGAGACTTGTGCGCCTGATTGCAACGAAGAACAATTTAGCTAAGAGTTGCCCAAAGGACATGCAGAGAAACTGGGACTGGACTTAACATACGCCCGCACCCTTTAAGACTGCCTTGGCAGCAGCGCCAGCCTTGTCGCTGGGCTTCGACTTGCCTACTCATGGAACAAAAAGTTAGCGATTTGCATCTGGATTCTCAAGGCCGTATTGAATTGTTTCGTGCTCGTCCAAAAATCCCAAAGAAACCACATGGTGCAAAACCAAACAGAATGAACGGGTATGCTCAAGTTGTTGAAAAAAGGAGTGATATTGCGCGGGACGAATCCATCTTGAATGCGTTGCAGCCCTAGTCTTCAAGAGTAATAGCAATCTAGGTTGTCGCTCGCATTCCGGGATCCAATAATTGGCATCGAACAAAAAAAGTCTGAATCGCTCATATGCATACCTGTCTTCTTCTGAACGGGGGCCATGGCTGTCGTTCGGCGCTGTTGTCGTGATTGTCGCAGTGTCGGAAGTCGAATTCTTCAGTGTCTTCGCTTAGCAAAAACCCTGGCACCCCGTCTGTGGGTCACCTGACCGCACTTGGAAAATCTTGGCACGGATCTCCAGCTGTCCCAACACCGCCTTTCTCTGGTGGCAGGATCAGAAAGCGGTCACGATATTCCATATCGCCAATATGGACTCGGCATCCAGCGAAGCTGAATAGTGCTGAGTGCGATTGGAAGTGGCTGGGATAACAACATACTTTAGTTGTGCAGAATGACTGCAAGAAAGCAGCGGGCAAAACGCCCTGCACTTCTTTCCCGGACTCGACCCCCAACAATACGGAAGAACGCTGCGGCCTTGTCAGCAAAAGCGACACGAAATCTCATACGCTCTCATCACACACTTCTTAAACAGCGCGCCCAGGCACTAGAACGTGGCGATAGAGCTTTAGTCAATAAGCTTGATACTGAGATCCAAGCAAATGGCGGCTTGGAAAGCTACCAGTTGGCGAGCAAGATTGGACAGTCGCTCGACCGTGGCGGCGACTCAAGCAAAGTACTCGTCGATTGGCTCCGTCCTCGGTTGGCCGGCTTAGAAAATACATCCTCGAAGCTTCGGATCCTCGAAGTCGGCGCTCTCAGCACAAAAAATGCTTGCGCCCGGATCCAATATTTTGATGTCACAAGGATTGACTTGAACTCCCAGGAACCCGGAATCTTGAAGCAGGACTTCATGGAACGGCCGCTTCCTCTTTGTGACCAAGATCGTTTTAACCTAATCAGTCTTTCTCTCGTGCTCAATTATGTCCCAGACCCCGTCAGTCGAGGGGAGATGTTAAAACGCTCTGTGGCTTTTCTGAAAAAGTCGCCACCATCGAGTTCTTCGATTCCTATATTGCCAAGCTTGTTCCTGGTCCTCCCTGCGCCTTGTGTCGCAAACTCGCGATACCTCACACAACAGAGGCTGCAGGACATTCTGTCCAGTATCGGGTTCGATTTGGTAAAGAACAAACAATCATCAAAGTTAATATACCAGCTTTGGGAGTACAGCGGGGAACGCGAGCCCAAAGAGTTCAAGAAGGAGATATTGAATCCGGGGAAAACAAGGAACAATTTCGCAATTGTCATCAAAAAGAAGGGCAGCTGAAAGGGCAGGAATTTCCCTCATTGCTCAGTCGCGAAGGCTTACAAAGCTATCATCTCCTGCGGCAGTAACGCCCACACAGTTCCCATGACTGCAAGAACTGAAGAGACGACCAGTAGCGACCAATCGAGGAGTCGCTCCTTCGGACCAATTTCCTTCCCAAAAATCTTCAGATAAAACGCGAGTGGCAATATGATGCATATGGTGAAACACAGGGCGGAGCCCATCAAAGCCATGATTCTGTCAAAGGATGGGAAGATGATCGCCATGCCAACAATGATAGCCACAACGAAGATACGGATCAGCGCCCTCAGCATTTGCCGGATGAATCTCGTTCGATCTGTATGACCCGTATTCAAGTCAGCTTGTGGCTCAAGGCCACAGAGAACTTCCACCGTGGCGACAAGCGGCCGGCAGCTGGCCCTCGTCAGTGACCTCAAATATAACATTTCACGACACAGCATAGGCTCAACTCACTTTAGAGGCACTTTTGTGATTGGGATTATAGCAATAAACGCTATAATACATATGGACAAGAGCTGAGGATATTCCTTCATCGTCAGCACATTCGCTGTCACCTCATCTCGAATCGTATTGCCAAACATCATCCAGCCCAAAATAGCCATCGTACAGTCCAATGAATACTGTTGTAAACACTCCGTTAGCGCCGAAGTAGCAAGCCCATCAGCTCATATTCATTACCGTAAAGATATATGTCACCCATAGACTTCTTCCATATTTGTACGGGTGTCTCATATCTCGGTAAATGTTAGGAAATACGCCATGACCACCCCAGGGCGCTTGAATGGCGTTAGCTAAGGTCGGTCCAGGGGGATATTAGGTCGCTCACACATGACAAGCCCGAAACTAAGAGGCAGAGTACCCCAGTTTTCAGGAAACAGGTAAGTCCGCGCTGGTTCGCGCAGCGAGCCAGGTGCGTTTGGTTTGATGAATCCATCAACGCATATAATAGCCACAACTATGATTGTTAGTCTTTATCGTATATCACAAAAGAAACAGGCATACTAGATGTACAAGAGAGTATGCCGAGAATACTCGTCACACTCAGAAAACGTAGGGGCACAAAGCTAAGCGGTACCAGTATTAGCCCACATATGACCTGCCATTGGGGAATGCTTATTCCCGGGAAGAGAACATGGAGGCTGTCTGCAAACAGCACGACGAGGGCAACACATGCGCCTAAAAGTTCCAAGCAGAACAAGAGACTTATCACCACACGAGCATGGTGCCCAAAACTGATATATGCCAGATCAGCATACGTGACTAGACTTCGATCAACGTCGAGACACTTTGCCAGGACTTTGGCTGTGTAAGCCGTGGTAACTGCGGCGAAGAGAAGAAATATAATGCCAAGGAGCCATCCAGCGTTTTTCATTGCCAGCGGTAGACTCAGTAAGCCAACACCGATCAACACGTTAACGGAGTTGAACACCGTCTGCGGCACAGTAGATTGGCCGACTACAACATTCTCTTGTGTTCCATCGTCAAGCTGTACTTGTTTAACAAGCAGAGGTTCCCCACCATGGCCATCCACGGGTTCAGTCTGGGTTTGTTGCTGCCTATGAAACTCGATGACATGTTTCCGAGTCGATTCACTCACGCGTGAGGACATTGTACCATATGATGTGCCCAGTGAAGACTCTAAGAGCCCCGCGCCATCTCTTTGGCGTGAGCCCGCCAACCAGTTGTCGGCCAAAAAGGGCCAAGTGAGAGAGGGATTTAGGTCAGCACGTGGCGATACTTGTGGCCTTATAATGTCACCGCCTGAAGGGTACCATCCTTCATCCGAATCGGCTGTCGCGAAGGACGAGCGTCGAGGAAAGACTTCTGGAAAGCAAGCCGCTCTCTGCCACGACCGAGCGAAATTATCGATACTATTGGCGCCGCCTGCTTGTCTGATGCGCACGGAGAAAGAAGCTGATCTGCCACCCTGAATTAATAAGAATTGTAACATTTGTGGTACAAGTTTCGAAAGAGGAATGCCTACCTCGTCCTTGGATAGGGATCATCATTGTCACTCGGCCGGCGGCCAGAATTCGCTCCAGAGTCTACCGGGAAGCTCGTTGAAATTGCTCTCTCTGTTGTTGAGCGGTGGCTGCCTGCAGCCTCAGAACTCCCATCAAACACCATGTTTTCTTCTCTAGGCACTTCTTTTGGGCGAGAGTCAGTGGCTCCTTGTCTTCATCCCTGGAAGAATTTTGATACACTCCAAATTGGAGAGACTGGAAGGAGCTCTCCTTAGATGTCTTGAAGGTCGCAACGGCAGCTTTCTCTAGAATTCCAGGGGGGTTTCTCGCTGGAAACTGGTACGGGACCCAACCAGAGGAGGAGTCAAACCCAACAATTCTCAAGAGTTCTCTTCAAGTTTAGTGAAATCTTTTCTATTTCAAGGAAGTAGCGTGAGTAATGGGTATCTTTTAGCAGCTCACAATGCTTGAAAAACAATGACATCAAGCCAAAGATAAGGGCCGTGTCCTGGACAAAGTAAACTGGAGCTCCCCAAACTCTTGGGATAATGAATGGAAGACGGGAACAGACAACTGCGGTTGGCGGCTCCCTCGAGGTTGCAAGCAGAACGGTACTCTATCGCCGGCGGGGTGGAATCTTCCAGACCCCGATAATGATCAACATCGTTGACGGTCTTTCCTGCCAACTTTTTCTTATCTTTGCTGACAGTCCTCCAGCTTCGGTCGGCAGGCACGATAATGATTGACAAACTATCCAGAAAAGGAATAGATTCCCTTGCTCAGGGCTCTCTGATGTGGTTCCAGCTTGATTGGTAGAGACACTCTGATTTACCAAGAATATGTGAAGAGAACGTCCCCCATGTGGCTTTCATGCCACGTCTTCAGTCGCCCTTATGGACAACAATCTCCTGCGTGCTACAGGTCCCTTCAAAGGGCAAAGAGCGATTCGGACTACCAACATTGTTCCAGAGAGTCGAAGCCGTTTATTATCCAAGCAGTGACCTGAGAATGGAGGACAGATTTGGAAGAATACAAAGCGCTGATTTATGAGATAGCCTCATAACTCATGATTCGGCAGCTGCTGACACTCTCCTGAGTTCTCACCACTGCCTTGCCTTGTTTAGCATCTAGACGCAGGGAAGATTATCTGCTCCTGCATGACTTCTAATGCAAAAAGCAAACCAAGGTCCAACCACGACAATGCAGCGCGCCTGCCTTCCCTCTCGAACATCAGCGGAGTAGTGTATTAACTTAAAGCTGGGATTGTTGGAACACATCCCGAACGATCCTAGCCTCAACATCATCACCATATCGTCCGGCTACTTAGATACCGAAGAGGAGTCTTGAGAAAACTCATCATGACCCAAAGAATACAAAGTTGCAATATCATCTTCCACAGCCAGGTACAACTTGAAGTTGTGGTCCCTTCATCCCTAGCGAGCTTACATCATCAGTCCCAGCGCCCTCTCACAATGCGGCTGCCACCCCACGGTGCCTGACGAATTTTGTCAAACACCCCGCGAGACTTGGACGGCAAATTGACCACCCCAAGGTAAGTTATGTGACCAACTCTTGTCGACTATTCTGATATTTTCACCCCTTTCTCTTTTATTCTACTCAGTTCTTCTTCGGCTTGCTTCATATTGCGTTTGACCCCCATCCTTCGGCCTTCTGCTAACAAGGAGAGGCTCCCGTCCATTATTTCGTTACTAACCGTTTGTCCAGACACAGGTGGACGATCTCTAGTTTCCCACACAGGGCCATATAGCACTGTCGCCCTCTCCCAACATGAGCAGCGTGGTTCAGCAGGCGAACGAAGCGGAGAAGAACATTGAGATATGGAAGATTAAGAAGCTCATCAAGCGGCTTGAGGCTGCCCGAGGAAATGGAACTTCCATGATCTCTCTGATCATTCGTACGCCGCATAATCTACAGATCATGGTGATAAGTAAACCGCTGACCTCGGTACTGTAGCTCCAAAGGATCAGGTATCTAGAGCAGCAAAGATGTTGGCTGAAGAATTTGTGAGTTTCGTTCTTAGTGTGCAGGTGGCTGAGTAGCCTCTAATGAGACTTTTCAGGGAACTGCTTCCAACATCAAATCCCGTGTCAACCGTCTCTCCGTTCTTTCTGCCATTACATCTACCCAGCAACGGCTCAAGCTCTACAACAAGGTTCCCCCAAATGGCTTGGTTGTCTACTGCGGCGAAATTATTACGTCCGAAGGAAAGGAGCGTAAGATAAACATCGATTTCGAGCCGTTCAAACCCATCAACACATCCCTGTACCTTTGCGACAACAAGTTTCACACCGAAGCCCTGAGCGAACTGCTTGAATCCGACCAGAAGTTTGGCTTTATTGTCATGGATGGTAACGGTGCGCTTTTCGGTACCCTGAGCGGCAATACGAGAGAAGTTATGCAGAAGTTGAGCGTTGATTTGCCCAAGAAACACGGTCGTGGTGGTCAGTCCGCCCTTCGTTTCGCACGTCTTCGAGAGGAGAAGCGCCATAACTACGTTCGAAAGATTGCCGAGTTGGCAGTTCAGAACTACATTACCAACGACAAAGTCAATGTTGCCGGTATAATATTAGCTGGTTCTGCCGATTTTAAGAACGATCTGAACCAGTCCGACATGTTCGACCAGCGACTTCAGGCCAAGGTTATTAAGGTTGTCGATGTATCCTACGGCGGGGAGAACGGGTTCAATCAGGCGATCGAACTTTCGGCTGAGACGCTTAGCAATGTTAAGTTCGTCCAAGAGAAGAAGCTTATCGGGAAATATTTCGAGGAAATCAGTCAAGATACAGGGAAGGTCTGCTATGGCGTTGAGGACACCCTCAAAGCTCTCGAGCTCGGCGCGTGCGAGACTTTGATCGTTTATGAGAACTTGGATGTAACTAGATGGGTTCTCAAGGCCTCGGATGGTTCTGATGTCACTGTCCATACGACAAAGGCTCAAGAGGAAAGCCGAGAGTATTTGCTAGACAAGGAGACGGGTGCGGAAATGGAGGTTGTGGAGCAGATTTCCTTCCTCGAATGGCTAGCCGAAAACTACAAGGACTTTGGAGCTACTCTGGAATTTGTCTCCGACAAGTCCAGTGAAGGAAACCAGTTTGTGAAAGGTTTTGGTGGTATTGGAGCACTTCTCCGATACAAGGTCAATTTCGAACAGCTCGCTGATTATGATGACGACGATGAGTTCTATGATGGTATATTCACCAAAGCACCTATTAGTTCATTGCCATCTTTTATACTAACTGAAACTCACTAGATTGACGGTTGAGCAGCCTCGCAGGGAGCGAGGATGAAAGGCCAGAAGTTCCAAAAAAGGATCTTTTGACGGCTCGCCCGATACATGAAGGCGGCTTCAGAGGCGAACCTGTAGCTTTCACGGTCCCCACCGTGATGCGACCTGGACAAAGCTTTATGCAGCTGCCCAGAGGTGTGCATTCACCTACCTTTCCTTATGGTTTAGCTTAGCTGACTTGTTTATCCTGCGATAGGGCCATCCAAGCTCCGTATCATAGCCACTGAGTCTACCTAGAGGCTCTAAGTCAACGACTAGGTATGATTTACATGAGAATGGTGGATTCGTTATCGATAAATCTAGAGCAATTCACCCTACAAGTTGTTGAATCTATGTGTTTTGAGCTGCCAGTTAAATTGTTCTCTTCGGACATACCTCTGGTGCTGGAATTGCTTTCGTTCTAGTATTGATCCTGCGTCGAATTATCATTATAAAACACTCTACGGCCCACATAGACACTGTCCCTCAGAATCATTAAAGCACACAGGTCGTTTTAATAGCTCTGAGTTCTCCGCGGTGTATGCATTCGGCTTCTCAGCAATTTCAGATTCAAAGCTGGATGGTTCGCACACCTGAATGCCGATGTATTCTGGCGTATCGAGGAATTAGGATACTATCCCGTTGACACAAGCTTGTTGGCCCATGTACCCAGGTATCTGCAATTCTCAGTGACTCCCTTCAGGCTATCCATGATATCATGCACGACATCTTCCTTCTGTTTGCTCTCGCTTTCTACCAGGAACACATATTTCCATGCCTGAATCTGACTCGGCCGTGTGCTTATACTCGTGAGATTCAGCCCAAAATTTTTGAAAATTAGAAGAGCGTCTGCCAACGTCCCAAGCGTATCCTGCCGAATCATGAATGAAATTAAAGTCTTCTTTGATTTTGAGACAGTCAGAGGCTGTTCCTGTGTCGGGGAAGGGCCTGGGGCTTCGAAAGGAAGCTGAGCAGAGTGCTCTGCCTTCACGCTCCCCAGCACCAAGAACCGGGTGGTGTTATTTGCGGTGTCCTCAATATTTTCTTCCAAGATATCGAGGCCGTAATGTTCCCCTGCGAATCGACTTGCTATCGCGGCGTTTGCCTCTGTTTTTGTATTCAACACAATTTCGCCAGCCTTCGACGTAGACGACACATCTTGCCTTTCCACTCCTCTGAAATGTTTCCCTAGAAATTTCTCGCATTGACCCCATGCTTGGGGATGTGTATATAGCTTGACAATGGCGCGGTAATCACGTTGTGACGCCGGAATGAGACCTTTTCGAGCCAAAAGGCAGTGATGTACTGTTAAATAATACTCACTGTACACTTGCAAATCGTCGTAAATGCCGCTGCGGTCCACAAGAAGGTCCAATGTCTGGACGACCGATCCGTTTGTCGAGTTCTCGAAAGGAACGATAGCATAGTCGGCGTCTCCGTTCTGGACAGCAGCAATAGCTTCTGCAAACGATACGCAGGGTATGAGCTCCGAGGAGATCCCAAATGTTTCCACAGCCGCCTGGACAGGGTGTTAATAATGCTACGGGAGTTTGGATTGCGGGGCTGTCTCCGACCTGATGGGAAAAGGACGCCGCGGGGCCCAGAAATGTTACCCTGAGAGGCACCATGGAGTCATCAGCTTCTCGCATCCTTCGGATTTAGCGACGGCGAGAGGTCTCGTCTACCGAGCGGTGCAAATGATAATTCGCACTTGGACCAAAGCAACCAGACCCAACACATTGTTTCTGCCAACCTGCCCCGCGGATCGTTCTCTTACTGGACGGGGAATCCATTGCAAGACAAACAAGCCAAACTTCCACCACCCATCCAATCGACCAAGTCGTACGTTCATCGTCCACCCGTGGACGTCCCTTTTCCTTACCCCGAAGATCCTAATGAATGGGCCGATGCTGCGAATTCAATGCTCAAGAAGGCAACCGGGGAACGTGGGCGCAGTACGAGTTCATTCTTCGTTCCTCGGGCATCTGCACCATAAATTAACATCTCGTCCCATCCCCTTGTTTTTTGATTACCTGTATCCTCAGCCGTCTCACCTCCTTGATCTAACATTAACAGATCTGTTCTCTGACCTAGTCTCATCGCCTAAGACCCATACCGCTTTGCCTTCAATCACCCGCCCTTCGGCCTTACCACCAGGTCACCATTTGGTCTACTTCCCTCCCCAGGTCACACTCTCTCAGCTCCTCCCCGATGGTACCGATACCCTACACACTCCCGGCACACCATTTAACAGGCGGTTGTGGGCTGGAGGTGGTGTCAGGTTCCTGTCTACAAATAAACTAATTTTGGATGGTGGCCGAGCCGCGTGCATCGAAGGAATTCGCGATGTTATAGTAAAAGGGCACCCGGGAGAAGAGAAAATAATTGTCAAGATAGAGAGGCGGATAGGTGCCGTCCTGGATGAGAACGAAGCAGAAAGCGACATCAGAGATCGAATATGGAGCGGGGAAGATGGAGGCGTGCACCCATCAATTATAGAAAGCAGAGACCTGGTGTTCATGCGTGATAAAACCCCCAGCCAACTGGAGCTAGATAAGGCGAAGTTTTCCCAAGTCTCGAGAACGATTAAACGTGTGTTGAGCTCAACTAATATGGAAGAAAACCTGCTAACCCGTTTCTTCGCCGTGGAAGCTCCCACTAACCCAGAGTTCCGTTATCCGATCATGCCCACCAAGGCTTTGCTCTTCCGATTCTCAGCTCTGACATTCAATGCTCATCTAATTCATCTCGACAAGAACTATACTCAAAATGTTGAAGGCTATCGGAACCTACTTGTGCATGGTCCCTTGACGTTGACGTTGCTCCTTACAGCCCTTCGACGTCATCTAGACGGGAAGGGTACGGCGATCACGGACATTGAATATAAGAATCTAGCTCCGCTCTATGTCGAAGAGGAGTTGACGATTTGTGGCAAGCCGAAGTCCATCAATAATGAGGCCGCTTGGGACGTGTGGATCGAAGGAAGCGACGGTGGTTTGGCCGTCCGGGGCACCACTCGCGTCGACGTCGCCTAGGGAAGCGAAATATGTCTCTTCCAAAATGCAGTTAAAGTAGTGTAATACTATTCGGGCTCTCGAGTAGAATAATGATATCTGTAGCCCTGGCCGAATGGCTGAGCTTCTCTGCAGCCCCCAGTTGAAGGTTCAGTGGCCTTCCTCCAAGTCGAGAGCATTTGGTGCGGAAAGATGAAGGAAGCATCAAATACTCTTCCTGCCCTATTTTTTCCGTTGCAGGACGAATTGACGATGTTCGGTCTCTGTGGGTCGTCGCGGCTCTACCGGAACGGAAGAATAATCTACCAATGACCACTCGCTTCAAGGCCCAAATTGGCGAGATCTTTCTCCCTTCCTTTTCATTGATGCCAGGTATCGGTTTCCTCGCCCACCGAATTGTCTCTGTTGGTATTCAGACACAAAATGAAGTGTTGCCAACCTCATTGATACAAGCAACGTTGACTGTCAAAATCATTCTAGCTAATACTTACCGCTGCAGCAATGGATGATTTCCGGACGCTTCCCCCTGTTGCCAGGTACATTTCTTCACAGCACTGGGCCCTTCGTTTTCTGACTGTTGACCAAACTAGGACAATAACTGCGCTTACTTTCATCGAATCTGCGCTGGTTCTTAGCGGCAGTGTAGATTATTTCTATGTCCCTTTTTCCCCCAAACTTCTTTTCAAGTCTTGGCCTCAATTATGGAGACTTGGAACTCCGTTTCTTTTGACGGACCCCAAGTTGAACTTCGTATTTGATCTCTATTTCTGTATGTCGCCATGCTTAGCACCCTCTTTTATGATCTGCGCTGACGCAACTGATAGTGTACATCTATTCCAGCAGACTCGAATTTGGCTCGCCGAGATTCGCTACTCCTGGTAGCTTTTTCGTTTATGTGCTTTTCCTAGCTTCTGTGATTATGGTAAGTCTCAGATACCTGCTGAAACGTATCCAACCGGGGGAAAAAAATCATTCCCATCTCTGTCCCTGTCTTTCAAACCCACAAACCATGCTTTATTTCTCCCATTCCACAACCTCGCATATCTGCCCGCCCAGCCATATTCTAGCTGAGGCGGTTCCTGGAACCGAGGAAGATCGCCCCTGCATCGCATATGGTGCCTCTCTACCTTGATCCTTATAAGGGCCATGTACATGTGGGCATGGTGGGACTACCAGTGAGATAGCTTGCGTAACATAATGGTTTACGCAGGTGGTTTTGGTGCCCTACATCACTTCAGAACATGTTGCCAAGGAGCGCATACCCATAGCTCATAACGGCCCTGCATGCTCACCCAAATACAAACTCTCATCCGTGTAGCCCGGCAAATGCTGACAACCTGAAGCTCACTGCAGGGTTTTATCTGGGAGCTGGGGTCTTCACACAGGGTGAGCTTGGTGCGGATCTTGTACGTGGTCTGATGCTAATACGCAACAGCTTTGATCCTGGCATTCGCATACACATATTCTCAGGATAACAAAGGCACCAAAACTATGTTTTTCGTAGTCGAAATACCGACGCCACTGCTACCTTGGGCACGGCTTGCATTGACCTTCGTCATGAAAGGATTCGGCAGCGCATCAGTGGAATTCACGGGGATTGTGGCTGCCCATTTGTATGACTTCTTGACGAGGATTTATCCAGCTTTTGGTGGAGGGAAGAACTACATCGTCACACCAGAATCCGTGAGGAGGCTCTTTACCAGGCCTCTAAATGGAGGTCAAGAAAGAGTGTATGGGCGAGCATACCGTCCCCCAACTCAAGCGGCGGAGCCATCCAGCGGTTGGACGTCTTCTGTCCGCAACGCTTGGGGTAGCAGAGGCTCAGGACGAAGGCTTGGGGGGAATTAGAGCGTGTCTCAGTAAAGCATCAGCACACTTCCCTTCATGGCTATAAATAACAGCTCAATATAACAGTCGCAAAACTCCACATTTGAAACCACTCTTAAGTGAAGTAGTACTCGCTTACTCTGTCTTTTGTCTGGTCTTCGAAATAATGAAAATCCTCAAAGCCCAACGAGTTTCCATCGTATCACGTGAGTGCGTGCGATAGCTTTGCGCTAACCCGATTTGTCCTTGGAGCTCTTTGCCGCACTTGAAATTTTTCTGGCTCTTCCCTCGCCGGTAGGACAAAATCTTGATTCCAGGAAGTCACTTGTCTCGTACTTTTCCTCGCACCCACACTTCGCCGACTCCCTTCCTTCTAGTGAGCCAGCCTGTTTAATATAACAGTCGCAATGGCCAAGGAAGTGGTGGACTACACAATCAAGCCGGAGGCCACAGCCTCCAACATTAGCACCGAGGAATGGCCTCTGCTCCTCAAGAACTATGACAAGCGTATGTTCGTCCATCTCACTACCAGTGCAAATTTTCTTTCGGCTTGGCTCGATCCAAGTTTAGTCATATTCATCCGAAGTAGAGGTGACTGATTGTTCTCAATAGTCCTCGTCAGGACTGGACATTTCACTCCCATTCCCGCCGGTTGCTCTCCCCTCAAGCGAGACCTCAAGTCGTACATCAATTCCGGCGTGATAAACCTCGACAAGCCCTCCAATCCATCAAGTCATGAAGTCGTTGCGTGGATGAAGAGAATCCTGAGGTAAATCCCGCCTTTGCGTCCGTGTTGGATATAGAGTGCTGAAGTTGGTTGGCCTTTCAACAGGGCGGAGAAGACAGGACACAGTGGTACACTTGACCCCAAGGTCACCGGCTGCTTGATTGTTTGTATAGATCGCGCTACCCGTCTTGTCAAATCTCAACAAGGTGCCGGAAAGGAATACGTTTGCGTAATCCGCCTCCACGACACAATTCCTGGTGGTGAGGCTCAATTTAAGCGAGCATTAGAAACTCTCACAGGAGCCCTTTTCCAGCGTCCGCCCTTGATTTCTGCCGTTAAGCGCCAGCTCCGTATCCGAACAATCCACGAGAGCAAGCTCTATGAATTCGACAATGATAGGCATCTCGGTGTGTTCTGGGTCAGTTGCGAAGCCGGCACCTATATACGTACTCTCTGTGTTCACCTTGGACTTCTTCTTGGTGTTGGCGCACACATGCAGGAACTGAGACGTGTGCGAAGTGGAGCTATGGATGAGAACAGTGGTATGGTTACCTTGCACGATGTCTTGGATGCGCAGTGGCTGTACGACAACCAGCGGGATGAGTCCTACCTACGCAAGGTCATCAAGCCTCTCGAAACTCTACTCACCACATATAAACGTGTCGTTGTGAAGGACAGTGCTGTGAACGCTGTCTGCTACGGTGCCAAGCTCATGATTCCTGGTCTCCTTCGCTTTGGTAGGTTATCTCGTGCTAGTACTAAATGGAACTGGGCCACTGACTTTCCCGACAGAGGCTGGCATTGAACTCGGCGAAGAAGTTGTGCTCATGACCACCAAAGGTGAGGCCATCGCTATCGGTATTGCGCAGATGTCCACTGTCGAACTTTCCACCTGCGATCATGGCGTCGTGGCCAAGGTGAAGCGTTGCATCATGGAGCGTGATCTGTACCCTCGCAGATGGGGCTTGGGACCTGTTGCGTTGGAAAAGAAGAAGCTCAAGTCTGCCGGAAAGCTTGATGTGAGTAGACGCACCCTCACCCTTGAGGCGAATTCCGGCTATACTAACCATCTTTTTAGAAATATGGGCGTGCCAATGAGGCGACTCCCTCCAAGTGGAAGTCCGATTACAAGGATTATAGCGTACTAGGAGAAGGATCTGCACAGCCAACGGTTGAAGCCGCTTTTCAGGAAGAGGCCGAACCTAAAGAAGAGGCCTCGCCCGAGGTCAACAACGCTAAGATGGACATAAACGATGACAAGGATAACGAGAAGAAGAAACGCAAGCGACATGAGGGCGAGACTCCCGAAGAGCGCGCTGAGCGTAAGCGCAAGAAGAAGGAGAAGAAGGAGCGGAGGAAGTCCAAGCAGGAAAAGAATGACAGCGATGACAGTGATTAGTTCATTTCAGGAAGCCACTTGCCAGACTTTGACTCCGCTCGTTGAAGACGCTGTCACGTTTTCAGCGAAGGAATCTCCGGCAAGGTTCCTGTATCATAATTGTTTCTTCTACTGGAGTCTTGGGTTGAAAAGGGAATGAGGTCTAAAATTTGTCTGATCTCTTATATATCTCTGTTCGGTATTACGCAGCCAACTCAATTGTGGTCTTGTCTCCACCAGAAAGCACGCTTTGGGCAAACATCTATTCGTATTAACATTAGCGTAAGAATTTGGCGAACTTCGTATGACGGGGGAAACCCAAGCACCCCCTAATATGCAAAAAGCGGACTTGGGGGTGTTGAATGTTGGCTTAAGTGGTGTGATGCCGAAAGAGATCCCCGCATTGACCACATCGAACTTTCCCTCCCGCCTGAATCGATCTCAGTAACGCCACAATCGACCTGCAGGCGTGATATTAGGTTATTACAATATTTCCCAGTCTATCAGAAGCAAGCAAAGCTCATCCGACATCGCCATACGAAAGGCCGGAGCCTCCGCACCGCCATGGCTGCAGAACTCACCTCGACCAAGCTGAATGCGGAGAATCACCTTCTCTTGGTATCATCCCAGCACACCATTGGTACACCCACTGCCTCGATACTAATACCATGTCACTTCCCAGGACCAACCTCTCCTCAAGCTTCCCCACGAACTGGCACGAAGAAATCTGAAATCCGTTCAGCGAATCGTCGAGCGAGAAAAGGAATATGTTCTCCCCGCACTCAAAGAAGCGGCGAACGCTTCAATGTCTAACGAGCAGACACCCGACCAAACGCTCGCCACACTCGACGCAATAATATTCCGCATGCAGGGGTTGAAACGGAAAATGGAGCATCTGCATCAGGAGGAGAAGAAGATTTACAACCAGTCGAAACGGCGCATACAGCACTTGGAGCAACTCTATCAAATCCCCAACCTAACAGACGTAAAGTACGACCAGTGGTCGCGGGTTCGGCTGGATAGACTTGTTGTAGACCACATGCTGCGCTCGGGATATACGGAGAGTGCCCAGCAACTTGCCCGCGAGAAGGATATCGAGAATCTCGTGGATCTCAACGTCTTTATACAGTGTCAACGGATTGCCGAGAGTCTACGCCATGGCGAGACAAAAGATGCCCTCCAGTGGTGTAGTGAGAACAAACCGGCTCTTAAAAAAAGCCAGGTCAGTACAGCCCTATACGCATTCTCAGCTATGTATGACTTAATTCGGTAAATGCAGTATAATTTGGAATTCGAGCTGCGGTTACAACAATACATCGAGATGATCAGGGCAGGAGATAAAACGAAGGTTATGGAGGCAATGGCCCATGCCAAAAAGTATCTTTCGTCGTATATCGATACACAGTCAGCAGAAATTCTTCGAGCAGCTGGTCTGCTCGCTTTCCCCCCAGATACCAAAGCCGAGCCTTATAAGGTACCCCTTCCCCCTGCCACCTGGATCCCAGCAGGGGAGACAGAGCTGATGGTTCGCAGTCAATGTATGCCTTTGACCGGTGGGCGTACCTTTCTGACCTATTTATTCGCACACACCATGAACTTCTCTCACTACCATCACGGCCTTTGATGCATATCGCATTATCAGCCGGATTGTCTGCTCTCAAAACCCCATCCTGTCATTCGGCATACACTTCTTCGAGCTCAAACCCTCATTCGACCACTACATCCGTTTGCCCTATCTGTTCGACGGAGTTAAATGAGCTCGCCCGAAACTTGCCATACGCTCATCACACGAAGAGTTCTGTTGAGAGCGACCCAATAGTCCTGCCAAACGGCAGGATATACGGCCTCCACCGTCTGCTAGACATGAGCAAGAAGGTTGGCTCCCTTGAGACCGGCAAAGTCAAGGACCCCACAACCGGAGAGATTTTCAACGAGAGCGACATGAAAAAAGTCTACATCATGTAATGATGGGTTGAGTTACTGTCCGAAGATTCATCTCACCGTCTTTTCACGTGTTTTCCTAGATCATCCGGTAGCGCACGGTGGGGTTAGTAAGTATTGACAAATGATATATATATATAGTTTACAGATCCGGCTCACTATCAGAGTCATCTTCTTGCACTGGTCTCTTCCTCCTCTTTTCACTAGCAAGTCCCAGTGAGGACGTGTGGTCGTCCGTCTTCGCCTCGAACAAGTACATTCTGGCTTCCCTATCTTCGCCCCTCCAACCCCCTCTTGCTCCGTCCTTCCCTTCGACTTCTCCCAACGTTCGTGCATGGGAGTATCCACGGTAGCATGCCCACGGGAATCTAAAGCTGGTCACAACCTTCAGGCCGGCATGCCGGGCCAGGTCCCTAATATTCCACAAAGTATACGGCGCCCCCTCGAACAACGTAACCAGCACTTGGCCAGCCGCCGTCCTGCGCTCGTCCTTCGCCCTAACATCGTCATCATCGTCGCGACCCTCGGCATCACTCCCATCCTCATCCGACCCATCCATCCCAGAATCCCATCCATCTCCACTTTCCTCTCCAACATGGTCGCCTTCTTCCGGTTTCCCTGACAAAAGCGGCAGGCAGGCCTTGAAAAATGTAACAAGAAGCTCCTGATTCGCGCGAACCTGCCGATTCACGTCCGTCGAAAGCCCACCTACGTGCGGGAAATTAAAACAAATCATATCCCATGGCCCACCCTGATTCGTCTCCATAACTCTGTCACCCTTCACCCAGGCAGGCCGTTTCTTTATGTTTCTCGGAAATCCAACCCGTATATCCCTACCCCCGCCGGCGGGAGTCCCGAGCTTCTTTGCGTCCACGGAAAAGAGAACTATCGGAGAGTTACTGTGCTGCTGTTGTTGTTCATCTCTCTCAGGTTTCGACGAGGAGGAAGAGGAAGCGGAAGAGGCGAGAATATCAGCGATATTCTTCTCCGCTTGTGGGTGTTTGCTGTAAAGGGTTTCTTTTGAGTCATAGCATGTTGCGAGGAGGGTCTTGCAGCGGTGGTACGTCGCTAGGGAGCGCGCGAAGGAGAAGTCGCCTGTTTGCTCGGAGAAGAGAAGTTAGAGACGCTGGTTTGTTCAGAGGGTCCTTTCTCACTGGCTTTGTGGATAAGAGGTATTTGACCCCAATGGGGAGCAGGGCAGGGCCATTATATCTGAGTTAGAAGGGCATGATTATATTGGTAGGTATATCTATACGAAATGCGCCTGTCGTGTTTCGCCCGTTCGCACAACGCTGGCAAGACCCATAACATAACATCGCATACCCACCTACCCTCCATTCCCCATAGCGCAACCCGAATCCCAACCACGAAGGAGTTAGAAAGGAAAAAGCGAAGAAGGGTACTCACCCTCCCCGACCAGTAAAATCCTATCCCGCCTCCGGAACGGCACAATCGGCCGCGTGTGCTGCTTCTGTTGATGCTTTTCGTTCTTTCGGGTATGTGCAGTCGTATTCCCACCACCGGTGGTGGCATTATTCCTGTTGTAATTATTCTTCGTAGAAAGCTTCGCGAACGAGCTCATCTTGCGATGCCCTTTGCCTCGGCCATGGCTTGGTTTGACGTGCGGCAGTGCATGCTGCTTTTGCACTCGGGCTCTTTTGGGCTTGGTCATGGGCGGGGAAGGATCAACTTTTCCTCAGATGTATTTTACAAACCCGGCGGGTGAAGAGGGTAACTTCGGGGTTTGAATCGAGGAAAAGCGAAGTAGGTGATGAGGAGTGTTGGAGCTTTCGCCGAAGGCACAATAAAATTCCGGCTTTGGCTCTTCCGGTCCCGTCCACGCAACCGCCGAGCCTGGGGCGCCGCTGAGGTGCCAAGTCCGTGTGTAGTAGGTATATTTTCCGGTACACCACCGGGAGTATTTGTCGGGGACCAAATCATCCAAAAACGCCTTCTATGCCCTAATGATGAGAATGATAAAATCCATATATACAGCATTTACCCCCAGCAAGCGAACATAAGTTGGTTCCATCTGCGACCAACAGAGATGGGCCCCCTACCTTCCCGCACCAGCAAATGCAAAACATGTTCTTCAGCATGTAGGAAGACGATGAGAAGCCCCGATATTACTAGACCATATTCGTGAAGAAGGGCGCTGTACGCGCTGCGGAAAGAAAGGCATTAAGGAGCATGACCCGGCCTAGAAGACTGAAGGGGGAACCGAATCGCGCGCAGGTTCGATAGATAAAAAGGAACGACACAAGATCACCAACGCCTACCGACGTAGAAGTCGTCGCAAATGAGACAAACTCGGTAGGACAACTTCCACCAGCATTAAACGTGATCACGTGCCACATGGGTGAGGAATATGATTGTTGAATATCCCTTGGAGTTTCGTGTTAAAGCTTAGGTGCAACCCATCTGATTCAAGAGCGCAGCGAGTCCCGCATACTCTGGCTGCTAGCACTCACGGGATTGGTGGTCGGCAGAATCCCGACCTTGGGCTTGGCGTTTTGCTTGATCCTCGCAACGGCATACACGATCCCACTGACGAAACCGACAAATATGGCGGATACACTTGGGAAGGTAACGGGCGCGTCAAAAAAAATTAATCCAGAGAGGGCAATAGGCAGCTTGTTGAGAGCCCCAACCATTGAATATGTGGTGGATGATGTAACGCGAACACACCAGGCAGAAGTGTAAGAGATGAAGACCGACGATAGCCCAGACAGAATCATCGCGAGCATGATGCCATTGCGATCAGCAGGGGGGAAATTGCGAGTGACATTTGAGGGTGACCAATCCTCCATTAAGCCGGAGAGGACGATAAGAGTCGGAATTGACAGAAGGTTGTTATAGAACATGGCTAAGCAGGTGACGAGTTAGTAAACGAGTTCGGGCAGCGTATCCGGGAGCCCACATACTGTCAAAATCTTTGAAGTTGGTCAACTTAATCCTCTTGCGCATTCCCAGAACGTATAACGAAGTACAGAGACAGTTAACCAACATCCAGATATAGCCAGCGTTCAGAGTCGATACCTTGGCGGTGGCATCACCGGTGCTTTCAACCGCGTGCTTGATATCAGCCCAGGCAGCAATGACGGAACTCAGAACCATAAGTCCGAACGAGAAGAGAGTGAGGCCGGTTACAGAGCCGCCAAACCACAGGACCTCTCCGTAGGCAATGAGAATGATAGTCAAGTTCTTGAAAATGGTGTACACGGGGATCGAGAGGAACTGCAGCGCCTTGGATCCGGTGTAAATCATACCGATAAGAAGGAGAGTGATTGGGAACCCTGTGGAGCAAAATCATCAGCGAGGATTTGGAGAGGAATAGATTCTCGAAAAACGCACACTTCCGGGCCTCATCGAGATTAAAGTCTCGGAACGCAATGAGACCGCATGCTTTGCAGGTTTGTATCGCAATAATGCACACGAGAGACTAGATTTTGCATATATTGGTTAGCATTTGGCAAGCTGCATGGTTTTGGAACGCTTGGCCATACCTGCACACACAGCAGAAAGAAATTGAGGTTGAAATCAGCACCAGAAAGGACATATTTGTTCATTACAGTCATTAGAATGGACGAGCCGCAGTATGCCAGAACGGAGAGAACAGGATTGTTGGCAACTGAACTTGTCGGAGAGCTTTTGGGTTGGGGCGGCAATGGCGGCGCCTGGAAGTCCTTGTTCTGATCCAGCTTCTCCATCTCAATCGTGTACTCATCAGGTTTCCTGTTGTCTGCCATGTTGACCGGTTAGGTGCTCGTGTCGGCGAGATGTCGGGTTGAGGGCGGCGATCAAACGGGATTCTGCAGTCAAGCAGCAATTTGGAACGGTTGGCAGTGTGACAAATGCAATTGAGATTTTCCCGGGGTGGAGGAAGGGGCTGAAAGGACAGAAAATAGTTCAAGAAGAGAGAAAGCACGATAATGAGGATAAAAGCCAAATCATCGAAAGAATAAGATGAATGAAGTTGCAAACTCCAGAAAGCACGTCGAAAGGGGAGGGAGGCCGAAAAAAGAGTGCCTGGGCGGCGGAGCAGGAGAAGAAGGGTAATGACATGACAGTACATTATTATTACATCCAATCCATTTTCTCTGTAATTACCCAATTTGGTTTAGTCCATTTGCCCGCAAACAGCGAGGAGGCCAAAGCTCAAGTTCTCGACGAATCTCTCGCAGTCTGAAGGGTCCCTCGGTTGGCTATTATGGGATCTCCCGATGGAGAGAGCGGGCAAATTTGAATAAAGGCTGCGAACTGGAGCCACCTCCTTGGTGAAAATATATGTTGCGTTGACAATTCGCGGCCGGTTGTCTTCTTCCAGAGCAGCGCTAGATCATTGAATCCGCCCAACCAGGCCGAGACGGACGAAGATATATTTTCATTTTTCAACCGCATTCCTGGATTACAGCGTTCCACACTGAGGGTGAATATACCCCTTCTGTCCTGAACCCCTTACCAGAAATTGAGATGCGATTATAGGAGTGTATACACCGGAGAAGATCCTGCGGAAACGCCATTACAGCACTTTCGAAACCTACAATGCCGCAAGACACGTCCGCCGACAAACCACTGCAACGGGATATCGATGAGCGCGACCTCAACCTTGACGACGACGACGAAGCCCTCTTCAAGGCCCTAGAAGACGAAGACGACACAGTTTACCGCGCACACCGTATTGAAGAGCTCAATGCCGAATTTGCTACGGCGGGAAAGGGCAACCGGCAGGCGACAACCGTCATCCGCGACTCCCTCTACCCAACGCTCAAAAGTGACCAAACCCTCTTGGACTTCACGACGGAGACAAACCGATGTATAATCCACTTTGCACACCGAGATTTCGCGCGCTGCGCAACAATGGACGAGCATATGAGGGCATTGGCCACGCGGCATCAGGATGTGCGGTTTGCCAGGGTCGATGTGCGGGATACACCGTTCGTCGCCGAAAAGTTAAAGATACGAGTTCTGCCTTGCGTGATTGGGTTTCTGGATGGAGTAGGGGTGGACCGTGTAGTTGGGTTCGAAGGGCTGGGATCTGGGGGCAGTGATGGGTTGGATAAATTTAGCACCGCGGCCCTCGAGATGAGATTATTGTGGAAGGGGATATTGTCTCAGAAAAAGTTCAAGGATGGGGATGATGAGGGATCGGAGGAGGAGAGTGAGGAAGATGATGATACGAAAGGGAGACGGGGCATTCGGACTGGAAATGCAAGGGCGCTCAATGACGGCGATGACGATGACGATGACTGGAACTGAAGAGCAGATACGGTTCCTTACTTGGGGCTTGCTGGCTGAGTCGCTCGGAGACGCTGGGAGAGCACTATCTACTGCTTTGGCCAAGGAGATAATACTAGTGCTAGGTACGGGGGTAGTAGACCTGAAGTGGCTTCTTGCTGGCTGCTCTCCTGCGGTGCACCCTCACGGCGATATGCAACTAGGGCTGTGCCTGTCGAGGGCAGTCCAGCATGATACCAAGGATACCAAGGCTTGGGGGCTTGGATCCCAATTTGGCGCTCGTTCAATGAGGTACGGGATGCCATGGAAGAACTTCAAGTTATTCGGATCCTGTTACGTACGGAGGTAACCGGCCAAATGACTAGACCCGGGCTTGGATCACCACCGGCCTAGACCGTCATGCTTGCTCGAGACCTGTAACGTAATGAATTGTGCTGTGTGACCGCAGCCCGTCTCAGAGGCGTATATCATGGTTTCGACATCTTCTGGAACGACATTGACTGGCGGGACAAGCAGTTCGCTGCTAGAGTAGGAAGTCTCCCGGAACGGTCGCCATAGTACACCAAACTCTCTGCTAAGGGCGTATGACAATGAAGAACCTGCTCCTGGCTAAGAGACGTGGTTCTGTTATCTTTATATGATAGTAGTAACAGATGAAGTGCTGGTGATAGTAATAGACGATAGGATGGAACGATTAGGACCGCATGATCGTGGGAGTAAAGTTACACATAATCTAGAAACAGCCTGGCAAGCGAGGACCCCGTCCGGAGAAAAAGTAGTAAAACGCGAGCAGTGCCAAGCAAGTTCTCTCAGAAGACAGCAATAAAGTTGAGAATTTATACAGGGTTGTTGAAAGGAATCTTCAAGGGCCGGCTCGGTCAACAGTGGCGCCTGGTGCAATTCGGAGGTAGAAAGCAAGATAAGAGCCAGCACAAAACAATGAAATCAAACGGCTCATGATATGAAGACCCAAAAAGGAAAGAGAGCAGACATACAACCATAGCTTAGATGGCGACATTCTTCATTTCGCCCAGGACCTCACCGTCCAACCCTGGTGTAGAGGCTCCCTGGTTCGATTCGCGTCGTTGTACCTTTTCAGGACTTGCCTTATTCGTGGGCGGTTGGTCTCCAAAGCCCTCATTCTCCTTTCCAGAAACCTCTGGGGTTGCAACTTCCACTAAATCCTCCGTTTGAGGTTCTTTTGAAAGGGGTTTTCCGGGTTCATCTGTCTCCTCGCTTTCGGCAATTGCGTGGACCGGGCTGGAAACCTCTTCAGTAACTCGGGCAAGCGGGCTAGAGATACCAAACTGTGTCTTGGGGCTCTGAGTCGAACTGTGATTCGGAAAACGGTGTGGTGATCTTCCGCGCTCTTCACTGGGTCCTGGACTCCCGTAGGGAGACTCCTTCCCGGATTTGCTCCCAGTGTTGAGGCCCAAGCCATTGGGGATCTTGCGACGAGGCGCCTTCCTGCCGTATTTTTGATCCGTCCTCCAACGTAAGATTTCCAGGTAAGGAGGTTCCACATTCTGAGCCTTGAACTCCAGGAGTTTGAGTTCGTTTGTATCTTCATCTACAACAGCCTTGCCGCTGCAGAGGTCGTCTGCTAAAACTGCGAGAAAGGTGGCCCAGGATCGGGAAACCACGTATTTACAATCGTAGTCTCGACCAAATATGATGACTTGGCCCCATTTCCCCGCGGGCCCGGGGGCCAAATCGATCGCGATGCAGTTGCCACCCCAATCACGAGCAAGGGGAATCCAGGCGGGGTGCGCGTATGCCTTTTGAACTGCGCCTGGAGGCTGTGAGTCTTGCCGGTCGTTAAGGTCCTGCCTCCATAGGGGATTAGATGCCTGGGGTGGAGGCGTGGCAGACGACGAACTGGCTGTGGCTTTTGGGATTGGGGTATTGATCGTGGTAGGTGAGGCGAGAAACTCTTCGTTCACTGTTCTCCAATTCTTCCACTCCTGGACGATTTCCTCACAGTCAAGAAGCATGCAACCAAAGATAATGCCAGTGGGCAATCCCGGACGTTCCTGACCATCATGATTCATTAGGGATTCCCGAACTTCCAAGGGAAGGCTGCAATCTAATTCATGTTCCAACTCGTTGATGTCGTTCTGCGTGCAACCCTCGCAAAGATTGTCGTAAAGCTCCTCGAAATTGTTTTCCAACCAGCGCTCTATTTTCCTCCACGAATGGATCACGGGAGGGGGAGGAGGCGCACCGTCGTGGAAGCTCTGCATCTGAATATCCGGAGGCCCTTCTGCACCATGGTCTGCAGACCGTCGAGTGTGTGAAGACATGGATCGCATCCCTGGAGAATAAGCGCGGTTTGGAGAACTGACACCATTTGACTGTTCGTCTTCGTATGGGGCTGTGAGATCCGGTCGGGACTCGATTGCGCTCGTTGCGATCGACGTTAGAGGCTCATGGCGGCTTTGACTGAGAGGAACATGTCTGCCTGTGCGGTAAGGAGAATCGTGGGACGCGTGCCGGTCATAAGAAGTCATCGTATGCCAGAAGGAGCGCCATGCTGAACCGAAACTGCAGTGGCGGGGAAATTAGCGAATGGCCGGGGAAAATCAGGACGTTAAGAAAGCAAGGAATACTCACGGATTTGCCATGTTGGCAGTTCAACGGGAGGGGAGTAGGGTAAACAGTAAACACAAAGTGTTTCCCTTCCAAGTTCTTAAGCAAAGCGCCAGCTAACCATTGGATGATAGAACTGCAAGAAAGGGGATGCCCCAGTCGAAGAAGACAGGCTGCAGGGAGGACAATGATCAGAGGTCCCTTCGGAAGGGCTGGGAAGGGGGCCCAGATAATGAAATACAGGGAGCAAAAGGAGCGCGCCTTGCGTGCTTGGGAGTCTGAATTTATGAAAAAAGAGTGGGACGGTTCAAGGGTTGAGGGAGAGGGGAAGGGGAAATTGAAGAGAATAATGGGATGCGACAGGAATGACGCCTCGAGAGAGAAAACGGCGAAGGAAAAAAGAAAGCGGGCAAGCAACGATGATCGATAATTCAAAATCGTTTTCGACCGCTTCTTTTCTCTTCAACACTCCTGGGCCGAGTGGGAGGAGTTGTGGGCTGGCCTCGCTCTTATGAATGTGCTGAAATTAACATGGCTCGGCCCCCTGGGAACCTGGAAGGAGCCCCATCATACCCAGGTCCCACTGCAGCGCTGGTTGTCGCCACTGCCATGCACACCTGCCACAGTCTTAAGGGCTTCTACTATTACCATTGCTATTTGGTCATTTTGAGGGCGGTGATCAGACGGTGGGAATTTGTTCGTGTCATTCCTTCAACGAGCTTTTCTCCTGAGTGCGGGTCGAAAACAAACACCTGCATTCCTCGCCGCCAGCAATGCCAATTGCCGCAATCAGCCCAAACACCGTTCTCGGGCACCGTATATTCCTCGGTAGTTACTTGCTTGCCAATCATGCCTTCTCCGTTCAACGTCAGTTCGCGATCTCACCAGCAATTTCTCCTCTGCGTGCTCCTTGCGCAACCTATTACTTCGAGTCCAACGTTTGCGGCCCAATAGGAGGTTTATGTAGATCATAGTTAATTGGAAGAATTACAAAGGAAAGAATAGATTCTATAGAGAGCGTGTGGATATCTGATATAGGGATCGCGTTGGGGGGATCGACTGAACCTGCTTCAGACGACAGAGTCGTGGAACCAAGTACTCGGAGAACAAGAAGTCAATATGGGGACAAAGATACAAGAATACCGCTATTGTTGCTGCTCTGCGGACCTGTGGATCTTGGGGCGGTGAGAAGTGATGGAACCCTCCGAAAAACGCAACAATCGCAAACACTGAGGGAACATAAGTGAGAGAGTCGAGTTTGGATCGGAAGGTGGGAGCCAAGGTAAGAATAGAGGCGTCCAGAAGTCTCCTAATGACCATGGACAACCGAAGAGGCGGGAAAGAAAGGATGCCATGATAATTCCCCAAGTCATGTCTTTCAAACAGTGCTCAAAACACAGCCGGACTCCGGGATTGATGCAACAAGGGTATACATGCATTACCCACTAACAGACCAATAGACCTCTCAACCACAAAACCTGCCGCTAGCAACATGAACCGTACCAAAAACACCGAAATCCTGCCACGGGAGCACTGATGGATCGAGAAGCGGAAGGAAGTAACAAATGAGAAAGGGCAGTAAGACCAGGAATGAACGAAACCAGACAAAGCCGCATAAATGAGAGTTCGTTGAAATTGTAGAAATACCCCGAACATGTGAGCTGGTGAGCAAATGGCAGCTCATCGCAATCGTGGTAATACCGTCGAGTATCATGAATAGTCATGAAGGCAAAGCAAGGCTAGCGTTAAAGTCAAAAAGATGGCGCTATGCAAATGAGCTCTGAATGCCGTCCGATGGGATACTTGTGTTGGCATCAAGCTTCAGTATCCGCCGCAGATCGTCTTCCATCTTTTTGGTATCAAAAACGGAAGCGTTCGCTGGAGCGTTTTGAGCGGCGGGCGACTGTGAATGGGACTCGGGATAGCGAGCCGGAATCTGTTGATAGGATAACGGCTTTGAGTGAATATGGACGCCTGATGGAGAGCCGTATGCTTGTCTTGGAGTGCTTGGTGCGTTTCCAGGGTTTGAAACAAGTATGCCACTTTCGAAAGTGGTATCCTGATATCGAGAATGCTGCGGAGGATTGGAGTGCGTATCATTGAATCCTGAGAGCGATCTAGAACCGGGTTGGAAGGGCGGCTTGCCAGGCAAGCCATGAGAGCTGCTGCCTGAAGGACCAGTACTTGTTCTTGTAGGGGTTGCAAAATGAGGGACCACGGGGCTGAGGGCTGGCTGGTCGGGGTTATGAGTTAGATGAGTACCAGGTGAGAAAGCGACGGAGGATGGTCTTTGCGGACGGGGGTTAAGCAATAAAGTCTTCAAAGCTTCAGTCTTCGCCTTTCGTTCATCCTCATTGAGGTCTCGTAGTGCTGGGGACGGGGAGCTAGCTGATCGTAGAGCGTTCATGCGATCTTTATATGACGGAGCGAAAGAAGGCCCGATTTGGGGAAGGCATAGATCTGAAGTTCCAAGTTCTAGGGGAAACATTCCAGTGATATCACTATTGGGTCTGCGTTGCTGGATTGTCTTTGAATCGGTCTGTGGAGAACGTACTTTCGGGCTCGGCTCGGTGTTTCGTTGAGGCGGGCGATTCCTAGCATCAACAGCTGCTTTAAAGAGAAAATCTAGGGGTGTCGACTCTCGTTCTTCCTGCGGGGCAGAAGGACGTGACTTGGGTTTCGAGGGTGTATTCTCAAGATCGGCATCGGTATCAAAGCTGTCACTATCGTGCTCTACTGTAGGTGCGAGATCAGACTCCGGAAAGGATTTGGAGATGAAACTTGGAATTGGTAGAGTCGACGGCGCAGGGGATGCGTGAAAGGTTGGGCCAGCATAGTGAGTGTCTTTCAGGTGGGGGTTGGTGATGTTATTGTTGGGATGCGAGGTGTGACGATGGTCAGGTTTATTGACGGGGGACGCTCTTGCTACGTCACGCGGCTTCTTTGAGGATCGAATGCCCTTCTTCTTGGACAAAGTGATGGTGCAGGAGGAATCACTGGGTACTTCTCGAGGACTCACAGTCCTCGCTGGCGAAGAGGGAGGTGTCGCGAACGTTGAGGCATTCTGAGTCGAGGGAGTTGTATTTCGTTTCTGATTACGACGGTTATTCCGAGGTCCCTTTGGTGTTAAGGGGGTGTGGGATAGAGTCGACATCGCGACTGGTCGGCTTAATAAATAAACAGCCTTGTTTCGCGGGGATAGAATGGCGCGGGAAGGAAAGAAATCTGACGAACGATAGTTGCGATAAGAATAGCCGGAACGCACGACGCAGTAATGAAGGAATAACTGCCACGGTAGCCCGTACCGAGGAATACTTCAATGCTAGATTGCTCCCAAGGAATGCTAGCTCAGATAATGGTCGTGATGATGGCTGCTAGCCTGGTTGAATGAAGGAGGCTCCGTTTAATGAAGGTATCGGGAAACGGGAAGGAGAAAGAGGTACACCGAATATCGTAGGTATGGAGATGTGTAAAGGCGAGTGAAGACTGGGGAGGGGGAGAAAAGGGCTGAGAGACATTATTGTATGAGAGTCGACATTGAGAGCGTTGGATAATGATTTCGGTTGAACATGAGGCGAGGCTGAGGGCTTGAGTCTTGAGAGAGGTGAATCAGGCGGGGAGCAGGCCATGACTAAGATCTTGGCCGCCCCCCACGCACGCCACCCTCACTTGAATCCAAAGCTTTGGCTGTTGCATGGTTGCAAACAAGACAAAAGGAAAGCCAGCAAGCAGGTACCTAGGAAGTTCGTGATTTGGAGCCTACAGGGCCCCCGAAGGTGATCTCTCCAACACACTCCTGGAATTCACGAAAGGCGAGTGTTTGGATGACTCTCTGATCTGGACCTGCTGTTCTTCACGCTCTGGCTAACATGTCTCAGAGGCCACAGGTCTCTGCCCCTCAGATAGCCCTCTCTTGAAGCCTCCGCACCGGAAACTTGGAATTCACAGAAGATTGTACACGATATGGCCGACGTGGAAATGAAGGAAGCTTCGTCTTCCAAGGCGAAGGCAGGATCCAAGTCAGAAGGAGCTAGCGATGGCAGGAAGAAGTTCGAAGTCAAGAAGGTACAGCCACGCTGCATACTTTCGGGATTCTTGAGGAGCCTTTTGGCTAAAACTGATCTGCAACAGTGGAATGCCGTAGCTCTGTGGGCATGGGATATCGTCGTCGATAATTGTGCAATTTGCCGGAATCACATCATGGATTTATGTATGTTGGATCACTTGTTGACTGTCAGCTTTATGCGGAACTAATGCATTCCGTTAAGGTATTGAATGTCAAGCGAACCAAGGATCATCTACAACAGAGGAGTGTACAGTTGCCTGGGGAATCTGCAATGTGGGTGCTGCCTATTGGGTCCAAGTTTGGACGAGATACTGACTAGGAACAAGCACGCATTTCACTTCCACTGCATCTCGCGCTGGCTGAAGACCCGCCAGGTGTGCCCTCTCGATAACAAAGATTGGGAATTCCAGAAATATGGTCGGTAAAAGCATGGACTTGCCGATGAGGCCATCTGTAGAGCCGATGAACCGGCCTGGTGTGAAGCTAAGAGTTCCTTGGGCGGCGTTTGTGGTTATCATTGACAGCTTTATTTAACCATTTTTGTAGCTTGCAGGATCATGGCTCCCAGATTTGTTGATTTGTAGACTTCAAATGGAAGACGGGATGCAGTTCCGGCCCTCGAAGACGAGCATGTCTATCTCACGCGACTTTGACCCCATCTACAACAACCCCTGCTGCGCTGGTGCCGCCCGGCAGAGGAACCAGCCAATTCTCAGGGTGCTTATTGTAAAAGGGCCAAGGAGGAATCACGACGAGCCCCGTTATCAATGTTCCCACCAGACCAACCCAGAGTGTTATATGCATATCTTGGAAGATGTAACCAGTCAGGAACGCGATCACCTTGGCGGCATTAATAGTCAGCGGTGTATACATCGGATAAGAGAGAATGAGAACTTGAGCACTAACTCCCGACACGATCAAGAGTGCCGTAGAAAGAATTTCGGTGATTCGTTGCCCGTGGAAATCCTACCCAGCCGCCAGGTTAGCACTGAGAAATACCTGCGACAACGGAAGGATGTGGGGGGATGTACTCACTATCTGGCCTTCGAAGACGTCTTGAATGGGCGCTAATATATCATCCATTTTAGAATAACTGCTTTCAACGACTGAATTTCGGTAATGCTGTGCTCAATAGTTGTTCCTTGCCAAGCTCGGAGACCAGCTTGTCCAGATCGCTGGCCTTATCGGCGGGAGATGCACGCTCGACCGCCTTTGCCGATAACCACATCTTGACCTTGAGCATTCTGAGGAAACGTGGAGAGAATTGGAATACAACTCTGGATTTAAGTGGAATAATACTGACATTGTAGGTACTTTCCCCTCCACCTCTATTCCCTCTCTAGGTCTTGTTTTGGCTTGAGCTGATCCCTGCATATGATTGACATGGCCTTGGAGACCAGGGTATATACTACGTAGTAGTTGTTGGACAGGGAAGAAAGATGTTTATCTTATTCTTCGAAGTCCTTTTTCAATGGGAAGGATGCGTGATAGATTTACTAAGGGTGGTTAGGCCCGTTTCAGGTTGCTACTATCCTCGGCGGGCGGACCAGGATATGTATGGTTGTGTGAATATTTCATAATATACTCTCTTGGGGCGGGTCTATACCGTCGGCAAAAAAGATAAAGACGTAGACAAGATGGGATTCTAACGGTGCACCGTTGTGCCATCCTGGGCAGGCTCAAGGAGCTTCCACTGGCAGGAGATATTCTGCGAGGCAAAGCGAGAGATGATGAGTTCCGCAATTTCGTCGAACCTATCGGTAGCTAAAGCCAAAATGGTCGGTCCGGCCCCTGATAGGCAAATTCCGAGTAGTCCTGGCTGTGTGCTTGGAGTCATTGACCGAAGGATCTCTGTAAGGCCCGGGATGAGGGTCTGGCGGAAGGGTTGGTGCACTTTGTCCTGCATAGCAAGGTAGATCATATTGGGATCCGGAGGCGAGGAGCCCAGCGCTGCTGGCAATAGGGCGGCGCGTTGCAGGTTAAAAACCTAAAGTCCCGAAATTAGCGTGGTTAACAGCCGAAAGAGAGGTAGAAGCTCACCACGTCAGATCGTGAGTAGCTCGTCGGCAGGACATCGCGTGCATTGGCAGTGGGTACCACAAAATCAGGTATGATGGCGATTGCCTTGATCTCTTTGGCCCATTGGAATTTCCTATAATGGCCGATACCTAGAGGCGGCTCTGGCGGTCTTCGACCGGTGTCGATACCTCCAGCGGGTGCGGGAAGAACCTCGCTGAGAGGGATCTCCTTGCGGGCAACATCCTCCGGCTTGAGTTCGTTGAGGTAGGTCCCAACGAAGCCTCCGAATAGCGAAGCGGCGACGTTATCTGGGTGACGTTCTAGCAGTCGGTTAGTGCGATGGTTCGAGTGTCTGTACTTCTGGCATGGAAAATTGACTTACCAATCATTAAGCAGTAATCAAGGAGCCGGTCCTTGCTCAGACCAAGTTGCCCTACTTCATTTCCCAGCATGACACCCGCAACGACTGCAGTTCCAGACGAACCAAGACCCCGACCTAGTGGGATGGGGTTTACGATGTGAACTCGCGTCTCGACAGGGAACACTCTCCGGTCATGGCATCTAAGTATGTACAAAGCTACACGGGTGATCAAGTTGACCTCGGGGTCCAGACTGATCTTCTCGGAGCTCTTGCTCTGGTCGTCGTACGTGATGACACAGTTGAGTGGATGCTCCGACGAGGACTTGGAAGTGTCCACCGTCACCTGTAACTCGAGGAAGAGCGATAATGCTAGACCGATCACATCGAACCCAGGACCGATGTTCGCGGATGAACAAGGAGTTCGAATGACGAATGATGTGGACGGCATTGCGGGGAGGAAATCAGTCGACTCCGGTGTGGGAGGCAGCGAGGAAGAGGGAGGTCAACACCAGAGAAAATATCAATTGGTGAATAAATTGCTCCTTAGGATGGCCCCCTTGCAGGTGCTGATAGAAGGTTTCCGTTTTCGATTATCCGTCTACTCAGTTATCCCAAGCAGAAAAGTGTAGTGGTTTTGTTTTGTCTGGGTATTTGATAGCGACCTTTGACTACTTGGACTTGGCACAATGGAAGGTGTGGGAAAAAAAAAAAAAAAAAAAGAATTCAATTCGAGGCCGACTTCGGGGCCCAAGTCTGCAAATTGGAGTAAAAGTGTCAGTGAAGCTTCAAGTTTTGGTATTTTCGCCAAACAGAATACTACTGATTTTCAGCAGTGAAAGAAGTATTCCAAGTTGACTTTCAGCTCGTGAACAGCATCATAATAATAAACTTTGTTAGGCACTGTTAATTGTACCAATCGGGCCTGAAAAACTGCTGTCTATCAGCTAAACACTACTGCATGGTTGTGGGTACCAAAAGAGCGTGAATTGCAGATAAATGTAGATGATTCAATCAAGGAGCTCTTGTTGCATTGGAGAAAGAGTGAATGAAATCCTTTGTATTGTCAGGCTGATGAGGTTGCGCTGCCCGCCATCCGGCGACTGCGGCACGCTTGCAGGCTGAGTATGCGGAAATCTCTGTCCACCCCTCTTCTTGAACAATCTTTGCATCTCATGAGACTTCTCTTTGATGTTTATTTAGCGAGACTTCTTCCCCTTTAGATCTCTGCATTTTTGTCCTCTTGAAAGCAAGCCTCTCTGAGCCGTCTTCGGGATTGTTGCTCTTGGATCGTGGGTTGTGGCAAAGTGCTTTTTGCCCATCGTCCGCTGACTCGCTCCACACCGAAGATTTTGCCTTGATCATTTTTGGGTTGAAGACTCAACACCCTCCTTCACCCTTCTCTTTCCGAAAGAAAGCGGAATCTTTCTCGACTCAGGACTTACAGACGGTTCTCAGGTTTCCGGTTTATTCGACCGAGCAACTACGTGCTCACGTCAAACGAAAACTTCTGCGACGCATTGATCGCAGAACTTCCTTCGAGGGTTTTATCTGTCAAAACACCTTCCCCTACACCACGGAGCGACAGCGCTCCTTTTCGCCCTACTCAGTCAAGTTGGCGGGCCTTCGCTACTCCCAGACCTCTTTCTTGCACCCTCTCCTGGGCCCCAAATTCAGGGTCTTCTGCGGGGGAGACACCAGACCCCCTTAACTAGGCTTTCGGCAACACTTCGAATCTGGCACACGAACGCGCACCGGTAATGTCAGGCCCTTGCGAGGGGTCTGGCTAATGGGTGGAGGACAACTAATCCGGGACGAGTTCACACATCCTTCTTTCGTGATTGGATACGACGACCATACTGGAATCTCCCAATAACGACCTAGACCAACCTATTCTGATTCTTTTGATCAAGAAGCAGCTGCCTGTTCATTCGGCCTAATTTTCTTTGCATTGCGAATCATCCGAAAATGACCGAGTCACCCAGGTCTGAGAAATACATGGATTTGACCAGGTTCAGTACTCCAGTGCCTGAGCTAGACGACCATCGCTTCCATTTGGACAATCAGCCTCGAGTTGAAACAACTCAGGAAATGGCCCTGAGCCGCCAAAATACGGCGCAGCAGGGAATGGCTGAGGTACCACAGCGCTCCGAGCTTCTGCAAATCCAAGACATTTACAGAGACTCTGGGCCGTTTTCGCGGGACTTCGAACAGGCGATACTGGATGATGACCGATCCGCAAATGACATGAATGCTATGGGGCGTCGGTTCTCCGTTGACCCCAGCGCAAATGCTCGCCATGGCCGGACCTTTAGCAGAACGCACCAGGATCTCGGGAACAGGTCGCGAGAGTCTTCCGTCTCAGCTAGATCATCCTCACCACCAAACTCGGTCGATGCCTTTGCAGACCCTCGTCGCCGAGAGCGTGTAAATACCCTGGAAAGTCACGCAGCCCCCGATTTAGAGGCCATCCTCCAGCGAACAGTTTCCGGCGGTACCAGACGGCCAACTTTTAGCAACGCTAGTGTCATCAGACCCCAACCGGGTGACATACAACTAGATTCAACTGAGGACACGTGTGTGCCCCCGTTTGAGCAGCCTGGAAGGATTCCAGTCATCGACTACGAGGAGCTGGAGGAATTCGTAGCCCTCAACCAGAAGGCGAAGCCTACAGTCAGCCGGCGCAAACATAGCTTAAGCTCACAGGGAAGACACTCGCACGTTTTCCATGACCTTCGCCCGGGTGCTCTCAAGGCATCTGATGAGAAGCACCCCTCTAACACCGGCCGCTCTTCGGAGGACTTGATGCCACCCAAATTCAACGAAAAGTCTTTCGCTGATAGTGTAAACGAGAGGGGATTGCTGGCAAACCTGAAGAACGAGAATGAGCCGACTCGCTTTGGCTTCTTCTCCTCCGAGTCTCAGAGTACTGTGCATGCGGCAGAACTTGGGGATCTTGTCCTACCTGGAGATACTTTTAGGGATCTCTTCCAATTGGGCCTCGACGGAGGCGTGTGGTGGCTGGATGTTCTCAATCCGAGCGAGGCGGAAGTCAGCGCTCTTTCAAGGGCATTCTCTATTCACCCTTTGACAACAGAAGATATCCTGACACAGGAATCGCGAGAAAAAGTTGAGCTCTTCAAGCAATACTACTTTGTTTGTTTTCGGACATTTTACCAACTCGACAAGACCAGTGAGCGTTTCATGGAGCCGGTGAATTTCTACATGGTTGTCTTTCGGGACGGTGTCATATCATTCTCGTTTACTGAAAATCCTCACGCTGCCAATGTCCGGCGCAGAATTGGAAAGCTTCGTGACTATGTGTCACTGAGCAGTGATTGGATCTGTTATGCTATGATGTAAGTCCCTTTGAAGTTTACCTTTTTCATGAAGGCTGGAAGGCAGGACGCTGACTTCTCCGGAGCGATGACATCGTGGATAGCTTTGGCCCCGCGATCCGGGAGATTGAGGTTGAGACTGAAGCAATTGAAGACCTTGTATTTATTGCACGGATGGAGGACTTCGAGTCATTTTTGCCCCGAATTGGAAGCCTACGGAAGAAGGTCATGAGCTTGATGCGCCTCCTGGGCGGGAAAGCCGATGTGATCCGCGGTTTTTCGAAACGCTGCAACGAGCAATACTCGGTGACACCTCGTGGCGACATTGGACTATACCTGGGTGATATTCAGGACCATGTCGTAACTATGATGTCTAATCTGGCACATTTCGAGAAGATGCTCAGCCGCTCACACACCAACTATCTTGCTCAGCTGAACGTTACGAATCTGGTTCTAGGGAACCATGCCAATAAGGTCTTGAGCAAAGTGACACTCATTGCCACCATACTTGTCCCGATGAATCTCATCTGTGGCTTGTTTGGCATGAATGTCCATGTGCCAGGCCAAGATGTCCCCGGGTATGGATGGTTTTTTGGCATTGTTGGAGTCCTTGCTGCTGTTGTCGTTATCAGTGGATTGGCAGCTCGGTTCTATAAGCTTGTGTAAGGCAAGAACCTAGGTGGGATACGCATTGATTGAGGCTGGCTTTTGGTGTGTATTTTAGTTCTTGTATGTTAATACCTGGTGGGTACTTTTTTTTTGTGTTGCTAAGTTGTTGAGCTACTCATTCCAGTTCAAAAATCTGCGTTGGATATTGGACACTGCAAGGAGTCCCACTCGCACTCAGAGTACTCCGAGCCCTTGAGTGACGTAATTTCAATACCAATACTGGATTGGTACGCTTGTTCTAAATTTGGGAATAATGCCAAGACGTGGCGGTGCAAACCAATCGATATGGCTCAGCCGTACCAGGCAGATGAGAAAATGCTCATTCAGATTGAAAATGGGTGCATTTTGAAGTTATCCCACTGGGGATACAAAGTATCCATGACATCCTATGCATTTATCTTCACGCAGAACAACTCCGCAAAGTTTAAACTGTCCGATTTTTCGTGTATGACTCGATCTCGCTCTGTCCATCTTCGTCCTCACGCTTCGGTTGCTCCGGCGTGAGAGGGAGTCACCACCGCCCTCGAGCTGCTTGATGTTGTTCTGATAACTCCAATGGCCCGACTCCGGCTCGGAGCATCCGGGAATTCTATGGGACAGAAAACCATGCGACTACAGAACCGCCTCACAACGGTGAATCTCTCAGTTCTCTTCGTATTCCTCGCCTTCCTCAGTCCTGCCGTGGCCACCGTTACAGACCAAACGGATTTTTCTTCGCGCAAAAGATATGGCCATGTTATTACCAAAAGTGATGCTTCTGTGGGATTTCCCTATTTTCTGAGCTCGTTCACTGGCCTGCTCATAGACGATGGTGAAGACAAGGGGGGAGAAGCAAACGGGTTGGATCTCGTCCGTCGAGCTCCTGATGGAGGATCCCTTGGGAACAACAAATTCGAGTCAAGGGAGATTCTAATGGGTGAGATCCAGTACTGGCATTTCTCAAACAGCTTTGCGGGAACCAGCACCGTCAACAGTACCTCCGACACCCCGGAAACCAGCACCGCGAAGCGCGCTACTAGTACCGTCTACGTCTCCCTCACTATCTGCTCGAAGCCGATCCTCAACGAGTCGGTATCTGGCGCCACCCAGGATCTACCACAGCTCGCCGTTTACGTTTCAACGTCTGATTCTCTGCGGGAACCGGGACCTGACAAAGACAGCAAGGACCAAACTGTCCACCACTCAGAAGAAGGATATATGAGCGCCATGGTGCCAACTGAGAGCGGTGTTTACATCGGTGTTGCCGCTCCCAATAGCGGGAAATTTTCGGGATCCTATTCTTATCAGCTAGCGGCATCCACGGATGACTTTTTTCACAAATTCGCCGACCATTCCACCTTGCTCACATTGGTTGACGCCGACTCAGAGGCGGCTCTTTTGACTACTGAGGCGCCTGCTGATCGGATTCTCACTGAGGATCAGCTGAAACAGTGGCGAAATAGCACGGGTGTCTATAATATATTCATCAACAATGCAAACAACTCTCCTGTGGCTGGAATGTCGCGGTCCTACTGCGCTCTTGAGCAACACTCCCAAGTCGGGACAGGGGACGGTGTTGAAGCAAGCATGTCAACACGCAAGCGCACAAACAATGAGCTTCAACAGCAATTTTACATTACCGGTCTAAACCGAAGCTCGACCTACAATGGCGTCCTAGCGATGTCAGGCAACTCTAGCGACTCTGGGAATGGTGTGGGCGGCGGAGGGATGGTCTGGAGACCGGAACCCTTTACTACCAAATCAGGTCCTTGCACACTCGTCGACTTGTATTCTGGACTTCCTTACTGACCTCATAAATTAGATCGCAATTGCGCTGTTATATACGACCTAGACTTCTGCTCGGACATCGCCTACGCGGTCCCCTCCAACCCATCAATGAACTTATCCCAATTACGCTCCAAGTACGACAGCCACGCTGAAGACCTCTACAAAAACTTCAATTACTCACTTCAACAAATCCAATGCAACACCTCCAACGAAACCATCTTCTCCATGACGGTCAACTGCACTGTCTGCGCAACCGCTTACAAAGACTGGCTTTGCGCTGTCACAATTCCCAAGTGCGATGATTTCTCCAGCACTAAAAACACCTCCGCAGTCATGATCCGCAACGCCGCCCAAGCCTTCCCCAACGGCACAGAAATCACGAACAAAACGCTCCGTGAAGACCCTGTCAGAAACCGCTCCAGGAACGACCTATTTATCGACAAGGAAATCGAACCAGGCCCCTACAAAGAGGTTCTCCCCTCCATCGATGTCTGCCACGACCTTGTCCGGAATTGTCCCATGGCGCTCGGCTTCCAGTGCCCGACGGGCAAATGGCTACAGTATTCTTATAGCCTCAGCGCTGGATCGATTCTCGGAACTCCGTCTTCTTTGGGGTTTCAGGCAATAATCCTCGCTGCTGCGTCTGGTCTGCTTTGGCTCTTCTAGTCTCGGCCCTTGATTGCTCATATACACGCCTTACGGAGACCACGACAGCGCTTATTTTGTCCTTATACCCTGTATATCCCCTGGTTTCCTCTTTATTTGAATCATGGCTGTTCTTCAGCTTCTCCAAATTTGGACTATAGCTGCCATAGACTCGATAGATACCCCGTTTGCAACCACCAGTTTTACGTCACCCTTCTGAACATATATGTAGTCTCATCTTTCGTTCTCGGACTACTGCAAATTAATTACACATAAATGGGAAAAGACAATTAGCGTTGTGAGCATTTCGACCTATGCATTGGTATCTTGTGGCGTCGGAGCGCTCTCTATAATAAAAAAAGCTATAACCGACTTTCGCATCATAACGCCCCTGCTAAAGAATCCCATACCACTGCGGAAACACTCCGTCGCTAAAGATGCCTAGAAACAATAAGAGGAAACACAGGAGGACAAAAATCACTTCTTCCTTTTCGGTGTTGGTGTCCATATATTCTTTAGCCCAGAAGTTGATGGTTGCGATACCTCGCGCCTCGGCGTGGTCCCAACCCTCGAAAGGAGTTTCTGCGCCGCCGGTGTGAGCATTTTATTTGTGGAACCGGTGCCCGGCGTCGCTGTACCGGGGTTCCGGAGCCCGAAGTCCAGTCTGGGACTGCTCGCGAGCCGCGGAGTCGCGGTAAGTGGTGTCTTCGTGGTCTGGGATACCTTCTCGGCACGCTTTGTCCGGGCGAGGCGGTCGACCATGCGGTGGTGGAGATCTTCTCGGCGGCGGTTTTGTTTGATTTCGAATGGATTCGGTGCTGTATCGCTGGCTCCCAGAATGCTGAGGTCGTCAGCTTCCTTGTCTCCACCAGCAGTGGCTTGCGATGTGGGTTCAGGCTCGGGCTCGTCTTCGTCAACAAAGGCGTAACCGTTTACTCGAGGAGTCTCGCCTCCGGCGTAGACGGCCTCTGTTTCTGTCTGTCGCGGCCGACCAGCGATAGCGTCTTGGATAGCAGAAATTGAGGGTGAAGTTGGCGGGCCGGCGCTCGGCACTGAGACGATATCCTCCGAAAGTCTGGTGTTCTGGTATACCACTCGTTTCGGCCCGGCCCGGGAAGCTGCTTCGGCTTTCTGCTGTATAGTCTCGTATGAGTCCTCAATGGACGAAGGGAGAAACATGAGCGAGTTCTCTGTCTGAGATTTCCACGCATCTGGCTTTGCGGGTCGGGCGTCTAAGTCCGTTTTTATGGCGACCTGTTTCTGCTGGCTGGGATTGCCACCCAGGGCTGCAATTCGTTTCGTTTCACGTTGATGGTGCGCAATCTGCCGGGCAGTTGGAATTTTATTCCCACTCCAGAGCCACGCATACTTCTCTCGACGCTTTGTATTCTGTCTATCCAGCAGCTTGTTGAAGGACTCGTTGTCCTCGCTCGTGTACTTCGCCTGAAAATCTAAGAGACCTATCTTCGAGACATCTGGTGCGGTTTCCCTTTGCGTTGTCGCGGCCATCGTTGTCGTCGCCGAAACCACCGACACAGGGGTATCCCCACCCCAACCGGTTGGGGTATCGCCCAGCGCTCCAGTATCAGGTCCCTTCGGCGTCATGTTACCTGAATCTAAGCGGGGTCGGGACCGCCCAGGAGTCATCATCAGATCCGTCAGCTTTTTCTTCGAGTTCACAATCCATTCTTTGTCTTTGGAGTCTAGGGCATCAAGGTATTCCTGTTTCACTTGAGATTCCAGCAGGCCCGGGAAGTAGTCTCGCGCGATGATATGCGATAAGGCGTCGGTGTAGACATCCTCGTCAAGAACAGTGGCGGGACGTTTGATGCGCTTGGGAGGCGGGGGAGGTGGCATCAAGCTCGTTTCATTGCCACGTTTAATAACTGCTTGGGAAGAGTACATGACGAAGAAGAAACCAAGAGAGCGCAGGCCGTTTGGGAATCAGGCTAGTAAGTGGCATTGATAGACATCAGCATGCCGCGAGGGGTTAAAGAGGGCGTATCCTGGGGGAGAAAACGACGCAGAGGGACCAAAGCTGAGGCGTCATTCAAGGGAATAAATGCCGGCAGAATCCAATCTGTGGTGGGGCGGTAGCTCTCCAGCGGTGAGACATTGACTCCCTCCCAGCACGAGCTTCAAAGCACCGTAGCTGAGGATGAACCCGTCTGATAAGCCTCTGTTTACTTGACAATTGTCGAAATCTGCGCTTGTATACTGATTGTCTTTGGATTCTCCTCAAATACGGACTTAACGAGAGTTGACCAACCAATTATCCTGATCCCTCTATGTGTAGCAAAGCAGAACCAGCACTCAACAGCGACACGGACAAGATCGAAGACAAAGAAACCCAGCCAATGATGTCAATGAGTCCTATACAGCCCCTTTTCCCAGGGCCCCATGCCCAATGATAAACAGTAAAGTAATGGCCCCTATATGTTTTTTAACCGTTTGTAAACAGCCGCTGAGAAATGCCAAGAAAAATGCAGCCGAGACCAAGAGATGTCCAAGACGACCGCAATAATAAATAACCAAGGAATTCATCGCATAGATTGTTTTAAACTGCAGGCAATAAAAAAGAGGTTCATAAAGTCGTTGAGGCCTTTGCCTCCCGAGAGATCCTGGGGCGGGACAGAATTATAGACTGGAAAATACAGAAGTGACAGTGAGGCTTCCAGCAAAGGCGGAATTGGACCGGAAGCAGACGCTGCTTAGGTATTTGCGGGTGCGGGGAGTGTGGGCAATGGAAAGAGTGAGTAGGATGTGCGACCTTTCCTTCGATGCGCACTCTTTGGGGGAAGTTCGGGCTTGGTCGTCTTGCTCATCAAGGGAGCACTTCTCATGTCGGAGGTAGATTTGGCGCGGTCGTGAGCAGACACACTCACAATTCTGGTCGACTCCGTGCTGCTGTTGCCGTCCGGACGGGACATGATCTGGGTCTCGATCTCACGTGCGAGACTTTTCGTCTGTCGGTGATGGGACGGTTGGCACATGGAGTCCTGACGTACTAAACCTGGCTGTTCCCCAGGAAGCATTAGGTCCGTGGCTGAAAAGTCACGGCTACTTGCGAGGCTGTGTACTAGCTCAGGCACGCTCGTGGTCGAAACAGATGAGCGGTGTTTGCGCACAATCGACGCTGCCCGGGATAAGATAAGGCTCTCTTGTGAGTTGCATTTGCTGATAGGAGAAAAGCTGCTTCGAGGAGAGACCGGATGCTCTATAGTCTGGAACCCCGCCTGCGAACAGAACGAGAAATGCCGGTCTGATTCTGCATCAGCCGCCAGGTAGTCCTCATACAGCGCATCCGGGGTGATTTGTTTTGTTAGGGCTCCGGTCAACACAGAGGAAGTCACGGGCCGAAAGAAGTCGCCGTCTTTCGGGGTAACTAATTCGCCCTTATAGCCAGCACTTGACGGGGTCACGGCCTGGCGTGAGCTTGGCGCTGAGCGTGAGGAACTAGGATTCAGGTCGGGAGTCGATAGATCCGAAATTCCTAGATGTTGTGGGTCGGACAAAGCGTTCACTGGAGACAGCACAGAAGAGACGGGGAAGCTGGATGTGCTAATAGTGACCTTGATGCCTTCCTCTCGTGGTTCTTCTAACGAGTTGCGCGCCCACTCGAAGTTAGAAGTTGACTCAGCTGCGTGTTCGTAGCAGTAGTCAATATCGTCGTCCCAAGACTCAAAGATAGTGGCATGGGTGACCTTTTGGTGTACCGACGATTGCCGTCTGAGTTTTGTCCGAGTGTTTCGGGTATCGTTGGGCATGGAATCCGCATCTGAGCGATACTGAGGAAGGGTAGGTGATCCTAGAGACTCCGAGAATTTCTTTGAGAGCTCCTTTGCTACGTGAATAGAGAGATGAGATCTTGGAGTATTGGCGGTGTCAGGCTGAGTCGCGATAGGCCGTGAAGACACCTTGCTGTCTTGAGTCCTTGGGGACTGAAGTGTGGGTGACTGGGGTCTATCATGCCAATGCGTCGCCTCGTCCTCCTCGGGGACACCCTCCAGTTCGGTCGTTGAACTAGCAAGTGCGGACACGGTTCTGGAGTCCATACTCTCGAAGCCAGGGCCGGTTGTGATAGCGTGACCCATGTTGGAGTGTAATATATTCTCCATATTGAGGGTTACTAGAGAGGAGCTGTTTATTGATTCATTGTCTGTGGGGTAGACATGCTCCGGGTATGTTTGGTGAGTATTCAAACCCAGGATCTCATCAATTACTCGAGGTGAAGGTTCTGGGATTTCAGGTGATGATGCTAATCTCGGTGAGGAAGCTCGTGGCGGTGAGGTGGGTGAATCAACTCGAGGATACCTGGAGACGGGCCGCGAGAAATTTTCAAAAACCCGCGACTCTAGATGCGGTCGATACTCCCGCTCCCGTGGGCTGACGGACCTTGCACCGGGAGACCGAGGAGGACTGGCGGGTAGGGGTCCTATATTATCGGGTTCGGCGGGACAATGACCAACTTGGTCCGCTGGAAGCTCTCGAAGGTGAATGTCTTCTGCGCGTATGCCTTTCAGATTGGCGACTGGCTTCTGGGATGCGCGGATGGCGGAGAATTCCGTTACCAAGTCAGTCTGACGGGCCTTGTCCAGCGCATTGAATTGGGACGGGCTCGTGTGGGTTAGATGTTGAAAGTCGAAAGGATCGGAAATCATACGCTTCATCTGCGCGTCTGTATCAATCCGAAATGGAAGGGTCAATCAAGGATCTTAGGATGTGGCGAGATTGGTTCTCTTTAAAGAATATTAGATCTTGGGGGGACGGCACTTACTGGCATCGCTTGATCGTGTCTTGTGGTGACGACCAAAGAATTCGGACACTTCAAATCGGGACTTGTCGCGCTCCATTTCTTCTTCTTCATCTAGTGTCGATACCATATTGATCTTGCTCCCTTGGCGGCGAAGAATCCTACTTCCACGTAGGAAGAGTGATCTGGTTTTGGTTGCGTTCTCATGCCGGTCGTTGCGCACACCAACTGCGGAACCCGTTTGGTCGTCAGGTGCAGGGGGTAGCGGCGCAGTCTCGGTGGAGGTCATGGAAGAGGCGGGCGAACGACGCGAAGAAGAGATGGAGGGAGAGGTGGAAGTAGTGGTGTTGCTCCTCGAACGGCCACTGAAGACGGAGAGTCTTTTGGGGCTCTGGGCGTGGGCGGTTGACCTTGAGCGCATATGGACTGAATGCTCGGGAGTCTCGCTGCCAGATGCTCTCGTAGACGGGCGGTCGAGATCCTGCGCCATCGGACGAGGGGCTGAAACAGAGAAATGAGGGCTTAATGCAGGTGGCATGGTGGAACCGTGCCCGTATCACAGCCCAGAGTCCGATTGGGCCGGAGCAAGCTGAAGATGGGTTTGAGTCGAGTACCTTTCACAAAGACCCTGCTGGAGCCGAGGTGAATGAGCGACTGCTACGCCGTTGAATATATTGGCCAGGCCCTGGCCTGCACCATGGTAGTGGGTGATTCTGGGTTGTGATGGGACAATGGGACTCTTCGAGGAAGACCAAGTTTAAAGACAAAGGAAGAGCGAAAAGCCGTGTGGAAGGAAGAACAAGAGCAAGGGATCAGTTGAAGCTGAAGAACTGAAGCAGAGAGACGGGGCAGAGACCACGAGTTTGGATCAGAAACAATTGGGAGATTAGTGGAGAGAGAGAGAGAGAGAGAGAGAGAGAGAGAGAGAGAGAGTCCACGAGCTCGTCGCGGGTGGAGAGCTTAGCGATCAAGATCGGATTCTTCGAAAGGAATGAGCAGCGAGGATTGGGGAAAATGAAGGACTGCGATGATTGAAAAAGACTGTGGAAAGGAAAGCAGACAGACAGAGACAGAGTGAGCAGGAAACGAAAAGGTGGGATCTTCCGTGTTGATGAAGAGCAGCAGATGAGGGAACATCCGCATGGAAATTAGAACATCCAAATGGGAAATAATACCAGAATAATAATTCCAAGTTTTATAATAATGATCCCCCTGTGCTGCTAATAATGTATGATGTGCGTCAGTATCTGGATGGGGAATGGGAGCACAGCAGCTCCATTTGTTCCTTTCCTCCCAAACTGCTTCATGCCTCCCTCCACCAGAGACATCTCCAAGTCCTCTTGAGGTCCATTTCATACACTTGATCATCATGAAAATTACATTCACACGCATTGCAGCGCCACAGACCCTGTTCCCGACGAGTGCCATGGAAAAGGACCTGCCGGAACTCGTTGGATCTGCTCAGGAACACGCGATGGGAACCTGCTGGAGGGGAGACAGGGAGTGCGACGACAGGGGGTGCAGCGTGGACAGCGCAGGGACCTCGAGAATACTGGCTGCGCTCGTCCACCCAATATCAGGCCCCAATTTCTCAACCCATTATCACGTTCCGTGGGAAGGACGGAGTGCCCCGTGAATCCAACGCTGATCGATCGGATCCTCCCTATCTCTCGCGCTCGCCTTCGATCTGTCTCTCGCGGTTCTGAGCGAGATCCTGTCAAAAAAGAAAAGAAAGAGAAATGGCAGGGATGTGACATTGGGACCTCAACTTCCCGCCCCAGCCTTAGCCTCCAAATGAAAATAAACTAGGAGATGGTGTCCTCCTGGCGTGGATGGGCTGGGAGGTGGCTGGCCGTTGCAGCGACGCTTTGTGTCCGCCCAGCCCAAGAGTTCAGACGAATAGTTCGACTCTGAGATGGATTTCTCGATCATCCAGACTCGTTCAGCATCCCACCGCGGCACCGAGTCTGGCAGGTATCGACGGGTGGGTTCTGGTTCCTCTGGCTCTTCTCTGGATCGCGTTCTCAGGGGCCCGTCAGGGAAAAGAGTGTCAATCACGATGGGATAAGCGTCCCACGACAAGGATGGAGGAGGAGGAGGAGGAGCTAAACTCCAAGCGTCCAGAGCTCTGTGAAGAGGCCATCCAAGAGAACCAACACTGCATCGAATTTCCATGGAAGAGATTGGCTGCGACACCAACTCCGAAACCAACTTCGAGCACCACAAACAGCCGGCTTTTCCTCCGCTCCACGGCACTGTGAGAGAATAAAAAACACCCCATCTTCATGTCCGAGGGAGAGTTCTTGCGGCCCACGGTTGGGAATCGGAATTCAGAGGGAAAACAAAGAAAAAAACAAAAAGCTGTCAATTCAGGTTTCAGGCACTGCTGGATCGTCATTCGCTTCTCGACAACAAAATTTCAACGCTCTCTCCACCTGCGGCTGGATGGTGAGTGGTCGCCCAGCGAAATTTCGCACCTTCTCCAGTTTAGCCGACTCTCGCGTCGCATCAATGGGTCCTCTTTTTTGGGTTTCAGCCATTGGGCCGCTCTCTTTTCCTTGAGGACCATGGTTCGCGTTCTTTATTTACTACGGTGGGCATGTCGATTCACCCGTTCGATACGGCTGAAGCTCGCTGACAGACTGTTGGCACCCTCGAATGGGCGATGATCGTCCCTACCTATCTTCTCAAGGCTTCCAGTTTCGGCCATTATTGAGAAACATGATGCCTCGTACTGACGTTCCGCTGTGTTGCATCTCGGCTTGGGGATCTTCGTCGATAACACTATGGGTATAGCGCCTGGGGACAACGGCTCCTCGCCTCGGATCGGGAGACAGGATGTGCGCCAGTGGTTCGTTCCAACTCTCCATCGTCGACAATCGTCTCAGTAAGCAAGGTAACGATCCATCGCCAGATGGATCATCAAGCACGAGACACGTTCATATCAACCTTCCAGAAAGAGAATGCTTGAGACAAACCCAGATGCAGGATGACGCAGTAACACGAGCACAGCATTGGCTTCGGAGACCTTTTCATTTGATGCTGGTCGATCACACCGCCAGAGAATCAGGTACCTGCATCCAGCACACGTTCTGTCGCTCTGTCGCGTCATTTGGACATGTCACCTTGGATCTTGCTTTTTCTGACCCTTCGATGACCGTTCTTCTGGGTTTCTCGAACTTGCCAGACTGCCACCCCAGCGAGCTGGGTCGTCGCACAAAAAGAAATTTACTCCGTCTGACTCGCGATTAAAATTTCCTCGTCGATCCACTTTGTTTCCCTTCTTCCTCCATCGATCGGGCGTCCAGAGAGGTCTGGCCCGAATAGGACACACTTCTCTGCCTCCCGACCTTGCTCAGAGTGCAGGAAGAGAGACGACACAACGTGTCGAACCAACATCATTTCTTTCTGGGCCACTTTCAGGCACCCGAGGGTTTCCCTGGAGCCGAGAATTACCACGCCTCCCAACAGACGACCCGAATAACCATTCAACCTGACCAGTTGAGATCCCAGCAGGGTGGATGTTGGTGGGAGAACAAGGATGACCTCTTCCCCCAGCTTTCACAAGGAATTTACTCCGGACTAATATGTTGCTCGGTTTAACAACCCCTGGTCAACCACGCTTGAACGCTGTCACCCTGCTCTTGATTGCCAGGGATCGGTTTTCAAACTTGGACGTCCACGGGCACGTGTCCTGACTTGTCATTTCTCGGCTCGTTTGACAACGCGGCGCAAACATTTCCTCCACGAAAGGCGGGAGCTCATTCTCTTCTGGGACTGACATAATTGGTCTGACCCAACCCTCAGAGGACAAGACTTCCCTCACCTCCCTTCACCGACTCCGGCCTCTGGCTAAAAGCCGCACCAGCGTCTCAGATCTGAACCTTAATGGCGCCTTCTCCTTTGCCTGTACGTTCTCCTCATGTCCCGATCAGGAGATTGTCATCGATGTCAACAAGGTTTCATCTCATGGAGATTGATTAGTCAGTTGAAATTATTTTTGTGAGCCATGTGCTCTGTGCGCCCTCATGGCCCTCCATTTGCCGATGATCTGCTGGACAAGGTCAACGGAGGACGTTCTCAAGAGGCCTGAAGGATGGCGAGCTAACGTCTTGCTATTAACTCCCTCTGCAAGCCCAAGCCTTGCTGCGCTTGCCAGCAATTCTTCTCTCCATCTACCTTGAAGGTTTCAATAGTCTCTTGGGAAGATCCCGAGCCAGCATTGTTGGCGTCCGTCTGTTCGCGGCTCATCAAGTCAGTCGTTCTGAATTCGGTAATCTCGGTCGGTGCTCACTTGATAATGTGCTAAGCGACCCTGGTGAGAGACCATTGACCGAAGACCCTGGTAGATCCCGTATTGTCTTGCATCTGGGTATCGTTTCTTGTTGAAGCTCAGCCGAAAGCGGATCCGGAAACATCCATCCTGACGCAAGGTACATATCGCACGGGTTGAGAGCAAGAGAGGAAAATGAAGAGATAGTTATAAACTACATAGTAATAAATGGAAGATCAGGAAAACCTGAGAGGACAGCCTACTCCTCATCGTCTTTCATTTCCGTATCTTCATCCCTCTCGCTGAACAATCCCCCGTCGTTATCCTCCACTGGCGGAGCAGCCTCGCCCTCGCTCTCGTCCTCATCATCGGCGGCAACCCGCCTTGTCGGTTTAGCTCTTCGCCGCTGCACAACTTCCTCCTCCTCTTCATCGTCACCCGCCGGCGTAGCAACGGCAGGCGTCCCGTCGTCGTCGTCCGAATCGACCACCATCTCCGAACTCTTATACTTGCTCTGCGCTCTCGAGCTCCTGGACCTCCGCTCCAAACGCCTCTTCTTCTTCGGCGCACCTTCCTCCCTGTCGCTCCCGTCCGGTTCTGAGCTGTGCCCTGCATCGCCCTCGTCATCGTTAATGAAATCATCTTCAGTTCGCCTCTGTTTCTTCCTCTTGCTTGCTATCGCAGACCTCTTCTTCCTCTTGACTTTCTCGCCGGTCTCTGATTCAGTGGTCATCTCTGCCTCTTCGCGGGCGCGCTCCTCCTCCGCGCGCTGGGCGGCGAGCTTCTGTGCCTCCTCAACAAGCCGCTGCCGCTCTTCAGCGATGCGCTGCTTACGCTCCCGTTCAGCCTCCTGGACCTTCCGGACCTCCTCTTCACGACGACGGATTTCGGCTTCTCGTGCCTCCCGCGCTTGCTGGAGCTTAGCGGCGTTCTTCTTCTCGTACTCCTGTTGGCTCTGGAGTGCTCGATCAAGCTGCTTGATGATCGTCTTGGACATGTTGGCACGCTGTTCTAGAGATTCGGCTGGGTACGGCGGGTTTTTGACTTGCGCGACTCGACCAAATGTCTCGACTGCTTGACGGACGCCGTCGGCTGCATCTTGAACGTCTTGTACGGTTCGTTGTGTCTCGGGAAGACTGTAAGTTAGAGAAGCAATCTGATTTTGCACGAAGGCGACGTTGAATTCAAGGTGCGCTTGAGTTGGTGCGACAGAGTGTGCGCGCTGGGCATAATCTAGTGCTGTTTTCATTGCTGGGAGGCTCATCTCCTGCTTTCCTTTCAGGAGCCAGACACGACCGAGACAGGCGAGAATCTGGGCATCGCGGGCACGATCCTTGGAGAGTGCTGCTTCGTAATGCTCAATGGAGCGGGTATACTGGCGTAGCTCTGCATAAACGTGACCCAGGTTCAGGTAGACGCTGGCGTCTTTTAGTGTGTCACGTATTTTGGAGAATATATGCACTGCAGTGCTAAAGTCCTTTTTGTCATCAACCAAGGCGATCGCAATACCCTGCGCTGCGTAAGCATTTCGTGGATCTAGCTGGAGGGCCTTGTCGAAGAATTCCACCGCACGTTCGTACATCTTGCGGCGTTTCTCCTTCTCCTGGTCGGTATCGCGTCGCATGTCTCGCGCGAAAAGGAGATGTACGTTGCCCATTCCCGTAAGCGAGTACCGGTCATGCTTATCGAAGTACTGCAACGTATGCTTGTGGTGTCGCTGTTCGTGATCCTCGGCAATGTTCGCAGTGCGCTTCTTGGACTTGCTAAGGTACCACCCGAACAATGCGCGTACCTCAAGGTTCGCCGAATCGGTCTCGTAGAGCTTCGCCATTTTCTTGGGCCCTTCGTCTGTTGGGCTGCGACGTAGAGCGAGGTATGTCAACCGCGCGTTGGCCTCTGTGTAATCGCTGTGTCGTTCCAGAAGACCTTCGTAGACTTTCTTTGCCTCGTCGGGCATGTCCGAAGCCTCATACGCCCGGCCAAGATTGTAACTTATCGTCGTAACCAGAGCATCCGTGTCGAGGTCGCTCTTCTTCTCCTGCGATCGTACACAGGCGTCTAGAGCGGTTTGGAACATGGTACGTGCCAGACCAAGTTTTTCGCTCTGGTAGAAAAAGCTGCCCATATTGTTGAGTAGCTGCGGGGGGAGATTCACCCGGAGAGCCGCGTTGAGTTGTTCTTCATCTTCCAAGTCCTCAGGACGCTCTTCTTCGGGTATCTCAGCTAGTTGCATTTCCTCAAGTTGCGTCAAGCACTGCATGCTTTTATCCGGGGCTGACGGTTCATACAGCTGTGACAGATATACCAGTACAGACTCATCAGGTGTGCTCTTCTTATTTTCATCCTTCCAGAGAGCGCGAACGCCTTCCAAGAGTGTGATGGCTTTCTTGGCTTCGGCAGATTTATCCTCCTTGCTGCCGCTTCGCTGCGCCGCAAAGACCTCCTCAGCATGGAGAGCTCCCAGAAGAATCATACATTCCGGATTCTTCGTCTGCTGTATGATTTTCTCCAACTGGAACTTGGCGCCGTCATAATCCTTATTGGATACCTGCATCTGTATTGTGCCGAACTTCGCTGGGAGGAAACCCCTGTCGCCTCCTCCACGGGCTTGGTCGGACCGGTTGTAGTACTCCGCAGCCTTTGTCAGGTTGCCCTCGTAGTGGGACTTCCGACCAAGCAGATACCACCCATCACTGGCTATTTGCATGACATCGGTGTTCTCAATTGCTTTGTGGGAAAGGGTCTCAACCGTTTGGTAAGATTTTCTCAAGAGGAAATAACCACCGAACAGAGCGCAGGTCATGGGATATTCCTTGTCCAGCTTGAAAGCCCGTTGTGTGTACTGTGTCATGGCCACCTTGTATAAAGAACCAAACGAAGGGTCGGTTGTAGCATGTCGAGAGCTGTCATATAGATAGTATACCGCCAGGAGAATGTTCGCAGTCTTTGAGTCGGGGTTCTATAAGCGGAAGTACACTGGATTAGCTTTGTCACAATGGCATATCCTTATCCTTAGGGAGGTAGCATACCAGTAATAGAGCGCGCTCCCAGGCTACCTTTGCTTGATCCTTGAAGCCCAGTTGCCACAGGCAGCACCCGATTCCAATCCGCGGGTCTGGGTCTGTCAACCCTGGCATCCTCATAAGGACCTTCTGATATCCTTCCAGCGCTTCTGCATATCGTCCAAGCAGATATTGGGTCCTCGCACGCCCAAGCATAGCCATGACGTTTCGACCGCCGAATGCTCTTGATGACTCGTCGAAGCTTCTGAGAGCCGTTCGCAGCGCTTCCGCTCTATCCGAGTTATCGGGGGCCCCAGGCCGGGCAGGTCGGGGAGGATATAAAGAGGCGCGTAGGAGGGACAAGACACCACGGGCAAGGAACAGAGGTGGAAATGCCGGGTTTAATCGCAGGGCCTCGTTCAGTGTCGACGTCGCCTGTTGAAGGTAATATTCCTTGGTTTTGGCCTCTGTATACGAGCCGCCTTCGGGCGCTACTCGGGGGGCCTGTCGGGCTTTTAACATGTATAGCCAACATACCCACCCAAGCAGGCCTAACTTCTCTTTCGTAGCCCCATGCACCACTGATGATAGACCCTTGGTTAGAATGTCAATCGCGTGGTCAATCTGCTTTTGTTTTGCGTAGGCGAGAGCTATTATCACCCAGAAGTTCTTCGCCGCTTTCTCGTTTTCCAGGAGCGTGCAGAGTTCAGTCGGGTCGTCGGGGAGTCCCTCGAGGCTGACTTCGACCTCGCTGTCGAGGGTGGATGCTGGAATATCGATCGCAGACGGAATGTCGGAAAAGCGAAGATTGGCCAAGGATCCGGTCGCAGGAAATGAATCCCCGTTGAGTCCATTTGAATAACCGTTCTGTAAAGCCGCCATCCTGAGCGTGTGAAGGTTTCTCCTCTGGGCGCCGCGAACTTCAAGAGGGCGTGGACACGAAGACAAAAAGTTCGGTCGGACAAAGGAGCAGGGCGTCTGTTCGGAACGTTCAGAGCTCAAGTCATATTTGATTCAGGAGTGAATTGCAACTGTCGATATCGAGATGTGTTCTCTCACAGGATATGCGACAGAAAAGAGGGATAGTGCGTGACTTGTCTGATCACTTTGTTTGATCTGTTTTTACCCTCGTGGTTGTCGCTGGTGAGGTTCGGCGCCTCAGGCTCCGGTAAAAGTGTGGCTAGTGCCGCGCATCAGTGGCGTCAGGTCTTCAACTCTTTCAATCTTCCAGATGCACTCAACTTGGGTGACTTCACCTACTGTACAGTCTAGGTTTATCGTAGTCAACGTCGAGGTATTAACAGAGTAAACATCAATCCCAACTCTCTCAAGTCGCTAGGAATTATTGGTCATCAATCATAAAGATAGGAGTCAGACTAAGCACCGTTCCAATCAAAAATCCACGCCCAAGTCAACGCCTGAGCAGGTGGATTGGTACTAATAATGGCCCAGATTTGATAATCCCAAGAGCCTAGGAGCCCGGCAGAGAACAGCGAGGCCAAAGAGCACCCTAAATATTCGACTGACTTCGGTCCAGTGCCCTAACTGGACAGAGGCCTCGGCATACCCGCTTTCGGCCGCATTGACCTGGGTAGCATCTCCATACCCTACCTTAATACTGCCGGCCAGATCAGTTGGAAACCGCCCAGTCTCAAAATACTGCTCGAGCAGCTCATCCTTTTCCGTCCACCGCGCATGAAGCCAGACTTCAAAAGCCTTCTGGTCATCAAGAGGGATATCAGCTACTGCAAAACGTCTCCAGTACATATTGACGGATGTGGGTGGGCGCCCTTGCATATATGTTGACCGAAGTGTGAAATATTTGTCGGCATAACTACCCTTCCTGCACGACAGGCACAGCGTTTGTTAGCTCAGTTTGCAACCAGATAGAAGCCACTGTTGAGTTGTCACTTACGGAGGGCCTTCATAGGCGACAGTGCAGTCGTATACCCAGTCAACAGTCCCTTTCAGCTGCTGTAAGCAGAAGAACAGCCCAGTTGAGCGAGGAAGAATCTCATGTCTTAGAGGCGGCAGTGACTGCTTTTCTCCGTACGCGTCGCTGCGTCGCTTGGTGTTGATAGACATATTAGTCCCTTCTGGAAAGATCAAAAGCCACATTGGATCATAGTTCGGGGTGCTAGAGTCAGACCCGATGGTTTGCGTCTTCAATTTCTGCAAGCGGTGCTGTAGCCGTGGTTTGTCAGATAGCCATTTGCGAGCCATGAAGATAAACCCATAGAACATCATTCCCTGGCCAATGATCGGAATGTATTTTAGAGACTCTTTGAGAATAATGAAAATATGGCCATCCATGGAATTGGAATAGGCAATCCACCAGAGATAGATCCAATCAGTGTAAACTTGATGGTTTGCGATCATGACAAGGCGTTCTGGGAAGGTCGTATGTAATCGTCCGTCGCTCGCAATGTGAATTTGACCGCGTACACTACTGTCACCGCTAACCCGAACATAGGTTGGGCAACCCCATTGGGTAAGAGCCGTGATAACCACTCCAAAAGATCTTTTTGTGGACGCCATCCAAGCGTAGTAAGACTCTTTGCTGATAAAGTAAAGTGGACATCCGATGAGCTGCGTCACCACGATGACGACAGCGCAACAGTTGAACCAAGTTGCGAGAAGCAGAGAACGCAGAACCTGCATGGGGATTCCGTGTTTGAGACGCGGCTTAGTGTCTTTGGCCCCAAGGTGGTCGGTTTCTGTGTCGACCGCTTGCTTCCGCTGTCGAAGCTGCGTGCCGTTCATGATGGCGGGGAAATCCGGACACAGGCGTAAAACGGAGGACAATTCTACAAGAAACGAAGAACGAGGCGATCTTGAGAATCAATATTAGCTTCTGGACTCTCACAGATAGCACGCGACCATGCCGCAAGGGCGAGAAGACATCCAAAGGTACCTTTGGGTTGGTATGAAGAGCAGCGTTGGCTGGAACCAGGCGCTGAAAGGATGCCTTGAGCAAGAGCAACACAAGCTAAGGATAAAGAAAGAAGAGGTTGTTATTCCATTTCAACCGGGAAAGAGAGGGAAAGTGAGAGAGAAGAGTGTCATCACAGAGATCACATGAAAAGGTTGAAAGAAGTTCGAGAGAGACTAAGAGCCCGAAGTAATCGTGGATGAATCGGGTGCTGCAGCCGTGGGCGATCCTGTGGACAGCCAACTTCGGTTAGTAGTGGAGGAAAGGGACGCTGTGACGTTCGTAACTCACGAAGCCTTCCAGGCGGTCAGGAGGAGATCGCCAATCATCTCCGCAACTTTTGGCTCCACGCTTCGAAGAGTGAAGACGTGAGCAAATAATCTTTTGATTTGGGCCGCAAGAATCCTTTCTTTCTCCTGCTCGCTTCTCCCGGTTCTTCGCTCGCTGTACATTGAGAAGAATGGCCACATCTCTCATATAGACTCCTCTGTCAGACTACATATCCCAAGTAGCCGGGCTGGAAAATGCTGCAGGAGCATCCCAGGACGATATTCTTGGGAGCAGATGATGATCTGACAATCCATAAACTCTTCCATTATTAGACGGCATCCTCACTCATCTTCTTACTTTGACTCGAAACTGTCCTCCAAGGTTCTGCCCCGATGCATGATGAAGTCTTTGATAAGCCAGGCGCGCTCGCTGAGGACTAATTCCATACGGCAGTCATCGAGGAGGCGGAATTTCTCGACAACTTTGAGGCGACCTGAGATAAAGAATACTGAATCTCTTCCTCCCCGGCTGATTCCTAGCTACCAAGGTATACATCTCTGCCAGACCATCACCCCGCAAACCGTGAGCTAATTTGTCTAGAAGAGTCCAACGGGAATGACCTTCTTTCTCTTCAGTGGCCAGCACCTCTAAGGAATATCTTTGTTGTGAAAAAGGATTGTGCACCAGAAGTGACTGCGTCTTTGATTGAGTTCATTAGGTACGACCCTCGAAGGCAGGGGAAACACACGCTGACCTACTTTCGACTCGTAGTCACACAGCATCTACTTATCCGTCCATCGGCATCATCTTAGAACCGAAGGTTGCGGAGGAAGTACATTCGTCGTTGCCATTCCCTGTTTACTCGGCACCCGTTGATCGACTTCCCTCCGCACTGCATAGCAAGGTGGACCTCAGTGTTACACTCGGTGGCGATGGCACGATTCTGCATGCCTCGTCACTATTCGCCACGTGCGTCAATGTTCCACCGATGCTGTCGTTCAGCATGGGCACCTTAGGGTTCCTGGGCGAGTGGAAGTTTGCAGAATATAAGCGTGCGTTTCGTGAGGTATACATGTCTGGCGCTGGGGTGGGAGACCGCGCCTCGGTCCTTGGGATTCCTCCGTCTCAGCGAACCGAAGAAGAACCAGAAGAGATTACAGGATGGTCCTCGGTCCGTGGCAAATCTATGGGGTTGAACCGTGGAGCGCGCATCTTAATGCGAAACCGTCTCAAGGTTGGGTTGTTCACCGCCGATGGAGCACCTGTGGAAGTTGTCAAATGCTCAGAACCGAGCCAAGAGGCACAAAGCGAAGGTTTATATGTCATGAACGAACTACTTCTCCACCGTGGAAAGGAACCGCACCTGGCCATTGTGGACGTGTATGTGGGAGGAAGATTTCTCACGGAAGCCGTGGCAGACGGAATGATCATTTCCACTCCGACGGGGAGTACGGCCTACAGTCTCAGTAGTGGAGGTAGCATCGTGCACCCGCTCGTACCAGCTGTACTTCTGACCCCAATCTGTGCTCGAAGTCTCAGTTTCCGGCCATTGGTTCTGCCAGCCAGCACATCTATCACGCTTCGCTTAAGTGAGAAGAATCGGGGACGAGAGTTAGAAGTCAGTATTGACGGGGTCAACATGACCCAAGGGATGACAGCGGGGATGGAAGCTCGCGTGTGGAATGAAGAGATGCGTCATGGCAAGAATGAGTGGCAGGGTGGAGTGCCGTGCGTGATGCGGAGAGTCATGGGCGGCGAGGCTCCTGACAGCGAAGCGCATGATGGGTGGGTAGGCGGCTTAAACGGCCTGCTCAAGTTCAATTATCCTTTTGGGGAGTAACCGTAACAGGTCCTTGCTTCGTGTATATATAGATCCAATTAATTGCAGGCCGGTGAGCGGTGTATTTTAATGCAAACGAAGCGAATCCACGGGATAGTTATTATCTTTCTTTTAAATGCCGCTCCGATGTTATATGATTTTGACTCGAAATTCTGACCAAGATGGCCAAAGCTGGAGCGCGTGGGTCCCATGATGATGCCAGACGAGAAATCGGCCTTGAGTGGAGAAGTATCGACAGTCGCGCTTCTCAGCTTCGGTATCGAGATAAGCCCTCCACAATCTCGGTAGACAGCTTCTATACCTTCAGCTGCAAGGTGACAGGATGCAATACTTGGAGGTTGTCTGTTGACCCTAGGGTCTTATTTGGAGGGCCGAACGACCGGAATCACCAACGCACTGGTCCTCGTTGATACGGCCATTGCAACTGTGGGACCCGGGGAGGGCGTCCCTCGTCAAATGAGGAGAACCAAAGTGAGTGCTGAGTTCATCAGAAAAGACCCCGGATCGGTTTGTGTGAGTTGTATCGGGTTGAAACATTATTGCCAAGACGAGCTCATTCGTTGGTCGTTGGTGAAGAGCAAATCAGAGAGCTTTGAGCCACAATTGGGGATGAGCTCGTCTGAGAAACTCACAAGGATGTTGGCCAGAATTCAGAATCTGTCACTGATTTTCCCCGATTCATGTTAGTCTGTGACGTGAGCAGTTCGTCTCGCATTTTTACTGATCAGTTCTGTTGGCACAGACACAGGATCATGGGGAAAAGAGGAAGTGTGGGAAGATAACTCGGCTCCGGGGGAAGAAATGAAATCGAAAAAAAGAAGGATACTACCAAGAGTCAGATGTCAAGGCTCCGTGTTGAAAAAGAAAAGAGAAGGGGTCCTGTTGCAAGAGCCGCTGCCCCCCCTCAGGGATTCTGGAGCCTCGCAAGACGCGGAACTCCCAACTGGCGGTGGTGAAACCTCCCATCGACCGTTTACCCCCCAACTCCTCGCTCTCTGATTCCCCCCAGGCTCGAGGTATCGCGGAGTCACCCTTCAACTTGCGCTTCTCATCCTCTTCTCTTTATTCTACTTTCTCTTCTGGTATCTTCCCGTGAAACACTCCATACGCCTGGTGCTCCCCCGCCCCCAGCTCTTTGTCCCTGTCTCTCGCTCACCTTCTTCCCAATTGACACTGCTTGTGCTCCCTCATCGTGTCTTGACAAAGGATATTTCGAGACGTGCATCTCGCACTCAAAGCATCCTAACCAGCCGCGACGTCTTTTTCTTGGATTCCTTGCTAAGCGTGGGTCAGGACATCCAACCCCTATTGTTAGACCAGCCTCCAAGTCCTTCTGGTTGATCCAGTTTCCCTTTCGCCTTGGGTTGGTCCACAGGTGCAAATGTTCCACGATCCTTGGTTCGCAAGTCTAGCCTGGCCACATAATCTTATTTCTGAACGATAGTTACTGATACCCTTTTCGACAGACCTACACAGTTGTTAAGCCGTTCAACCAGCCCCTGTTTTCCCTCTTTACTCCTGTCTCTTGAGGTGATCCTCCCCTCCTTGGGGCGCCCGCCATCACATTACCTCCCGGAATGGCTTCCTCTTATGGCAAGTAAGTCAGCCTAAGTCATTTCTCGCCTCTAGCTTTCGCCGGTCTATCTGTCATTTATGCCGCTATATAACCCCGGAAGGAGGCAATCGCTAACCTCTCTCGTAGCATGTACTCCGCAGACCAGTTCATGAACCCGGGGCCCGCCCCTCGCCCACCAACTGACCGTCCTAAGCTCAACATCTCATCAAGTGCCTCCGCCGCAGCCACGTCGTTTGGCCAGATGAACCTGGACTCACCCAGTACTCCGACCGCCAATTTGTCGCTCTTTCCGAACACTAGCAGCCCCTCTCTTGTGCGGACGAAGACGGATCAGTCAGCGCAGGGGGGTTACGCTGTCGTCAAGGAGGGTTATGTTCGTTGCAAAGAGGATAAATTCCTGGCTACGTGGAACCAGCGCTATCTAATTCTCCGCGAATCTCGCTTAGATTTTATGAAGAATGAGACAGGAAAAGTGGTGCTTTCCATCCCCCTTTCCGCGGTCACTGGAGTCTCTCGCTCCGAAGATACGCGAATGGCGTTCGAAATAGTCCGGTTAGCCAACCCGAAAGATGCAACTTCCAAGGCAGCCATGATCACTCGCGATGTACCGACCAAAAGCTTGACTTGCGAGGTGAAGTCTGATGAAGAGATCTATAATTGGATTGACAAGATCTACGAACGCTGTCCTGGAATGGGTGGAGTGAGCAACCCTACGAATTTCAGTCACCGTGTCCATGTCGGCTTCGATCCTCGAACGGGAGCTTTTGTCGGTCTACCTCCGGAGTGGGAAAAGCTTCTAACTGCGTCCGCCATCACGAAGGAAGATTATAAGAAGAATCCACAAGCTGTCATTGAGGTCTTGGAATTCTACTCTGACCTCAAGACGCGTGAACAAAATCCGCAATATTACGGGGGTATGGGCTCTGCAACCGGCCAGCCGAAGCCCTATGGCGGCAGCACCGTTGGCGGCTCAATTGCTCCCCCAAGGCCTCCACCCCCAGCCCCCGCACAGCGTTTGGATAGTAGTCACTCCTACTCCAGCCGCTCTGCATCATCTGGCCACTCCCAGAGCAAATCTGGACCTGACAGGGCTATGGAACAGCAACAGCAGTTAGAGAAGATGAAGGAAATGGCCGAGCAGGAGCGGCGGCGAGTTGAGGAAGACCGCCGACGACAACGCGAGGAAGAGCAGAATCGACTCGAGCAAGATGCATATAATGCTTCTCTTCCTAAAACACGTGTGCCACTCGCCAAGCAAGAGCTTGGAGGTTATGGTCCCTCTGAGCCGTCAGCGAACGATCGCTATAAACCCAGTCGTCCTGCGCCGCAAGCTCCCGGCGCCGCCCGTCAACCTCAAGACCCTCCTCGTCAGTTGACTGCTCAGCGGCCAGCACCTTCTCCTCCAACTGCAACACAGAGACCAGGGGATTATTCATCCAATGGCGCAGCGCGTGCTCCGGTCTCTCGCCACGATGACCCTTCAAACGGGAGATATCCCGCTCAAGACCCCCGGGCCCAAGCGGCGACGGCCCGCCCTCAGAACAGCGGTAAACCACAGCAGACACATGGCCCTCCTCCAAGCAAACTACCCGCGCCTGTCCAGCCGGTGAAACCATTGAATATCGCGAACAAGCAGGCGCCGAAGAAGAATGCTCCGGATGGGGTCCGGCAGGCGGAGGCTGCTCTGACCAAGAAAGCAGAACCGCACAAGAGGGAGGTTCGTATGTCTGCTATGAGTGAGAATGAAGTCATGGACAGGCTACGGTCGGTTGTGTCCAAGGATAATCCGAACGAGTCCTACAGCAAACAGAGGAAGATCGGTCAGGGCGCTTCCGGATCTGTGTACGTTGCGCGAGTTAAGGAGAATGCCACGTCCTCCGTGGCGCGCGAGCTATACCGGCAATATGGCCCACGTTGCCAGGTTGCGATCAAACAGATGGATCTTCGCAGTCAGCCACGAAAGGAACTGATCGTCAACGAGATCATTGTCATGAAGGATAGCCAGCATGCCAATATCGTCAACTTTTTGGACTCGTTCCTCCAAGAACAGAGTAATGAGCTTTGGGTTGTTATGGAATTTATGGAGGGTGGCGCACTCACCGATGTTATCGACAACAATAAGGTGATTCAGGAAGATCAAATCGCTACTATCTGCGCAGAGGTTCGACCTGACTCTCTATCCCAACTCTCACACTCGACTAACAAATCTATTAGACCTGCAAAGGTCTAGCACACCTGCACAGTCAGAGCATTATCCACCGTGATATTAAGAGCGACAATGTTCTTCTTGACCGAGCTGGCCATGTCAAGATCAGTAAGTTGACTTCGCATTGCACTCCTTCAACTGAGATTACTGATACCGTCCCTAGCCGATTTCGGGTTCTGTGCCAAGCTCACCGAGACCAAGAGCAAGCGCGCTACGATGGTCGGCACTCCATACTGGATGGCTCCTGAGGTAGTCAAACAGAAGGAGTATGGCCCCAAGGTTGACTGCTGGTCTTTGGGAATTATGGCCATTGAAATGATCGAATCTGAGCCTCCGTATCTTAACGAAGAACCCCTTAAGGCTCTTTACTTGATCGCTACAAACGGAACACCTCGACTCAAGGCGCCCGAAAAGCTGAGCAAGGAGCTCAAGTCTTTCCTCAGTGTTTGCTTGTGCGTCGCTGTGGACAGTCGTGCTACGGCGCAAGAGTTGCTTGATCATGACTTCCTCAAATCGGGCTGCAGTCTTGCTAGTCTAGCAGAATTGCTCCGCTGGAAGAAGAACACTGGCCAGTAAATTTCTTCACTCTACATTCGGCCCTAGAGCGGCTCTTTGGACACATTGACCTGCAGCGCTTAACATCTCGTACACCGCGTACACTTGGACGACATCTACGAGCTGCTGGAAAATTACGACATGCGAACATTTTATGCTTCGATGATATCTGAAGCACGAATCTCTTCTCACACTCCGGGCCGCTTGGCATTGATAAATTCGGCGTTTCTTTTGGCGTCAATATCTCTTTTCGCTCCTCCATACCGAAGTCCCATCGATACGAGTAGATCTTGGTTTTGCTTTATGCTCCTTGCGTTGCTCTGGCCGCGATTATGATACAACGAGACCCCTTCCACACCCGTGACGCTGATGGATGATAACTGGTGTCTCCGCCCAGGGTAGCTGCACCTTCCCTTGGACATCAAAAACGCCTATATTTGACTGAAAATAGGATGATCTCCCTGTGATGAGTCCATGACAGAAATAATTTGTTTATAGCCAACAACTGGTAGGGATGCAAGAAAGAAACACAAAATACATAGACACATCCAATATCTTGATGTTGGGATTCGAGAAACGAAATTTACTTTGTCTGTCTCTTTCCCGTAGAATTCTGCTCCATAATTGGGTGTATATAGTAAGAAGTTCCCCCCGCTCTCTGTTTCCCTGTCTAATAATAAGAATTTTCTTGCACTCTGTGCCAGGAAAATAGGGATGAATGAAGAGATAAGCGTACACTCGTAGACAAACATATACCATAATACAACGACCCCCAAAAATCGCAAACTACTTTCTCATACCAAGATATAGCGAACAAAAAGCTCGTCGACGGATACTTCAGCCCGTTTAGCGAATCAGAAAAGTAAAAAAGAAAGAAAAAAAGGGAGAGGAAAGGGGGACGGGGGGTTTCTGTCTGTATAGGCCTCACTGTTTCAGCCTGATTCAAAGCTCCTCATTGTGATGACTGCTAGGCTTGGGACTGGGGCTAGGCTGCGGGCACAAGTTGCGAAAGAAGACATGATCGAGAATAGATTCGTGTTCGTCCTCGTTCTGATCCTCGTCCGTTCCGGGAGTCCAGAATCCAGCGTTGATGAGCTGTGATTTCCAGTCTAGACGCTCATCTGCTGAGAAATCTGACCATTGTCGTGGCTGATGGGAGTCTAAGTTCGAATCCGAGTCTAAGTCTGCTTCGGATGCTTTCTCTGGGAGTTTGGATTTCGGATTTGGAGTGTACGGTTGGACCAGGAGTTGGTTGGTTGACGGATTGCAGCTTACGAGGACGGAGGTTTCCGGATCCAAGTCCCGGACTATATTGCGCAGAAGGGGCTGGAGTTTGGGTTCAAATTCGAATTCGGCCGGTGTTTGTGGTGAATTTTCGAGTGGTGTGGCAGGGGATGGCGAAGAAAAAACAGGCGCGTTATAGGGTCTTGCAATCGCGTCACGGATATCAGGGGGTAAGTAGTCTGAAATGCCGAGATAAGGAGGCATGACGCCTCGGATTTCTGTGAAGGCTTGAACGAGGAAGATGGTAATAGCGATGGAGAGGAGCGCAGTGAGTGTGCTGCCGATAGTCGTTAAGACATCGTGTTCGCCCGGCCTGACGAGAAAGTAGCTAGGCCGCCGGCTGGAGGGTGGTATAGGGGATAGCGCGAAGGTATGGACGACGACAGTGTTGCCCATACTCACGGAGGCGAGCTTGACGTACTGTGGGGGTGTTTCGGGGGTGACAGGGAGAGCTGGCGGAGTGAAAGGAGAGAAGCAAATCTTTGTCATGGAGAAGGGATGCACCTCGTAGAGTGTTGTGTACGTCCGCAAGGGAGAGTACCCTGCGTCGCCCCGATGCTGTTTGTGGGGATTGAAGTTGGTGGTCAGGATCTCGAGAGATTGGTCACTGCCCGATACGGCTATGATCGATTGGTTCAAGCCCACAGAGTCGACCCCGAGATTGCATACGTCAAGGCCCAAGCCAATCTTGACTGACTTCCGGAGCTTGTTCTGACGGATGATTGTTGCCGGGGAAGACAGCAAATTGAGTAGCACAAGTCCACTACCCTTTCGGTCTGGTGCATTTTGGAGTAGCAGCAGGGCGGTGGGTGAAAGGAACCGGAGTGCTCGGAATTTCGACCGTGGCCCCTGTCCCCCGGTGCTCGCTGGGGAAGAGTATACGCATTTCACATTTGGGCTGGCGTTCGATCTCGTGTCTGGAGAAATGCGACATGTGAAGACATCGACGCCGTTGGTATAAGCCACCGTGAACATCCCACTATCCTCATCCTGAGCAGTGATATCAATATCCTCCGCCTCCTCGCCGTTCTTCAAACGTATCCTCCCAATCACATCACCCACTCCAGGCTTTGTTGTGTTGGCACTAAAGAAGACGATTTCACCCGACGGCGCTAGCCCTGTCGTAATTGCACCTACTCGGGCAGCGCCCTCGTCTTCCCAGGGAGACAGACGAGTAATTCTCTGATACGTATCCGTCGTCCCCTTAGGCCCGGCGACTGTGCGAAACAACGACTCCTGGGACAAGTTTGTGGTTTTGCCTAGTTTGTTCTTTATCGACCGGTTGGGTTCTTTGGATTCTGTGCGTCGCGGGGGGTAGTCTATTTGAAAAGACCGTAAATGCCGATTCTTGTTCTGTTTCTGCTGCACGAGGGAGCTGTTTATGCCAGCAAAAGCGACGATAGAAGTGTCGTTTGACTGTGCCGTGGCAAGTGAGGTCACCGAGTCCTCATCGCGGGAGAGCTCGATGTCGACGACCTCGCTCAGCTCACGGCGTTTGAAGGCATTTAAGAGAACCTATACGGCTCTCGTTAGTGTTTTATCTGCATTTCACGAGACCAGACGAGGGATAGTACGATTTTATTTCCCACTCCGCTGCGGCCTTCGCCGCCGCCGCCAGCGACGAGAAGAAAGGCATGGTTGCGGGGATCGAAGTCAGCAGCGAACAGAGGGCAGGAGAGGGTTATTTTGGCGGATGGAATGTTCGGTGCCATCTTACGGTCCACCTTGAGACCCGAAGATGTGGAAGGCAGTAGTTTGACGACCAAAAAGGAAGGGGAGAACCGAATGACGATGAAGCCAACTGGCGGGTGTTTTTCGACCGATTTAGATGACGTTGTGGCCTGGATATCTTGGCATCAATTCAGTGCATGAAGGAACTACGAAGGCCACACGAGTACATATATACCGTGGGTGTTGTAGATCTCGTGAAATAAATGGTCTTTGGATATTTTTACGCAGTATTTATTTGTCTAATCCACCTCTTGCCCGGTAAACTCAGGTAGTCGATTCCGAACATCCTCCCAGGTCTCTTCGCCTTCCACTAGGGACTTGAGGGCGTGCAGGATCTCATCTTCGCTGGCGCGCACCTGCTTCGTAGTGTCACGGTCACGCAGTGTGAAAGTGTTATCCTTTACAGACTGGAAATCAACAGTGACACCAAATGGCGTCCCAAGTTCGTCGTTGCGTGCATACCGCTTACCGATACTAGCCGACGAATCATCGACACGGCTAGAAACGCCCAGCTGCCGGAGTCTGACCATCAGTCTTTGTACAAGAGGGCGGAAAGCGGTGTTGGTTGAGAGAGGCACAAGGAGGACTTTAGTAGGCGCAATTACAGGGGGGAACGATAGAACCTGGACATCGAGTAAGCCTCAGAATGAACGGGGAAAAGAAGAACAAAAATACTTACGCCGCGCGCCTCATCTTCTTCACGGGCCCAGTAGACGTGTTCCATCAAGCTGTACAGAATACGGCCAATACCAAAAGATGGCTCAATCACGTTGGGCGTGTATTCGCGGACGTTCTCAACGCGGGTGCGCTTCTCGATCTTGATGATGTCCTTATCTAGCTCAGCCTTGCTGAAGGCGATACTTGGGACGTCCACTTCAATCTTGCCAGTCTGCTCAAGGTCAAGAGCTAGCTTCTCGCGGAGTTCCTGGGATAGCTCGTGGATAGCAGCTTCAACGGCCTTGCCGTCTTTCTTGAATCGGGGACCAAACTTCTTCTTGTCCAGGTCGATCTGCCATTCTTCAATCTTTAGTGGCTCTGCACGGGTTTCGCGAACAACCAAAGGCGCTCCGGTCTTATTCTTGTGAACATTCAAGTCATAGGCACTGCGGTCCGCACAGCCAACACACTCAATCCAGCCGTAGCTGGTGAACAGTTCGGCATCCCAGCAGTCACAGGCATAGTGGGCCATCTCGTTGGCCATGTGCTGGCGGAAGCGGAGTTTGGTCGGATCAACACCGATCTTGAGAAGGAACAACTGGATACGTGCAAGGAAATATCCAAGGGTTTCGTTGTCTACCAACCCACTTTCAACTGCCTTTCCAACAGTTACCTTTTCAGTCTTGGTACTCCCAGACAGCTGTACATCCCGGTTGAGCAACGTCAACTCAATATCCTTGACCTCCTCGAATCGCGCGTGCTTCTTGCCACCCTCGGGGTCCACAAAGTGTTCGATCTCGGCCATGAGAAACTCGCGTACGCGCAGGAGACCCGCACGGGGTGAGATCTCATTCCGGAACGACTTACCAATGGAAGCTGAAGCAAAGGGCATAGCTTGTTGGTTGAAGTCAAGCAGCTTCTGGAAGTTCAGGAACTGTCCCTGTGCGGTTTCGGGACGGAGGTAGCCAGGTAGGTTGCCGCTAGGTCCAATCGTGGTCTGGAACATGAGGTTGAAAGCAACCGGAGGGAGGAGGTTTCCGCCAGTAACAGGGTTTCGGATATCGTACTTGGCGATAATTTGCTCCAATTGCGGTCCGTCAAAGTTATCGATCTGTGCCAGCACCTCCTCGTACTCCTTGACGACCGCATCATCGAGCTTGACAGCCTCGCTCTGAGCTTTCTTCTTCTTCTTTGCCTCCTTCTCCGCATCGACTTCGACCTTCTGACCACGAGCCACTTTATCACCCTTGAGACGAGCCTCAAGAACTTCTTCCACTAAATGATCTGCACGAAAAATTTCGCCGGTTTTGGGGTCCTTGCACATCCAATCAGCGAACTTCTCGACATGGCCACTCGTTTTGAGGACTTCGTGCGGGGTCATCATCGTGCAGTCGACCTCAAGCATATCTTCTTCCAGTACGAAGTGTTTCCGCCATGTCTCCACGATGTTGTTTTGAACGGCGCAACCGGGCGGCCCGTAATCGTACAGCCCGGAGACGCCTCCGTAGATCTCGAAGGAGGGGGTGTAGAAGAGGCGACGGCGGAGCATTGTATCCAGGACGGACCGATTAACGGTCTTACCGGTCTTGGTATTGAGGGTAGCCATGGCGGATTCCTTGTTTCTAGGTCCCTGGACAACGGCACGAATTGTGGGAGGAGAGGAGGAAAGGCGTCTTCTGCTGGCGGGGGGGTTCCAACAGGAAATAATTCGGCGGGGGTAAAGAAATCGAAGCGGCAATTGAGTCATTCGCCACGTGAATCGTTCCTTGATTCGAAGGTCAAGGACACTGACCCCAGCCCAATCGAGTGGAAACGGGAAATTGAAGGGCGAGATATGGAGCGCTAAGAGAGAGAGATAGAGGAGTATCTCAAAGGAAAAAGGGATCAATTGCTCAGTTTCAAGAATATTGAGATCGGTTGAGGTTTCCAGGGGGGCACCAGACGCCAGAAGAAAGGCTGACGGTAATATTCGTACCGCCGATACGCTATCGTACCGCCGGCCAAACATTTCTCCACCAAAAAGTCTCTCCGCAAAAAAAAGTCGAGACAAGAAGCATCCAAAACATATCGGCATCCCCGACAACCTACAGCCCAGGATGGCGTCCAAAAAGTCACAGGCTTGGCCGCCTTTAGGTGCGGACCTGGAGATGAAGACGCGCAACAAGCAGAAACGGCAACTCCTCCATATTAAACGAAAGCGCAATAAGGACTCCGCGCGCCGGGCTATGCGATTCGGGAGGAAGAAGGAAGAGGCCAAAAATCCCAAGCTAAAAGAAGAGCGACTCAGAAGGAATATTCCACTGACATTAGAAAGGAAGCGTGTATGGGATGAAGCGGGCAGTGATGTCGAGGACCCCTTGGGAATCAGCGTCGACGTCGAGCGGATCAAGAGACAGAGGCAGGAGGAGGAAGATGCACTCAACCGCCCGTTGGACTCGGACTCGAGAGATTCCAGGGATGATAATGAAGACACTGATGGGGAGGGAGATCGTGAAGACGATGACCTTGACAGCATGCTTGCCAGCAGCGACGAAGAAAACGAGGACGAGGACGAAGGCCAGAAGGACAAGCGCGGGCGCAAACCATCGTCTCTTCCCTCGGCCACAGAACGCGCAACCAGCCCGTCACAATCAACGCGGAGCACAAACTTGAACCTCGCTCCCGAAGCTCTCGCCGCAAAATTCCCCTCCCTCTTCTCGCCTGACTCTCAACGCCCGCCAAAGATCCTCATCACAACCTCCCTAAACTCAACCCTCCACCATGAAGCCGAAGTCCTCACCAACCTCTTCCCGAATAGTATCTACATCCGCCGCTCTGCCCACGCACACTCCTACAAGTTTTCAATACGTGAGATTGCCCAGTTCGCCTCAAATCGTAACTATACAGCTCTAGTTATCCTGCAAGAAGACTCGAAACATCCAGCCGGGTTAGACATTGTCCACCTCCCCAAAGGACCCATGTTCCATTTTACCATTAGCAACTGGGTAGAAGGGAAGAGAATCCCAGGCCACGGGAACCCCACGGAGCATTGGCCCGAGTTGATCCTGAATAACTTCCGCACACCGCTGGGTCTGTTGACCGCACACCTTTTCCGCACTCTGTTCCCTCCCCAGCCGGATCTCGAGGGACGACAAGTCGTTACCCTCCACAATCAGCGAGATTACATCTTCGTCCGGAGACACCGCTACGTCTTCCGCGAGAAACGTGAAACGGAGAAGACTGTTGTCGGTACGGACGGGAAGGAGATAAAGGGGGTGGAGGGTATTCGGACAGGGTTACAAGAGCTGGGACCACGATTCACGCTCAAACTACGAAGAGTGGATAAGGGTATCCAGAGGGCAAGTGGGCAAAAGTGGGAGTGGAAGGGAGGAATGGAGAAGCAGAGGACAAAGTTCCAGTTGTGAGGGCCGTTCCCGCATTTGCATTGACTGGAGTCTGGTTCAAAAAACAATGCTTTGGATGGTTGTATATTTGAGCTTTATACATACCACTTTGTACCTGCCGATACTGCAGTTAACGAGATATACGGACTAAAAACTGGATGCTCACACACTTTGACGGCATATCTTCGGTAGAGTACATGGCTAAAGCATTTGCATGCAGGCCGGAGTTCCGGGTTCCAACCAAAAAAAAAAACAAAAAACAGCAACACTTTTCATCTATCAACAAAAAACAAATGGGTATAGAATATACATCGGCCAAACCTCGCAAGCTCAAAAATCGGGAGTTGATTCATTTCGTCTCATCGTCCAACTGCTTTAACCTCTGGAGCATGTTATTCTTGCGCATCCTCGCTCGCGAAAACGGTTTTCGAGCAGTCACCGTCTTCACACAGCACGTCGTCTTCCCGGCTGCGAGAATTTCCACCTTCACCTTCTCGCAGAGGTCTCGCACGCCATCTGCGGTCCAGTTCTCCGTCGCTGTGAGGTGTCTTAAACTGTATGCTTCGAGTCCCTCGAGGAGAACGATCAGTCCCATTTTCCCGAGCGTGTTCTCGATTGGATCTTCAGGCCATAGTCCGATTGGGATGTTGCGTTCTATGACGCGGACGTCGGTGAATCCTGCAGCGTTGAGGAGATCAGGGAGGAGATGGCGCAGGTCACGCGGGTGGCCCATAGCTTCGGCGGCGGAGCGCATAGCAGAGGCAAAGATGCTGAGGTATGAATCTCCCGTGTCCGGTAACGAAACGGAGTCCGCGGCGGGATCGGTGTCGCTGATCTCGATGTAACCGCCCGGTGTGAGGTGGCGGAAGGCCTGCTTGTAGATGGCAGGCCAGTCTGAGAAGGCGCCTGCCAGGCCGCGGAGGTGGATTAGGTCAAATGGTTCGTGGTAGGTCCATTCGTCGCGGGCGTCGTCGAGCTGGAAGCTCACATTTGGAAGCTCTATGGTGCTCCCAAGGCCGTTCTCAAAGACACCGATGTCTGTGGCTATGATTGTGGAACCAGGGTAGGTGGCACTCATTTCAATGGCCCAGTCCCCTGGCCCTGTGCCAATATCTAAGATACGGGGTGCGCTTTTAGCAAGCGGGACGTCTGTGAGCTTGCCGCCGAGGAGGTTCAGGTATATTTGGTGGCCGATATTGAGCCGAGTCTGTTCGGCCTCGTCATTCGGCATAAAGTATGTGTCGTTGCAATATCGTCGGCCATTTTCAAGCACGTATTCTATATTTTGGGCCTCAAAGGACTTTGTAGACTTTCTGCCGCAATTAGTGATTAGTGGCTTTCACGGTAGAGCAAGGAAGAAAGAATAGAGGTGCAAACATTGAGATTTCGTCAGACTCTGTGTCCGAGTCTGTTTCTGGGTCTTCATCGTCCGCCCACCGGCGCTTCCCGGTTGTTTTGACGCTTCCCGTCTCAACGGGTTCAGACATACTCTTGATTGACGGTGGAACCGCTGTCTCGTCCATGACATGACGAGTTCCGATTCGGGACCATATAATTGCTGGTGCGGGTACTAATTGAACGAACGGCAATCGCTTGCTACCCACAGGCACGGGCGAAGAGAGCAGCTGAGAGCGACAAAAAGGAAGGGAGACAGAGAATGAGAATCAGACATGGGCGGGGAAGCTTGAACAAAGCCCAAGCATCGTGGCGTGGAGGGGGAGGCAGCGGAAGAGGGAGCCGAAGTATGGAGGCCAAGAGACGGAGGAAGAGCGAGGAAAAGAAAGAAATGTGAAACAAAGTGGCCCGTCAATTGGGGACTGGATGTTTTCAGGGCATGCAAGGCCAGGGGAGTTCTTCGATGATTCTTATGATTATTAAATAATGGGGAAGCGAACAATTGTTTAGTTCCGCATCAACAGCAGACTAAGTCTTTAACTCGAACTCAATTCCGGGACGGACGATGCCACTCGGATGATGGGCTTTGAGTCTGTGACTAACAAAATCCCCATCAAAACACTTGAGAGCACTGTCGGAACGCAGAGACCTCGCTGGACGCGAGGCTCTCGAACTGCTGCGAGTAAACGAGTTTCAGCTCTCCCCACTTCCCAGACTCTTGGGATCAGGACGCCCCCGTACTTTTTCTGCTTGGAAATTATTGCACTTGCGAGAGATCCGCCTCACAGACATCGACACGCCGCATCCAGAATGTCTGCCGGGTTGCCCAAGTCGAGACTCCGGACCTGAGGCCTCCCATCAATCGCATCTGACAGCGAACCCCCTCCCCGTCCTTTGTTTCCGACACCTGAACGCAGCATCATCTCAGGCCAACGGGGCCAGTCCTGCAGCTTCTGGAGCCGAGCCAGAACGTGCAGCAATCGGAACGCAGAACACACGTTGCGAAGTAGCCGTCCTGCAGCAAAGTTGGCGTCAGATCCCAGCCACAGGCGCCCGAGTCATTCCATGATGGGACAACGGAAAACCAAGAGCCAACGACCAGCCAGGTTCCAGCCAAGTACGGCGAGCGGGCAATAAGAACAGTCCTTTCATGTGCTCCGCAGGTGCTCCGCAGCCCGCTGGTGCCACTGTGCCAGGCCCCGCGCCTGGAATGGAGATTGGCCCGCAGGTTTCTCCGTCGTCGTGCGTCGACGTGTTGATGCATGGAGGAATGGAAGATTCTAATTCAACCCTACAATTAAGCTAGATAGCCTGGATGCGATGAAGAGGACAGTGGAATCTTGTCGAAAGAGTTGAAGTCTTTTGGAATCCCAGCCCTGGCTCTTAACCTCGTACTCGGAAGCTTCGGAGTTGCATCGCGCCGAACCTGAACCAAATTAGTGGCAACTCAACAATTCTTCGATCAACAAACTTCGGTCCTGAATTTGGAATTCTGGTGAAATTTATTCCGCAGTGGTTGCAATTCGCTCGCTGGATGACAGATTGATTTTCCCCACAGTAAACCGGGCGATCTCCCGCCGCAGCATTCCGCTTGGTTCCCGGCTTTGGGACGAACTGCTCAGAATTTTTTTTTTGTTGAGCTCAAGCAAACATCGTTGCGTCGCGCGGACCTTTCCGAAGAAATAGATCCGCATCGTTCCTCCCGTGACGATGCCTTTTGTCCCTCTCGCCGAATAGAAGCACACCACATCATCCACCCTCCAGAAATGGCATCCCGCAAACCCTTCCGCTCCCTCTTCATCGCCTCAATCGGCAACCCCGGTCGCTACCGCTCAACGCGCCACAGCGCCGGCCACATCCTCCTCGACGCGATAGCCCCCCTTCTCCGAGCCGAACTCCCCCCCTTATACAAAACATGGTACAGCCCATCCCTGATGAACGAGTCCGGCATAAAGCTCAGCCGCGAGCTGGAGTCCTTCAAGCGGCTCGACCACCAAGGCACAACCCGCTCGGCCCTCGTAATCCTGCACGACGAACTCGAGGCGCCGCTCGGGAAACTCGTCGTGAAGGGCGGGGGTGCAGAGAAGGCGAGTCCGCGCGGCCATCGCGGGCTAAGGGATATCTTCAAGCGGCTCGAGAATAAGAGGCTATATCCGCAGGTTTCTGGGTTTACGGGGACGGTGGGCAACCCGACGCTTTCGATTTTGCGAATTGGGGTCGGGATTGGGCGGCCGAGGAGTCGGAGTCCTGAGGATGTTTCCGAGTATGTCCTGACGAAGATGGATGTGCGCGAGCTGGACGCGATCAAGAAGGCGGCCGTGCCTGTAGTGAAGCTTCTGGCTGAGCAGCTTTGGGGGACCGAGAAGGAGAACCCAACGCCTAAGTCAGAAGGACAGACGCAGCCGGTTGAGTAGCGTCCGGCTCATGCGCCCTATCTTCCATTATTGTATAATATACTTTGAGAACTTTCATAGATAGATAGATACCAGAGTATTGCACCTTTTTGTTTTTCTCGAGGCATAATGACCACGGATCTGTTAAGGATGAAATGAGGATGATATCTCGGCACTAGAATTAGTATGGATGTCATGACAGCAAGCACGCCATAAAAAAGATCATTAAACAGTTCCCGCTATACTCAAATCTCGGATTTCCTGTAGAACCTCTTCTACCCTGTTGTCCAAATCACCCCGGGCGTACTGGTCTCTCGTCTCGGCATCGAGATACTGTTGCACTTGCGCCATTCGGGAGTATGCTTCCGCACAGAAGCGTAGTTGAATCTTAACCAGGGCTTCGAAACTGGGATCAAGGTACGGAACGCGCAGATCAATCAGCTGGGGGAGTTCGTTGAACAGCTGCTCATTCAGCTGTTCATATGCTTGCTTCGCCATCTCCAATTCGCGCTCTGCGCGAGGCAACTTCGTGGCGTCCTTGTCTGGCTTCTCAACAAGCCGCTTCACCTTGGCTCTCATGGAGTCATAATCAAGCAGCTTGTTGTTTCTCTTCTTGATACACTCGTTCACATCGGGGAAGTAGGCACAGAAACGAGATATCGGGTCGAGAACAGTTGACCTAGCGGATGTCAGCCCAAGATAAGAACACGTCCTACATCAAATACACGAGCATTGACTTTCGCACCTGTAAGGTCCGTCTAATGCTTTGATCGTCTCGGCATCCAAATCCTCAACTGCCTGTTTGTAGCTTCTGCTCACACCATCTTTGGCACCGGCGTCACCATAGAAAGCATCAATCGTCTCTGCGATCCGCATCTGCGAAGCCGTCATCGCTATCAGAAGAAAAGCATCAGCACAGCACGTTCAATGGACCTTTCGAAAGGAGTAATATACCTCGTAGTGAGTCTAAGTACCCCTTGGCCTCCGCCTGTAAGCGATTCGCGGCAGTTTCCATGGTCCGGTATCGCCTGTCCAATAATCAAATTGTTAACAATATTTCGAAGCGACATCCAGGCCTCCCGTACCGCTCTTCAATTTCATAGTCGCGGTCATTCGTCCTCTCCACATGCCCTAGAAAGAAACGGCGTATCAGCACCTAAAAAAACCATCGACCCTAATATCCCCGAGCTTCCACAGATTCTGCCCCAGTTATGTTGGTCCATCTCCGGGCTCATCGAGGGTCGCAGTTGTGGGGTAAGGCGACTGCCGGCTTGAGACATACCCGTCTTCATCATCACCTGCGTTGTGGCTCGGTTCACATTTTTCTTGAAGCCTACAGGGCGTAATCATGTCAGCCAGCGCCTTCCAATGAATACCAGCCAGAAGCTCGATCCATACCTGCCCAAGACATGATGGGTGGACTCGGTCGGGAAGAGCAGGACAAAGAGAGCGTCAATCAGAGACAATAGCAAATCGAGAGACACGAGATGATAGATAGGATGTGTAGTATCGACCCCTGGTTATGAGATCGTATTGGAAGCGTGCGTGAGGCCGGAGAGTGGAAAAGAAATCAAGAATCGAAGCCTAATGCGGGACAGCAATGATGATGTCCTTCGTTGCTCCAAAGTGGCTGAGTGGATGTGGCTGTGTATCTTAATTACAGCTTGTATGATACCAGAAAAATACAGCCTCTGGCAGCTGCTCGCGATGAACCGCTTCATCACTTTTATTCCTCCCTCCCTTTACTAATTCTTGAGAGAATAAGAGTTGATACCCTCGTTCAGGTCTTTTCTACTAATGAGCATGCCTGCTTGCTGCCCAGAGTAAAATACCCTAAACGTAAGTTAACCACAGCCAGAAAGGGTCTCGAAGGAGAAGCTGCGCGAGTTTTGCTCCGTGCACAGTTCAGGCAAGATCAAAGCAACAGAGGCCAGTTCCATGCTCTCGCTGATTGACTGGTGGAGTGCAGTGTGAACCGACAATGCCGAGCGAAATACAAGGTAAATGCGTGATAGCTCGTGCGAGCCAGACAGGAAAGGGATGGGATGGTTCCCAGCGAAAGAGACGGCGGTAGGCGCTTCAGATCCAGGCCCTCAGCAGTAGTAGGTATCACTGACGCTATGAGGATAGCGAACAACAAACCAGCTCGAAGCCTGATTCACAAGAACGCCGTCTAAAAGTGATGTATCCAAATTCTCCCAGAAATTTGTGTCTGCTGTGAAATGGGCCAAGTCAAGCTCAACTGGGAGATCATGCAAACAAGTAGGCCTGGTCGATATGACCGACCCGATAGCGACGAGCTCGTACCTCGTCGTTCTGGAGGGAATGGGCTCATCATCTTCAGAAGGTCTCCCTATCATCTTTTCGGGTCCTGTCTCAAGTCCTAAAGAAGCTTGACGGTTGAGGAAGTCCCCAACTGGCGTTTGTGGTAACGATTAGCCCGAGGTACTTTGTACCTGTGACCAACCTCCCAGGTTGTGATGATAAAGTTAGTGGAACACACGCATCGAACGCTTCCCAGGTAGGCTAAATTGAGCGTGAGGTCCCTGCCTTCGAAGACTCTCCACCATCAAGCGCTGTCCTGTGCTGAGTGTGCTGTGGTATTGGATGCTGGAGCGAGGAATCAGATTGAGAGTCTCTCAGTCTTTCTCACATCACGAAGCGAAACCATGTCAGATGGCATCGGTTTTGGGCTGATTCTGACGTCAGGGGAAGCTTTCCCCTCGTGCTGCGCCATCACCAAGAGCACGACAAGAACTCAAATGCGACAGATCGACGACAGTGAAGCCATACAAACGCTGTATCTCCAGTGGCGAAATTACATAACCTGACAAGACAGAGTTACAGCCCTATGAAACAACAATTTTCTTTTTCGTGGCTCCACGAGGTCAGATGCCCATTGTCCACACAGCTTGAGAGAAGCTGTGCAATTCGAAAACAATGTTCGCCCTATCACAGGCCAGATCAAGTTGCTCAGCAGGAACAGGTGATGGTTCAATGCGAAGAGTCACTTGACTCGGCTAGCCACGGTTTGCCTTCAAGAAACTGTGTGCTTTAGATTCATGGTGGGAGGTCGTTGGATCAACGATCGGGCCCATGAGCAGGATACGGTGTGTATTCTTGACTATTCATTCAACCCAGAATGCGAGCATCGATTTAAGGGTGCAGTTTCCGCACGCACTCAACTCCCAGTGTTACTCTGGGCTTCAAAGCTACACACCCTCCCGGCCCTTGTGGATACAAGCAAGAATGCTGGACCTCCTCACTCAGGGACAACCCACAATTCGGATGTGAGTAACGCTTCGGCCGAGAATGCAAGGCCCAACCCAAGCTCCAGTATGATTAATCGACCATCACCACGGTCCGATAATGCCATGAGCTGTCCTGCCTTGCAGATGCGGTATTACAGGACTGCACCGGATGTTAAGAAATTGTGCTGCCTGTTCTTGTGAAGCGCCAAGCTCCACTATGGCGCCAAGGCGACAACTGAGGAGTTCAACGATCCCATATTCCTCGCTGAAAGGGAAGGGGTTATATCTTTTGTTCACGAGTGGACCAGGAGTCAAGCCTCCACGCTGGGAACTGCCGCGACCGGCGAGAGCAATTTGTACTTGGGAGCTCCAAACCCCGTCTTTCTCTAGCGGTCTATCTTCCAAGCTTCGTCATGAAAATTGTCGAGGCGGTATATCGGAGCTCTCTGGAGGATAGAGTCCGGCGTGCTCAAGGGAGTACAGACTAGAATCACCCATGTCGCACGACTTCTACCGGGAATCAAGGCAATTGATTAGCCCCTTTGCTCAGCAATCTATGGCAGCTTCCTGCAGCCGTTAGGCCTCGACTCCCAATGGTACCCCATAGTAAGACAATCTTGAGGACATTGGAACTCAGTCTCGCCGTCTTCTTACAGACGGACTCTTCCACGGGGCAACGATTTACCGATCATGGCATGATTGCGAATGGCACCAGCACATGGCTCACTCTCTACAATGCTTGGCGACGCAGCTCTACGACGATACCGAGGTGAGCAGACAGACCTGGGCTGTTCCCAACGATGGCATACAAGTAGACCCGATACCTGAGCCCTTCCAGAAGAGCGGCGAGCCCCCCCCCCTGCATTTGGCTGTAGGATTATGCCTGTCAGCATAGTCTATGCATCCAGGTAGTATTCACTTGTGACAACCTCAAGTACGGGTATATTGCCCCGTTACACAAAAGGAGTCTAGCTCGGGTAAGGTTAAGTGAGATCAAGCGGCCAGTCTGGATCCTAACGTGTTCATCGGCCGAGAGCTTCGGACTGGAATTCGGAGTCCCACGCGAGGCAGAAAGAAACTTAATATGTATTTATAGATCTGGCGGCGCAATATAAAATTGGAAAGTTTCTGACTCAAATACGTGGTTATGGCAAAAGTTAGCCTCAAGTAACTATCTCTGACTCCATCTCAAAGTTCAATTCGTGAAGTTATGTTTTCAAGTAGATAGTAGTGCATCAATCAAGATATTGCATGCATGGATGGATATGCCCTTGGGTGCTATAGGTACTACCATTGGTATTCTAAGGAGCCAGTTCATGCAGGCAAGAGCGCTCCTCCAGCGCGGTAATACAGTTCTAGACACTGAGCAGAACAAGCATACAAAGTACTCCAGTACTGTATTACATCGCCCCAAATAAGACCCATAAAAACAAAACCCCAATCTCCAATCCTCAAGGCCCAAGCTCCCCTCTGCATAAACCCATGCACAGATCTACACGCTGCATAGTCCCCCCAAAAAAGAGAAACGGTCCGTGTGTCCCATTACATCATTGCGACCATGATACCAGCCCTGTTCTACCGTACCTGACTAAACGGGCTTCGGGTAATCTAGGAAGGAGAACGAACCATTACCTGTTGTAACAGGCAGGCTAGGGGAAGGAGGGAGAGAACCTTACTCTGCACTGGAGCATCCGGCGAGGGGTGGGCCAATGCGGTCGGACCAACTTGGATACAAATGAAGCCATCCATCTCGATGACTCAGTTCGATTCCTGCACTGGGATGCCTTGGCTCTACTGCCTGCTTGCTGCTGGCAAGTTCGAGTGGCAGGTTTGACATGATATCATGCTAGGGATGTGAAATCATGTGACTGATGAATGTGCGCTGCGGTCGGCAGAGGGCTTTTTGAGGGGGTGAAAGGTGCTGTTTCCAAGGGTTGTCATTATCATTTCAAATTCAATCATGCATAGTGGTACAGTTTCTGTCTTGAAAGGACATACCCATTTGTAACCTGGAATAAAACACCGACCGCAAGCAGTGGAAAGGTTATCTGAGGCCAAGTTAAAATAAACATCGCCGTATAGAATAGAAGTCAGGCTCCAAAAAGAACTAAATAGTGTCTCGAGAAACGAAAATTAAACAGCGGGCTGTTATGAAAGAACATGAAGGGGAATCAGGATGCCGGAATAGAAAACGAAAGAGAATAGGCCGTAAATATAAAACATATATGTTTGGACTGGGACCAGAACTCTAGCAAAAGGTCATGATCTTCGTTGCATTAACATGAAAACGTGACAACCAGACTAAACCCGTAAGCCGAGCAAGGCATGCACTGGCGTAACTGTATAAAATAGCAAAAGCCCTCCTTCTATAGAACCGCATAAGGAGGACTGGAACCTCCCACCGGGAAAGGAGAGGGAGAACACGTAGCCACCCGATTCTATCGTAGACAAAGGAGGTAGACACGAGTAGCACAACTATCGAGGTTCCAGAGACCGGACTAACATGAGATAGCCAGCCCAGACAATGAATCCCCATCAGAGACAACACCTGTCATGAAGAGGTGCAAGGAAGACGTTAAAAGCCTTCCTCGCCGGCTTGGCATAGTTTGATCTCGCGAACCCACTCTGACTTCAGAATCTGCGACGAGTTGATACGACGAGAAGGATTTGGGTCGAGAATCGAGTAGACCACGTTACGGCACCGTGCCTGAAGGAACCACCATTAGATGAGTTTTCACTCTGAATAGGACTAGGCTTACCCGATGCAAGGTTTCGATAGGTGCGTAGCCATCCTCATGCTTGCGCCCCTCCAAGTATCGTTTGTAGAAGTCGTCCTCATCCTTCCGAGCCACTTTCCACAAGTGCCGGCCTGTCCTCATCGCCATATAGATGACACCGCACGCCCAAATGTCAACCGCTCTCGGGTCAAATTCTTTGTCGGTATACTCTTCGGGAGCGATGTAAGGCGCTGAGCCACAAAGCCCGACAGTCATGTGTGCTTCTTTCTCCCAGGCCATACGGAAGCACTCGCCGTTGCCAAAATCTGTGATTTTCAGAGCGCCGTGCGTGGTTAACAAAAGATTCTCTGGCTTCAGGTCACGATGAGCAACGCCCATCTCGTGCATATATTCCACGCCCCGCATTAGTTGTTTGAACAAACAATCTGCCTCGGCAACCTCCAGCTTTCCTGCAGCCAGCACAAGGGTGTAGAGATCGCCACCAGCGCAGTACTCCATGACCTCGCAGTAGTCGCCCTTGGCATCCTGAAGGAGGTCCAGCGTATGGATAATGTTAGGGTGACGAAGGGACGAAGAAATACAGAACTCCGAAGTCAGTCTCTTTTGATACTTCTTGCTTGTTTCTTGTGGGCGACGGCGGAATTCTTTAACAGCATATAGCTGCTCGATCTTCGAGTCCTTCGGGTCCACCTTATGAGATATCCTGACGATACCGAAAGCACCGCGCCCAACAATCTCCTGACATTTACCATACTTGTCGACCAGAGATTGGGTTGCGTTGGGCCCTCCTTTCTTGTCTGCGGCCAACTTATCTCGCTCGTTTTTGAACTGGTCAATCCAGGTCGACATCAAAGACAGCTGCTGATCCTCTGCATGGTCGTCCTTTTTCCTCCCACCAAGCATATCCCGAAGAAGATCGGTCAGCTTCTCCTGTCGTCTCGTGCTCTTGAGGTGATGGCAATGCGTGTTATCTGGGAACGCCTCGAAACGTTTCTGTACGATTGACCCCTCTTTCTGGTCCTTGCCACTCGCAGGTTTGGCCTTCTTGTCGTTTACGTCTTTGGTAGATGTTTGTCGAGAGGGAGCCCGAGATGGCGGTTTGGACGACGGTCGGGATTGTTTCCCAGGATCGTTAGCGGACGACTTTCCGCCATCCGAGTTGCTATCTGATAACTCTCGCGACGACTCTGGTTCCTTTGGGGTAGATTTTCCGGTGCCGGAAAACATGCGAGAGATGCGATTCGCCATGGTTTGTTTACCGGGCTTCACTGAATGGGGAAGCATTGCATCCCCATTCAGGGCAGACAGATTCATGCCTGCCAAAGCCTGTGTTACCTGTGGTTCCCCATGGTCGCTGGAAAGATGTGAAGTTGCGGTAGAGGAGACTGTAGAGGGTACAGGGGAGACAGATTGTGGAGTCATGTGCGGTAAATGGGAAGAGGGAAACAGGGTGACAAGAGGGTGTAAAACAGCCCTCGTGAGAGACTTTGAGAGAAGACGGAGAGAGAAATAGTTGAGAGCCTACAGCGCGAGGCTGAAAGGCCAGGTATGACCAAGGCTTGAGAGACTGATTGTTGAAAGAAGACGGAAGGAGAGGGAGGGCGAGAGGGAAATTATAGTAAGGAAAAAGTAGTGGCCGCGCCAGCGGTGGCCAATGCGGACGAGCGAGTTGTCTGTGACAAGAGACAGCCAAAAAAAAAAAGGGAAAACCAGAAAAGGAAAAAAAAAAAGAAAAAAAAGGACAAAAAAAAGAGCAGCACACAGTGGGCGAGGCTCGGAATGTTCAGATGGGACAGTGCTCAGTGGAGAACCGCACAAAGTCTTGGCTTCTATAGCTTTTTTGGATGCTGGCGATGGACTCGAGTCAGACGGAAGATCTCGTAATATTACAATAATGCAGAGGAGAAGCCAGGCAAAAGGAAAACGGATGGCGAGAGCTTCGGGAGGGTGGAGGATGAAGGAAAATGAAATGGGAGCAGCGCTCGGGAGGCGTTGGTACTTGTATGAGAGAGCAGCGTCGGAGCAAGAAGTCTCTTGGTACAAAGTGCTTTGTCACTCCGACACTGCCAGTGCGCTGGAAGACTGGTGCGAAACAGGCAGGTTAATTTCGAATGGAGCTCTGAAATCAATTTCAGCGCGACTGTGGAAACCACTGGTAGCTTTCATCAACCGTTACCACCTGATTACTACCGCCCGCAGCAGACTGAAGAGGCCGCGGATCACTGAGGCTGGGACACTGAAAGCTGGACCGCCTCTCTGTTTGAGTGTGGGCGGTCAAAGTTACTAGTACGTACCAAGGAAAGCAATACCGTATGAAATAAATACGGTATCTTACCGCTACAGCCACAGACCCGAAGTCTTACAGCGACAGCGGGAGCCCAAACAAACTTGCAGGTGCCTCCAAGACGCCACACAGACCAGAGCACGCTGATCGACGCAGTATCACTCTCTTGCCTATCAAATGACAACCAGGTTCAACCACTGCCCCATCATCAGGTGCTTGCTCAGGTGGTCGTGGATATTGCCAGTGGAAGCTCCTTCGTCCTTCCTCGGAGGACGACAAGAGGAGTGTTGGTACTGATCGTACAAGGGCTCCACGGTCTGTCTTGACGAAACCAGCCTCAAAAACTTGCGATGAGGACATCTTTCTGTGCAAAAGTGGCGCTCAGCGACGTCTTAATAATATCTGGTCCAACCGATGACTTCTCGTTCCACAACTTTCCCACTGTTCTTCACCTCAATCAGCCGTAGGTCTCTGAGGAAGTGAACTATCCCTCGACCTGGTGGCGCGGTTCTTTTCCCCCTCCGGGAAGCTCCGCACCGGCTGTTCCTTGGGCTGAACTTCTGGGTCCGCCAATAATGCTTCCAAGCAGCCAGGAGTCAAGCGATGAGTTGTTGGCTTTGGACGGTCTTGGGGGTTTCTTTTCGGTCACGGAGAAAGATGACCAGCCCTCTCCCAGAAAGAGCGGACTCAAAGACCAGTCGGATGATGGAGTCAGGTTTTGGCGATCCTCTCCAGCCTGAAGGACAACTGGAATTGAAATGGGGTGATTGATTAGTCAAACCCGCGACTCTTCACGCGAGAATGAGGCTGTGCAGGGTCGATGATGCTGGTGCACAGTGACCTGGTTGTGACCCCCGCACATCATCATCTGCGGAGCTGATGCTGTTGCTCCCTCTGATTAGACGGTCGTGAAGGGTCGCATGGATTGGGGACTGACAATCTCGTCGAGCTACAGAGCGTGGCGCCGGGCCAAGAGAGCTTTACGCCGGTGCCAAGCTATCTCCTTCAAGACATCTGAGGGGTAGCCTCAAGGCAGCGGATGGAGGGGTAGAGCAATCTCCTCCTTGGCTTCGAAGGTCCGCTCGAAAAGGATCTCATCCACCGGCAGAGATGGCTTTCTTCGCATCCTTGTTTTTTCTTCTTCCGTCTGCGAGAAACAGATCCCGGACGCCAAGGAGGAAGTACTTTGGGACGGACGACGTGGGAAACTGCATCATCCATTTGACTTCGAAGCAGATAAAGATGTTTTTAACTGCTACTGGATAGCTCAATTCCCTCAAGATGGGGGGCATTCAATTCTTGTTGACTCAATAGGTTTCCATGGTGAATGCTTTCCCCAGCTGAGTTTGTGTGACCAGACCATGAGTTTTTTCAAATGGGCGAGAGGTGACGGAGCAACTTGAAGGAGACTTTTGAGCCCTGCACATCTCTCTCTTTTGGGGCGGGGATTCGTGTGGGGTCGGCATGTGTCAGAGAAGCTGCTGTTTTCCTGGTCGTTGATCATGGAGTATCCAAATCCCAACTCCAACCAAAACAGGAAGTTCTTTGGCTTAGATCCAGTAGTAAGGATTGGTGGTAATAATCCGGGGCCGTTGCCCCGTCCACTCGCGCGTGTTGTGCTCAGCAACGAATTTCCGTTGCAATACCGCAGATGGGAAGGTGGATAGGTACTACAGGAAATATTGGAGAGTTGTCTCCGGCGAACGAGGCCGATATGGGATCCCCCAGACCCAAGCCTTGAGTCCATCTCGCAGGATCTCAAGTTGGCCAAATTGCGCGCGGAGATACTCAAACGACTGCAGCGGAATAAACTTGAAGGCTCAGGAGGACCACTGGACCATCCTCATGCATGCGGGACGACTCGTCGTTCACGACTGTTGAGGAGAGAGATGTTCCGCACTTGTCTTGACGTTTGTCAAGAACGACCATTGATTCAGGATGGGGCATTTCAGATTCACACGAGGGATTTTTCTGAACCAATAAAAGCGAAAGAAGATGGAGATCGCAGGGGAAAAGCAAAAAGTGGTGCCAACCAGATGGGTCGAGTTAAAGATTTCTTACTTTTGGACCACAGTGGGCGGAGTGGGTCTCCACAAAATTCTTCTGCTCAAAAGTGTTTGACAAAGAATTGACACTTCATGTTGGAACACTCGAAGCCAATCGCACGGATTATGGTTCACCCCCCAGGGACGGGGACAGGATTGGGATTTCCCATAATACCTCCTCCAGCTCACCCTGTCCTGACTCTCAGGGATCCGCACCCTGGCTCTCACTGCATATGCATCGACATGGGAGTGGCATGAAAAGCTAATTGTCGGCTTGGCATTATGAATGACAGAGGGCATCTCTCGAGTCTTTTTAATATTTTGTCGGAGGGGTGCTTGATTGATTATCCAACTCTGGCGAGGGACCCGTGATCACTTGAAGGAGCGGTCCCTCGGTTCCTAGGGACATGAAATTCAAGGACTCGCTGGGCGAACCAAAATCAACAAAAATTACCGACCGAAACCCCATTCCCAAGGTTGCCAGCAGGTGGACTCGACTCGACCAGCACTTCAAGTTTAATATCAAGGGACCAGTCTGGGGTTTGGTCCCTTTGACTGTTCAACACGGGCAAAGGAAAAGAATCGCACCTTAATACCCCAGCTAAGTGCCAGGTATCATTTGACGACCACTTGCCAGAAAGGTAAATCCACGCCGAAACACCAATGCGCCCGCCGGTGTTGTTTGTCCCGTCGCGATGTTTAACCGGAAATTGATACCTGAAGCAAGCGAGCGGACTTCGGGGCTCCTTTCGCGAAAGACCCTGACCGGTAACGTGGCTGCATGGTTCGATGCTATCCGTGCCAGTGGCCTTCTATGTTTTTCCGTGTCACGGAATGAGCAACCGACATCGAAAAGTCTCAGCGTTTCATCTCCAAGCTCGCCATGTCCACAGAGAAAGCCTCCCGCTCCTGCCACCACAGGCGAAGCGAAGCGATTGGCCAAACTCGAAGGAATAAACCGCGCAGTCAGCGAACTGTGGAATGCCAAATGTGGGATGGAGAAAGACTGACGAATGCGATGAACTGACAGTGAGACTCCACGCAAAAGACCCAGCAACAAGCTGACTTCACTCCAGCTTCAACGCTGCGTACATCCATGTTTCCTCTCAAATACACAACTCCACAGAAGTTGAAGCCTGGAGCCTAAAGTGGAGGTAAGAAGGTGGGAGATCGAAAGCCTTGGGGGAGTAAAAGTGGAACAGCCAACAAGATGACCGTTTCAACGGTTCAAGCTTCGGCTCTCCTCTCGGGCCAAGAAAGACAATTCAGCAGAAAACACTTGTCCCGAGCTCTCTTTCGAGGAAAGGGTGTTCAGCTGCTGATCCTGAAAAAGTGGGACTGCCCAACACAACAGACGAGAGCCATCAAGGTTTCTCTTCAATGCGAGCCCTTGCCTGAGGCAGTCTTTCTGTCTCTAATTCCTTTTTCCTGGCGTGCATGCAGCTGGGCAAGTAGCTCGATTGCATGGACGGAAATAGGAACTGATCTGATCGCTGCATATGTATAATCATTCCTTCTATATCAACCGAGTTCGACTCACCGGTTCTCGGGCGCAATCCCCCGAATGCTGCATTGTCCCTCCCACTCTAAGTTATAACAGGCACCTTATTGACGAGGGTATCGGGACACAAAAGCACAAAGAAGTTTCTTGGCCGCTGCTTCCGTTTGTTGTGAAGCTTCTCGTCCAGGTTGATATAGCTTTTCTCGATCCCATGGGCCTCGTTGGGAACGCAGGAGATGGTAACATGCGAGTCGCAGAGATGTTTACAGCTTATTTCACGGGAGCACTCTAGGTGGCCTCATGCATAGAAACGCACGCGGAGAGAGTATCTCGTTGACGAATAAATCTATGCTTGGTATCAGCATCGATAAGTGACGTACTCCCTGTCTTCAACCCATTCGACATTCTACAATCGCCACCATGCTAACTGCCAGCAGCCCCAACCTCATCCCTCATCTCGATCGAATATAGATTTCATCAGAATTCCAATGGTTCATCGAACCAGCGGTGTCATAAACCTCCATGGTAAAACCTGGCGTCCACTTGAGGTCAATATCACCTCTTGACGTGCATCAAAAATAAGGCTACTTATTTATGTATATACCTCTCGCATAGCCCGAATCGCTTGCGAGGCCTAACCCCGTTCCCATTCCCCTAAATCATAGTCATATAGTGAAGATTTGGAGGAGGGGAATTTGCCCCCGGAGGCCAGGGAGTGGGTGTCGGGACAATGGAGCACTAGGAGAGCTATATAGCTTCAGTTCCCTGGATAGATGTTCAAGATTTGCTCAGACGGAGCGGTGTAGACGTTGGCAAAAAAGTACAAAGTATGTATGATATACAGGGTCGTTTTGCAAATTTCTTTGCCGGAGACTCGACTTGACAGGTTTGCCCGGTCCGTATACAGAAAGGAGCCCCTGGGAGCATCGGGAGGTGTAGTGTAGCTCTTCGGTTAGAGTGACGGACTGGTTCCCTCACCGCTAACCCTGGCGACCCCGGCCGTCGACCGTCACGGGAATTAATAGCCCACTACCCCCGAATGAGGCTATCGGCTGGGCCATTCACTAGGTTGCAGCATCATGGGAAGGGGCACATGATCACCAACTTCGCAATGTTGGCGACACATGGCTATGTTGACATTTTTATGCCCGAGCCGGTGATCTCAGTACCGGGTTGCTTCCGCAGTTGGCTTGTTGTTGCCTTTCGCATTGTCGATCTAAGCAAGGACTTTGGTCTGTACTATGTTAGACCGTATCAATGCGAGACGGGGAGGAACCGTACGACAAATTGTTCCAACGATTGTTCGAAAAGCTCATTATTCACGCCGACACCACCAGGGTGCTCAACCGGAGATAGCGGGTTCTTAACCACTGTTTGGATACAGTCAGAGCAATCACTGAGCGGCGACTATGGGGCATTTATACCATATTCCACATAGAGGTTGATGTAAATCTGTTGCAACGCAACCCGCATGTTCGGGCTTTTGGTATCCGTAAGCATCACAAACTTGATGTTTGTGGGCGTCTCGTAATAGTGAAGTTTATATTGGCTCGTGCGATATGTAATGAAGCTGGAATTGAGACTTGATAAGTGTCCAAACCTCCGAGCGGACGGATGGCGGGTCCTCACTTGTCATCTTCTCCTCCAAGTTTCCGCACCATATTTCGAAGCGAGAACACGGTTCCGAATATCAGCTTCGCATCGTCATCTGTCGATCGTGTAGATGGGCTAGAAATGGAGGTCAATCCGTTGGCTATTGGGGTATCGGAGGTAGGTCGTGATGATTTGCCCGTGATTGAAGCAGGGCGAGGAAGCCAGCGCCGTTTGTATATACATTCAGCTAGGGAATTGGGGTCATATTAGCGACTTCTTCGCATGAGGCTCTGAATTGCGGCTCCTACCGTGGCGGTCGAAGATGTAGAAGGAATACACAGTCATGTTGTTCAACCGTGCACACTGGAAAGTAGGGAGAACGACGCAGATGACGGTGACGGTGGACGTGGACGAATGTTGTGAGAGGTAAGAGTCGGGGCGGTGAACAACAATTGTTGACAACAACTTGAAGCCGATGGAGTCGAAGTCCGTCTCCAATTTCTGGAGGTGAAAGCTCAATCGCTTTGAAGATGTGATTGAGCGATCGAGAAGAAGCAAGCGGAGAAGCAGTGGAATGGTCAATCTTGGCTAATCGCAGGGAACGTTCTAAATATCGGGAGGAACTGTTTGTTGTTGAAATCATCGAAACATTGGTTGATATCTGGGTCTCGTCGTTCTCTGATCCCCTCTTTGAGCCTCTGACCACACTCCGACAACGTCCAGCAACAACGATTCCTTCATTTACTCACAAATACTGCGGCGAGTGGCTCTCTTATCTGGATCGCGTTGCCCCTCCACCTGTACCCTTCCCCCACATTATCTGACCAGGCAGCCGGATTTCAGCATCTTTCTCTGCTCGGACTCTCAATCAACATTATTACCGCAACTGCCGTGTTCCATCTCCACCGCTGACTTTCTGCTGTCTGCTGAGTGAATAATCAATGGCCAACGAGAGCACGAGCTCTCTGGAACAGGATGCTAGTCAAGGCTGTGCTGCCCGCCCAGATCCTCAACCTCCCCGTCCAACGCCAGCTCGCTATGCGTAAGTTTTTTCCTCCTTCCGTTAACTCCTGATATGTCCGACGGCAGAAATATACTCCTTTCCGTGAAAATCTGAGGTCAAGAGTGCTAAACCTGCATCATTCGCTCAAAAGTTCGACCCCGTCTTTTGAAAGCCCACAGAGACACCACCGTCGCGACCCGGTAGTCCGGCGCCCGGTAAAGGTTGGTATCGCTTTTTCTACCTCTCGTTCTTCTTCATCTTTCGAAGCAGACTGGGCCATTGACTAGAATTGCCAAGGAAACGCTCAATGCTCGATCTGAATATACCCTCAGCCAAGATGATGGCACCGCTGAGCACAGAATCAATCAATATGTCATTAGACAGGAGATTGGTCGCGGCTCATTCGGGGCCGTCCACGTCGCGGTTGACCAATATGGATATGAATACGTGCGGTCCCCCCCCAATGGCTGGCATGCTTCGATACCAGGTTGACCCACTATTAGGCTGTCAAGGAGTTTTCGAAGACACGTCTGAGGAAACGTGCAAAGTCCCACCTGTTAAAGCGGTCTCGAGGTCCCAAGCGCCCTGCAGATGGCTTCAATTCCCCTCTCCATCGGCAGGGAGTGGGGATTGGGGACGAGGAAAAGCTGAACGCGCTGTACTTGATTAGAGAGGAAATTGCGATCATGAAGAAGCTGCACCACAACAACCTGGTTTCGCTTATAGAGGTCTTGGATGACCCATCGCAAGACTCGTTATATATGGTCATGGAGATGTGCAAGAAAGGGGTGGTCATGAAGGTCGGACTTGAAGAAAGAGCGGATCCCTACGACGATGAGCACTGTCGCTGTTGGTTTCGTGATCTTATCTTGGGCATCGAGTACCTGCATGCCCAGGGAATTGTGCACCGTGACATAAAACCGGACAACTGTCTGATAACGAGCGAAGATGTCCTCAAAGTTGTCGACTTCGGAGTCTCAGAAATGTTTGAAAAGGATTCGGATATGTTCACGGCGAAGTCTGCTGGATCACCTGCTTTTTTACCACCGGAACTATGTGTTGTCAAACATGGCGACGTCTCGGGCAAGGCAGCAGATATATGGTCTATGGGTGTCACCTTGTATTGTCTACGATACGGCAGACTCCCGTTCGAAAAACAGAGTATCTTCGAACTTTACGAGGCCATAAAAAACGACCCGCTTGTCTGCGAAGGGGAACCCGACGAGAATTTCAAGGATATGATCTCGCGAGTTCTAGCAAAAGACCCAGCGAAGAGAATACGGATGGATGAACTGCGAGTAGGGAATGGCCTTCTTCTTTATCCATTTGTCATCTCTAACAAGGCAAACATAGGAACACCCGTGGGTGACGAAGAATGGAACGGACCCTCTGCTGTCGAAAATAGAGAACACTGCAGAAATCGTGGGGCTTCCTACTGAAGAGGAAGTGAACTCGGCCATCACAAACAGCCTTGGCAATGTCTTAGCTGTGGTAAGCTATTGATGCTTTTAATTGAACTACGGGATGCCTGACAAGCATCGTAGGTAAAAGCTGTGAAGAAATTTAAAGGTCTTCTCGGTCCAGCCAGAGCTGAGCCACCCATACAAAGCATCCTCGGCCAGGAATACGAGACTCACTTCGTGGAGCCTCCAATGGAAATGGATCCGGAGGAAAGTGTCTCTGCGCCCAGTGTGGCCCATTCCAGCAAGAGCCAAAGCCTGAACACGTATAACCGAGGAGCTCGGGAGCGTGACAACGTGCTCAGGGGATACCACCAACAGCGACGGGACCCTGCTACTAACCTACCACGCGATAATAATGACTTTGCGAGCGGGTATAATGGCCTCTGGAGCAAGCCGGAGAGAAAGAATTCGGGATCTATCCAGAGCGTCAAAATGAGGGCTGACTCTATTGACGAAGGACAGTCACCATCTCCGCAGATCCCACTATCACGGGCTAGCTCAACTACGACCAAACGCAGCCTAGAAGGGACACGAGGGCATGCAAGAGATCCATTGGAAGAGGGATGCCCCTTTCTCTTTATCGGGCCTTCTACATTCACAGGCTCAACACCTAGAGATACGAGCGACCCAAGCGCCTCATTCACGCCTATTGAGCCAGACGATTCGATCCTTTCTGGAGCGGATCCATCTGAAGTATCTTATCCCGTCGTAAGCGAATCGCCCGGCGCAGCGGATTTTGACATCTACGAAACAGCGTATCGAAAAGAGATCGAACGTATTCGCGCTCAATCCCACCCACGGCAAGGTGCTGTACCTATGGTTTACTTGACTCGCCGTGTAGACGGAAAGGACGAATTAATGAAACTGGTGAGAGAAACAACAATGAGCGAGCCTATCCTGGGAATCGGGAGTAAGGTCACAGTACCACCAGCACAGAGTTTCGGTTCTGCGATAGGCATCATCCGAGCACAGCTAGAACAGGACAGGCAAGAGCAGGAACGAGGGGAGGCACAATCACAAACGATGGAAACACCAAAATCACCTGGCACGGAGACGCCAACACCAACGGCAGCTCCTCTGACTTCAGCATCAAGTCCAGAAGAGCCCACGACCGCAACATCTTCTATCGCAGTAACCGGCACCACGACCGGAACGGAATCCTCGTCACCCGAAAGCCAGAGAGCCAGACTCCGCAGTTTACTTGGTCGTGCCAAACGCAGCTGAAAGCTCTGGTTTTTCTTCTTTCCCGCTTATAACTTGATAATAAGCACCGGGCTGGAAACTACACAAGTTGAGGGTCAGCGATATCAATAATACCTATAACCAAATCTCCGTAATGTGATTGAAGTAAGCCGGGGCGATTTTATTCCCAGGGTAGGATAAGAATCGAAGAGCAGGTGACCTGCCTGAGGCACCGCCTGGTTGGTTCGTCCTATGTCTTCCCGATAACTTGGCACGGGAAGGAAAGGAAGAAGGGACCAGACTCGTCATGCGATCCCGGGCCCCACTGATCAGGAGCAGTCAGTTGGGTCGCTGAGGTGCCCAAGGTATCTCATTTGATTGCCTTCTATGCTCGAAGAGACGTGGAGGTCTTACAAGGGGATGCAGTTGGCTGTAGATGTTCCATGTTCGTAGTAGCTGCCATAATGGCGTTCACTCACTAGACTGACTAATAATAAACACTTGTAACTAGTTACATAAGGCATTAAATTCTAGATACGTCAGAATAATCGAAAGAGGAGAGAGACATTGGATCAGAAACAAGAAGCAGAATTCATAACGTGACCCAATGACCCAAGATTGGTAAGAATGAAAAGGAGCCGGGCTGGGGTCCATGTGTAACATCACAGGCATCATGTGTTTTGCTCTTTTGTGCCTCGGGGCAAAATATAGCGTTTAGAACAAGTAGTTTCTGCAGCAGATTACTGCACATGCAAAAGGAATCGTCTTCGTCAACTCAATGCGTCATGAATCGGCACGGCACATCAATGGGAGAATCGAGAAGTGGGAGACAGCGACGGTATTAATATGTTCAGTAAAGGGTGCCTGTCCGCTGCTCAGTGGTAGAACAGAGCATATACGTCTGAAGAGGGTAAGTCCAATCAGACCTGTCGTTTTCAGAGATTCTATGCCATAAGCAGGCATATCAATTAGATATTGTCGCCAAATATGAGCAATCATAATTCAATCGAACCGCCTCCTGAGTTGGAGAAAACGGAATAAAATCAAGTAAAGCAGCCAAGTTGAATGGGAGCGAAAAGAGAAGCTGAAGGTGAGAAAGATGGAATATATTCGAGATGGGCAAATGCTCCGACGAGCACGCATTAGTCATGGCATATTCTTCCTTGCTGGAAAATACGTAATTCGTTTTGGTTGATCGGTTTGGCGGGTGCGAATGCCGAATCAAAACTTTCTATCGCTAATAATCGATGGTGTTTCTCATTCATCGTGTCGCATCGAAATAAGGGGGGGAAAAAAAAGGTGCCGTGATTGCTTTGCAACGAAAGAACGTCAGTCTGATCGTTTCTCCGCCGTAGTGGTTAAAGGAACTTGGAGATCGGGTGTATGGGGTTCATCGGGATGTTTGGGGACGGGATGCACAAGACTCCGTCGGCTGCTATCCGTAAAGGGAAGCCTGTCGGGTGGCAGGGGGTCGTACGGGCGTTCGCTCGGTTCTATGCGCGGTACGGTCTCCCTGTGGCCTAGTTGCAGCGCCTGCGGGGAGGGAAGTGTCTGTCTGATATCTGTGGGGCGAGGTAGTTCACGCAGTGTCGAACCTATCTCACGACTCGATATATCCCTCATTCGATCCTCGTCGCCAGGCCCAGCCATTGGCATTGCCCTTCTTGGCGGTGGAGGCGCATAGAGGTTTTCCTGTGAGGGGTTGGCAGGTGCGGTCCGACTACTCGCTTGAGCGACAAACGCCGTCCCGCCTTGTTCAATTCCCAGGGGGCTTGTGGACGTTGACGGGATCTTCGCCCTATGGGATCCAGACCGTCGTGAAGGCGGATATGTCTCTCCGCGAGCTTCGGCGGCTGCCTTACGTCGCTCCGATTCGGCTTTGCTTGGTCGACCTCGTTTTCGTGGGGGCTCACCTCGAGCCGTGACACCACTTATTCCCGGAGAAACTATTGCTGATGCGCCACTCTCACTGCTATACGAAGCGGTGCTCGCGGTAGGGCGGGGCTGGATAGCACGAGGAGCTAGAACTGGTTTGTCTGCTGGGTATAGTGGCCGCTTCCGACCACTACTACTTGAATCCAAAAGAGCCATTGGCGGCGGCGGATGACTATGGCGTGGCGGAGGAACCGGCCCAAGGCCGGGGTTGACTGGAGGAGGCAGTTCATTACACATATCGTGGAATGCTGATTGGCAGGAATTGAGGGAGCGACCTGGATAGAACTAATTAGCCGGAGTCAAGAAACAAATGCAGTGTTTAATAGACCCCGCTTGTTGTAGAGGACGCCCGTCCATACCTGAAGGAAGAGGAATATCGGCCCAGCTTGGGATAATATTCATGTCCTTGATCATCTTGACGAGCGTGCGCGATGGTACCCTCGCCTTCTTCATGATTTCGGTGAGCAGAGCATACTGAGAATTGGTCAGCGCTTGTCTCTCAGCTCGTGGGAAGTATGGCTAAGGGAACCATCGCGAAATTGAAATCGTGAGGTTATTGATTACATACCTTCTCCTCCTCGGTCCATGGCTTTTCCCGTGGATTCGACATATCCAGCGGACCATGGAAGCCAAAAGACCCAGCGCTGCTTCTCGACAGACAAACAGACCAGCGTGAACAGAATGAAGCGGACCACTAGCTTCGGTGCGGCTGTGTATACAGAAAGTGGTCGCCTACGCGGTCAAGGGACTGAACAAATTGTGAGGCCTGACAGTAGGAATGATGCCAGCAATGAGGAGATAGGAAAGGGGGTTCGAGGGTACAATAAGCACAACAGCAGGAACGCTGAACGAGGGCTAATGAGGGGGGTAGTAAAGGAAAAACAGCAGCAAGAGCGTCAAAAAGCTGAATAACCACAGAGCCTCCCAAACGGAATGATGCGTCTACAACAGTGTATAAACACACGGTAGCTCAAAAGGAAACCGGAAAGTGGGTTTGCGGCGCAACGAATGAAGACAGGGAAAGACAAAAGTAATGCGAATAAGGAGCGGACAATGAAGAAGAGGGGAAGGGGGCAATTATTATGCACTCAGCAGTATACATTGAAGGCCAGGGCGGGGGGGGATCAACGAAAGGAGCGGGTCTGATAGAGAGAGAGGGTCTTGATGCTGAACGATTTGCAGGTGTTCCAAAAGAAGGGACAGACAACCGTTGAGAGTCAAGTAAGAAGAGCCGGATGGGTCGAGTTGCAGTTACTCTTACGCTTTAGAACAAGGCAAAGAAACAAGAATGACGGGATTCGAGGTTCAAGGGTACAAAGAATGGACGAGAAACAACGATAGAAAACAATGTGGATCGTTACCCTGACCCTCAACAGGACTGGGAAACCTTGGAGCCGTCGTCGCTGCAGATCGAATCGACGTCAAGGAAAAGCACCTTCGATGATGCGCATTGCCACCAGAGAGACGTAAGAACGGGATTGGAAGGGAAAGAAAGAAGGAATTGGGGGGGGAGGGGTGGAAGAGTGAGCAAGAAAGCGACAGACAGAAGAGAGGCCAGTTACACTCTATCTCTCCCAGGAACTTTTTTCCCTTGGCCAAACGGACTTTCAAGTCGGAATCGCGTAGCACAGCACCAGGACGGAACTTGCAGGCATGTGTCCGGAGGGCAAGAGGAAAGCTGCAGGGACGGTCGACTTGTTCTCGTTCGTCTCGACGGCCTCCAGAGTCGCGGGTGAGGAGCCACGGGCAAAGCAAAACAACGCTTCTCAGAGAGGGACAAGCAGGAAGAACCAAGAAAATGAAGAAGAAAATAAAGCCTGCGGAACCAACCAGACTCGGGTGGATCAGGCCGTGTTCAACCTAGAAGAGAATAGTGTTTCAAAAGCGATGGTTTCAGATGATTCCAAGCGCCCACACGCGTTCTGCATTTAGGAGGAGAAAAGGATGCGCACGGAAAGCAAACACCTCTCACACAACAAAAAGGGGCACGACGGGGTGCTGGGTATTCGAGCAAGGATCTGGAGAGAAAAAAATAGGAGGGGCCCGAAAAAGTAGGCGAAGGGGTAAAAAAACACTAACAATGCACAAAGCTGGGAAACGCTGAGAACCTGGAGGGGAGAAGAGCAGGGGGGCCCGCAGGACAGCAGGCGACGGCGACTGTTGTACTCCCTGATGACGGAGTCAAAACGGGCAGGGGAAAAAAAAATTACAAAAGAAAAGGAAGGAAATACCATTGAAAAGCTCAACGCGGGAAAATTCTCATTGAAGGACGAGATTAAGCAGAAGGCACTTAGAGAGAAAAAAAAAGAAGAAGTAATATTGCAGCACCACAACCAACCACCAGAAGAGAACTGATCTGGAGAGCAGTCAAGATGCGGGAAGCAGCTCGTTCCGAACATCTCTCATGGACGGAAGACAATTGGTGATCGGCGAATATTGACGCTCCAGGACGCCGGGTCGACAGAGATGGGAGTCGACATTATCGCTATTTTGGAATTGAGTTGGCCAGGAAGAGCGAAGTTCGGGGCCAGCTCCCAGATGGGAGGAAGCGCGGGCGATCCATCCCGACGCCAGCTCCTTTTCCTGCATGGTTTTATTATTAGTGATGATTGCTGTGATCTGTCTGGACACGGTTACAGTGAATGCAGCGGCATGCATTGGCCCTCTTTGAAGAAACCGGGAATGCAGCCACCATGGCTGGCAGAAAATGACGCCTGGCGGAGGCATTTGATAACCGCAAAGTGGGGTGGGAGCGCCGCAATAGGCGCGGTCGAGGCCAAAATGCTGGAGGCTGGGAGAGGTCAACAAGAATCACAATCCAAGAATTCTCGAGAACCGTGTTTGGTTCAACCAGCCGCGAGTCATGGTTGGTCGAGAGGGTCGCTCAAGGGTCATTGAAGCGGCCTGGGGTGTTTGAGGCGAAATGGGATCAAGCGCCGACCCGTCCAGCGGCATGACCACTGGCAGAGTATTCAACATCTCCACTTCAATGGGCGAATTAAAGGGCGAAAAACACTGGTACTAAGCCGAACACAACAGGCGGTCAGGCTAGCTTTGCAAATCGATTTGTTGTGGCACTGTCTCAGAAGACGCAAGCGCAATAATAAGGTTGGGACTTAGAAAACCCACCAGAGAACACCTGTCAGTGTCCTTCCAGGGTTGTTGTCTTTGATTGCCCTTTCCCTCACCATGCAAGTCAGATTGTCACCTCCAGGGCTGCCAAGATTATTAATTTATTATCCAATGTAAAGCTCGGAGAAGCCGTCCAAGGGAGAAGCGTTCCTGAAAGTCGCCCAAAATCCTCCGCTGTCTCCTCCCGTCGGTGACAGCGAATTACTAGATATAGCATAGCGTGTCGATTCGGGAAGAATGGAAATGTGCGGGCGTCTTGGCGTTGTAGTGCTTGGTCTCTATGGCTTCTAACTTTCCTTCTTGATAGTTGACAAACGAAATAAGTTGACGAGCAGAGCCTTTGGGCAACTACTTTCGAAGTGGAAGGCGAAATAAACTCTGCCATAATCAGAGAATGTGACTTGACAACCATCTTTTGTTCCTCCAGAGCTTTTTGTTCTGAGTTCTCCCAGTATTGTGCACAGTCTGTCTATTTCATTTTGATATTGATATTTGATCTAAGGGTGATCCCATTGCTCTCCCACCTCCCTAATTCTTCGCTTATTCAATTGTTCTTTCCTCATTTGGTGGACGTGAATGTTATCTCCAGGCCTTCTCGCAGGTATAAATATTCCTAGATAGACTATAGTGAGGAACTCAGAATCTTCATCCTTTCTCATCTCTATGATTGCTATTGATGATCCTTGCTCACCGGGGACCAATTGTCGGTTCAACGACAATGAATCGCAAACCGACAACACATCCGTCTCGACAGGACCACCCGGTTATCCTGCGGGCAATACAGCCAACGCGGTCATCTTGCGGACGCTCCCGGCGTCCTTACACTGCCTACGATCGTCGACTGACAACGCGTTGCAAGTCGACGACATGCGAGCCGGGATCGAACCGTAACGGTTAGGTCCTCAACCCTGATATCCATAAACAGGGCTCGTAACTGTTGGAATTTGCCGCTCCACTAAAAAGAGTCAACCCCTCTGATGAGGGGCTTATTCTGATTAACATACGTCTACCTCGGAATTCCAAGATGTGCAAGAATTGACTGTTGCAATCTTAGGAAAGTATTCAGCCTAGAATCTGAGATGCTCAGTCCAAAGCAAGACAACGTCGAGTGGTGCAAAACCAAACCAATGGATGCACAGTATTTAGATGAGTTCTACCAGTGTTTTGCCAAGACGGTAGAGGTGTGCCAGTTAGCACTGAACGGTCGAAAATCGCAGACGGTCGAGTCGATTTTCTGATTCCTGGCCGGAAATGGGCAGTGGAGGTTGTTCGGAGCAAGACCGAATCAACAAACATATTATGCGTTTTCACAACTTGAAGAATGGCCGTATTACCTTGGCGAGAAGATAATACAATCCAGGACTGGGTTAATTGTCGACTGTACCACAAGTCGCTGACACGTGGTTACTATATATACCCCACCTTATTCGCCGTTGACTCGACTGACAAGAGAATACTTAGTGTACGAAGAGACATGGCTTATCCATGTAGTTTTCACAAACAATAGTTATTATAGAGTTGGAGACTCTCGATAATTAGCTGGAACACGAAGAGGGTGAGTGGAGCGGCAACTCCCAACACCAGCGAAGGTGCCAAGCCATTATTCAGGTAGGTGGAAACCCTGCATGGTTTAGGTGCTTCAAGGCATTTCTGAATAGCTTCAAAATTGACTTTGGAAATGCGGGCGTCATTTCAATCTATCCCAGTAGTTCCCAGTAAATAATTATTGTGGATAGCCTCTCAGGTCTCGTTGACAAGCTGCCTGAGGCATTTAAAGAAACAACGTGCTCTACAAAAGGCCATGCACAACCGTGGCCTTCTCGCCGCCACCTGGATTTACTCTGTGACCTTGGGAGTCGTACGACCTTCAACGGTGATTGCCGTGAGGTGGAAGGTTGAACGAGCTGGCGTTTGGCCACAGGGGTCTTTTGATGAAGTGCCTGTTAATTCGTTGTTAATAATTATGAGCAAATTCTCGTGGGGAGAGATTCGATCGATAATCCCTGGTCAATAATAATCTGTATTGGCCCATGCACGAGAACCATCGGGGAAGACGACACACCGGCCCCACCTATTTGAATCAGCCGTCCGGGAGCCCGAGGGGAAGATGCAAAAATCGGGCTTGGGCCATCCTCATTGATACTGCGGATGACGCACCTGGTGGACGAAGGTGGCCTGGAGGCTGGCGTCTGGACGACGTCGGGAGAGAGAGTCTTTCCATGAACAGGGAGGAAGAGTCCGTGACCTTTTGGCCGGTGGGGAGCAAAAGGGAAGGCCCCACCTTCTCAGTACCTTGGTACCAGCCGGGAAAATCCTTCTGAAGACGACAGCTGAACCTTAGGCATAACAGCCATCATAATGGTTCCAGGTACCAGGATGGAGCCTCCGATCATCCTTTGTGTTGCATGATGGAATTATCTTGTCCAGTGGTTTCTGGAAAGGCATGGGTTGAGCGAGTGTGCCTACATGAGCTGATACACATTATTATGCCTATCTATCGAGATTCTGCAGTGCAGAGCCAGTGCCAGTTTACCACGTCTTCCCGGAATGGATTCATTTTATTCTCTTTATTATTTAGGTTTCCCCTGATCATTATTCACGCTCCCAAGGTTCAATTATTGATGTCTGGTTCTGGCGCGTCCGAGGCAACACCGGTTCATGCGGGCACGGAGCTCCATCTGGATTGGCGGTTGTTTGATCTCTGCAGGTGCTGGGCACCTCAGACACCCGGCTCAGGTGAGCGTTGCTTGAACAATGCCATTATTATTCAGTCATTCCCGGGAAGATCCCCAGCATCGCTAAACACTTTTCTCTCCCGTGACGCCCCTGAACCTACTAAATCAGCACCCTGTTTCTAGGTACATCTGCGCCCTCACCCGTGCTCATGCAGTGTTCAAAATGGGATGCTCTTGTCCAATCGCTAGCCGCCCCAACCCGCACCAACGCTGGAGAAGGATGGGAAATTTCCCGAGTCCATCATCCCATCCTTGATCAACGATCTCCGCGTCCCATCTGAGATTCCCTGCATATTCTGCCTGTGGGCTCCTGGTGCAAATTCACCTCCTCGTCCTCCAGAGTACATGCTGGCTGGATGCCGGGTTGCCTTGACAAGTTGGACCGTTTGTGGCCTATGATCCCGCTCTGATGGGCAGTGGACCATATATTGGTTGGAGAAACACAAATTCGTCGTCTCTGCACACCGTCGCCGCAACCCCCGAGTTTGCCGTAATATTGCCGCGACTTCCCTCACTCAACCCGCTGGAGGCCCAACATCCTCATTGTTTCTCACTTCCTCTACCACGAGCTATTGGGTACTAAGTCGTCCGAATCGCATCCAGCCGGGGAACAGTGCCACGAGACGGGCCGACATCCGTCAGAACAAGATCTGCTCACTGGGAGCGCCCCTGCCCGCCAGGGCGAATTCACAACTGCTAAACACGTCTCGAAGAGACAGCTAAAAGCGCAGGCTGACATTGCTAGCAGAACATACCCTGGCGTTCAGAAGAGATAGCCATCATAGCTTGGTTGCGTATGGTTCAGGACATGGAGCTTTTGGCTCCCGAGGTGAAGAAAGCAGAGAGGTGTGAACTGGCCACTATCCCCGTCCTTGACGCCTGAGATATACCCGAGTACCAGGCAGTCTGGCCGAATTTACAACCCAATGCTCTTCGATTCTTCGATCGGGACCCATTCTTCGACTGCGCGCCTGAAGCCGGGGTGTCTTCGGTGAACCTGGCTCTTGCGCGACGGGACCACAGCCAGGAACAATAGTTCGATGTGACAGGCAGAGAACAAGTGTGAAGACAGTCTGGAGAAGGCAATGTAGCAAGAACAGAGGACTTTAGAATAGTTAGAAAACCTTTGATCTGGGGGCGGTCCACTGTCCCATCATCTCTCCCATTATTGTGTCTTGGCGCCGGCCAAAACGTTGACGGAAAGAAGTTCGATGGTGACTTGAGAGAGAAACTCAACCAAAAGTTCTTCTCCAATTTCTCCCACCTCACTTACCTTGCTTGCCTCCTTCTTTCTCCCCCTCCCCCCCTCGACTACTCTATCTTTCCTCCACTTGTTCCTCTTCCATCGCACTCTTTTCCATTCCGACGCCTCCTCCGATCTCCGCCTCATTTCCGCCTGCCACGCCACGCCGTCTTTGGTTCTGATCGTGTTGCGCGCTCCGTCCGTGTCGTCATGCCCACTCATGACAACGCGGACTGCCAGTCAAAATCCGTCGCCGATGCTGTCACCGCGATGAAGCTGGAGCCATCCGATAATGGCATCGATACTCCGATTCCCAATGGCCAAGGGGCCACGACGAAGGTCGAATCCCACCCCGCGTCCCTAGAGGTCCCAGTAAAGGATGAACTGGCCACACCGTCCCTCACCAATTCGCGATCCTCTTCACGAACTCCGGTCAAGGTGGAATTTTCGGAAAGAGACGACGGAAATGTGAAGAGGGAGGAGGATCAGGCATCTGGCACAGAGAAGGTCGGGGGAGGCATATCTGTCAAACTGGAGCCCGGGCAGCCTCCCAAGTTGGCTCGCAGTTCCTCGCAAAAGGTCGTTTCCCGACCACCACGGCTATTTTCACATTTACCGGACAGTACAAGAGACGCGCAGAAGACGTTCGAGGTGATTGATGCTTGCCAATATGCGAATAAATACATGGGCTACACGGAACACGCTATGGAGTGTGATTGCACAGAAGAATGGGGTGAGTTGGCTTTTACTGCGCCTTGCCTGTTTCATGATTTGCTCGTTCATCCTCCTATTGCACTCTACCTGGTACGGTTTCTTTGAATACCGAACCCAAAAAAAAAAGAGTATTCGGCTTGATTCCTCCAAGCATTCACGTCTCGATTCCGTATTGAGTTAATTTGCGTTCACTGACATGAGTAGATGCATCCAGTTCCGTAAACCGGGCTTGCGGGGAGGACTCGGATTGTATCAACCGTGCAACGAAGATCGAGTGTATGAGCGACTGTGGATGTGGCCCCGATTGCCTGAATCAACGATTCCAGCGAAAAGAATATGCGCGCGTGGCTGTCATCAAGACTGAAAAGAAGGGCTATGGCCTCCGTGCTGAGGAGGACTTGCGACCCCATCAGTTTATCTATGAGTACGTGGGCGAGGTTATCAATGAAGGGCCATTCCACCGCCGCATGAGGCAGTATGATGGAGAAGGGATTAAACATTTCTACTTCATGTCTCTCAGCAAAGGCGAATTCGTCGACGCTACTAAGAAAGGAAACCTCGGTCGTTTCTGTAACCATTCATGCAATCCAAACTGCTACGTTGACAAGTGGGTTGTCGGAGAAAAACTTCGCATGGGTATCTTCGCCGAACGATACATCCAAGCGGGCGAGGAGCTAGTCTTCAATTATAACGTGGATCGGTACGGCGCAGACCCTCAACCATGTTATTGCGGGGAGCCGAACTGCACAGGCTTCATTGGTGGGAGGACTCAGACAGAGCGTGCCACCAAGTTGTCCAACGCGACAATTGAAGCTCTGGGCATTGATGACGCGGAAGGTTGGGATACTGCCGTAGCGAAGCGGCAACGAAAGAAGAAGATGGGTGAGGACGATGAGGAATATGTGGACAGTGTGCAGCCAAAGTCACTGGATGAAAATGGAGTCACGAAGGTCATGGCTGCTCTCATGCAATGCAAGGAGAAATGGATTGCAGTCAAGCTTCTAGGACGCATTCAACGTTGTGAAGATGAGCGGGTGCGCAACCGGGTCGTGAAAATGCACGGCTACCAGATCCTCAACTCCCAGCTTTCAATGTGGAAGGACGATTTCAACGTTGTTTTACAGGTTCTAGATATTCTAGACAAATTCCCGCGTCTGACGCGGAACAAGATCATTGACTCCAAGATTGAGTCAACGATCCAACCACTGGCCAGCTGCGGAAACGACGGGGTTGAGCAAAAGGCGACCAATCTGCTGCAAGTCTGGTCGACCTTGGAAATTGGATATCGCATTCCTCGCATGAAACGGGATCCCAATGCCTCCACACCGGCCGTGAGCCAATTCCAGCGACGGGAGAATGCATCGGATGAGCGGCAGCAACGGCCTAAATCACGATCACGGTCACGATCAATTGAGGCTCCCCGTGGCCCAGCGGCCCAGAAACGAAGCGGCCCCAGCGTAAGGAATGCGCACCATCATCACGGCCCCAGGCCATTCCGTCGGCGGCTCGAACCCCTGCCACAAGGTTGGTTTGCCACTGAATCAAACGGTCGAACATACTACTACTCAGCCCGAGGAGATACCACATGGACACGACCAACGAAGCCGGCTCCTCAGCCCCCGCCACCGCCGAAAGAGTCAAGAGACAAAGCGTTGCAAGATATTATTGATGGTATAATGAATGCTAAGGAGCAGACGCCGAAAGAGAAAACCGGCACCCCACTCACTCCTCAACCCTCTAAATCGGCGCCAGAGAGGAAGGATGGGCAGGAAAAGTGGAAAAAGTACAGCGAGGACAAGCGAAAGAAGCTCTATGAAAATACGGTAAGCTGCATCATCCTGTTCTGGTGTCGCCGTAACTGACGAGTGTAGCTGTATCCCCACGTGAAGTACGTCGTCGACAAATTCAAACATAAGCTTCCAAAGGACGATCTTAAACGATATGCTAAAGATGTAAGCCAACTTTCTCGTCTCGGGATTCTACGCAATTAACAAAACAAAATCCCAGGTCGCCAAAAAGCTGGTCAACTCAGATTTCAAGAATGGCCGCGTGGGGGATCCCACAAAAATAGATGAAAAACAGCAGAAGAAAGTAAAGAAGTTTTGCAAGGAGTTCTTTGACAAAGCTGTCGCTAAGCACCAAGCTCATGAGCAACGCAAGGCCGAGAAGCTCGCGAAGGAAGGCGGAGACGATAACCCGGATATGAAGATGTCAGACGACGAGGGAAGTACTGGAAGAGGCGGAAGCGGTGGTCTCAAACGAAAGCGGGACGCGCTCAGTGTCGGGGATGAAAACACACCGGATGACTCTACACCAACATCGTCGACGAAACGCCAACGGTCCGTCACTCCTCCACCACCCCCTCCACCCGCTATGAGTCCTGACGAGGACGAGGACGCAAGCGTGAAAAGCGACATTGAGGCCGATGGCGACGCCGACGAGGTTATCTTAGTTGGGAACCCAGCGCCGCCTCCGCCGCCTCCGCCGCCCCCACAAGAAGACCATCATACCCCAGATGCAGATGCAGATGCAGATACAGATACGAGTGGGAACGGACACGACGACTTCGGTGGCTTTACAAACTTGAATCAGTCGCATCGATCGCAAGTCGGCATCGAAGGGAACGTGTAGATGCCCATCCTTCCCCCTTACTCCCCTACTTTTCGTTCTCCGCAATTTACTACCAAGTCAACGGAGGCGAGAAACTATTCAGGCTTTTCTTCTTCTTTTTTTTTTGGGACAGTGATCAGGTGATCAGGCTGGGTCAGCATTGCATGGGGTTTGGGAGTTTTCGCTTTCTATTCATTACATCTTGATTTGATCACTGACATTCTGATTTATCCCTTTATCTTCCTGTCACCTTCAATACCCATATCCGCCATTGATTCTATATCACTTTATTACACTTTACTTATCTACACAGGGGATAAACATCTCAAGGGGCTGCATATCGAGCCTGAAGGAAAGAAAGGGACTCGAAGGTACTTAAAATGGACGAAAGCCTTAGAACGCGTTGATTCGTGGTTGACTAGTGGTTGATGGATTCTTACCAGGCTGCATTGTATCATTACTATACGAGGAGGAGGGGAGCTCCTCTTCTACCTTTATCGCTCTCTCTATCTTGTGATCCTCCCCAACAGGCCAAGTTGAAATTGATATTACCCCCCGAGACTCACCATAAGACTGATTTCCGACCTCGGCCTCTTTGTCCGGCATAGTAGCGAACATTCTCAAGGCAGAAATCGCCACCACAGCGCATCAAAGAGACTCAGTCAACTCAACAAGGAAACACAACCACAGAGGGAGGTGTGTGCGAGGAACAGAAAAACTAGAGACAAATAAACAGTATGTAGGGAGGGGGAGGACGGAAACGAAGGGGAAAAAAAAATTGCCTCCACGCGGGATTGAACCACGGACCTTTTGATGTCATCATACAACTTTATCAATTGTTAGTCTTCGATAACTCGGCAAGAAATACTGTAAAGGGACTGGGTACCCACGTCAAACGCTCTACCACTGAGCCATAGAGGCGGGTTGATGGATGGGTTGTGGTTGCTGATGGCCTGTGTACCAGTGGTGAGATTTTTACCATCCTCGTTGCTTTCCTCGCCTGTGTACTCGAGCTGCTCTGGGCCGATGTTTGACTGCGCAAGAGACAAAAAGGATACGAATCTAGATATATGCAGATTTCGTGGTAATCGGATGTTTCGACAGTACAAGGAAGCTACTAGTACTATATCATGCGTATCCGCATCAAGCATGGCGTCCACATTGAGACAATTTCCCGAGCACTGCTATTGGAAAAGAGACTCTATATTATCTTGGTCTTGTTTCAGATCGCCAACTATATTATTCTAGGTGCCGTGGTGTTGCTTCGCACAATTGACTAAAACGTGCATCTTTATCTTTCAATCGTCATCAAGAGGCATACCTCTTTCTACTGAACATGTCTTGGTAATATCTAGGCACTGCTGCCCCCCTCCCCCAAGAGAAAATAGCTGTTTCTTTTTCCTTTCTTGTTTTCTTCTCCGGCTGCCTCCGCTTCTGGACGATGGCGGGCTATGTAAGGATCCCGAAATTATTCTTTGATTTTCCTCCCCAGACCAGAGACGTGCACCTCAAGCCGCGCTTGATGGTATGCACGGCGCTACGGTAGGGATAACAATGCTATCCGACTTATCATTCATTCAGTGGGTAGATAGAGCAAGTCGGGCGAAACAAGAAGCTCGAGGGGAAAGGTCTCGGAAGATCCTTAATAAAAACTCTCCACGATACTCTCAGTATGCCCCGCTCCTTGTCCCACGCCCCTCGGTCCCATCTCCCCAAGCCTAAAGACGCTCTCGATAACACTCAGCTCTGTCGCTGTCGTATCGAGTCCCGTGACAGCAAGCCAGTCGTTAACTACCATCCCGGCACCGACGACGGTACTCCCGCGGTTCACGGAGCCCGCAACGAGCGGAACCTGTAGGAGGGAGGAGAGCTCGTCCTGGTCGCGAATGGAGGTCTTGGGGTGGACGATGCCACCTTGGTTGGAGAGGGCCATGTAAGAGCCTGTTAAGACGTTGTCGGCGATTGTTTGGCGGAAGACTTCGACGCCGAGGACGTCGGCAATTCTATAAGACCACTGTTAGCCCTATCCCTCTCCAAGGCACGTTGGAATCGGTGGGAATGACGTACATTTCCTCCGTCTCACGCTCGAGATCGGGGTGAATAAGAGCGACATGGTCATTACAGCAGATGACGTTGCCAAGGGCCGACAAGCGCTCCTCTATACGCTGGATTTTGACGGAGTCTGGTAGCGTATTCCGCAAGTGTTGCAGTTCTTGATCGGTTGTTGTTGTGGGGACGAGGAGGCCTTTGCGGTTCCTGAAACACACAAGATTGTCAATAAGCAACCAATAACTCGTTCCAATTCTTATCCGCCGATCAAGGTATAGGTGAGAGAAGTGCCTACCCTGCAGTTAAACGGCCAATGATATGTGTTCCTGCGATCGTGGCATGGCAGATTGGGATGACGTCTTGGAGTTCAGCTTCGAATACACTGTTGGAAATTAGTTTCATGTTCAGGCCATAGTCCTGAGTTTGAGGGCAGTACCTGTAGAAATTCTCCGAAGCACCGATAGCCACAAGGGCATATGAGTTGGTTAGCCGGGAGAAAACACCGACTCTGGTACAAAGTTAGTTTCGTAAACGTCATGGGAGGGAAATTTCGGGAACAGACTCGTTCGAGTTTTGGAATTGAGCGCGGACCGCCATGATTGAAAGACTCGTTGATCCTGAGAGATGCACGACGGGGTTTGGAGAGGAGCTGAGGGGAAAAGGCCGTCTGTCCGTCTGTGAGGGCGGGGAAAGGCGGGACAGACCGTAAGCGCGCTACCGCGTATCGGTCAGGTGGGAGAGAAAGGGGATGAAGGAGAGGGATATTCAGGGTCTGGGTAATGAGGAAGAAAATTCTCTGTGACAGATCTCAGGTCAATAAAAAGCAGTCGCTCGAGGCTGAATCCCAAGCAACGGTGCAAAAAGAAAAAAGATCAGAAGTGCTTCCGCCACACCGCCTGCCGAACTAGTTATCATTGCGGCGGAGCCTGAAGAGTCACAATCCGCAGTCATTTCTGCTCCATCATGACTCATGGCTGAGCCATTCCCACGATTTCCAGGAAATTATTTCCATATGTTCAATGATATCTTCATTATGTGGTACGTTGAGAAACTTATCGCTGGCCTAAACAACTCCACCACCCCGCTGAAATAAATCTCCCAAATATCCAATACAACTGATGCAAAATGCAATTCGAACGCAACTCAATACGGGGGCCGAGGTGGTGGGGGCGGCGGATAATATAGACTTGGATGGTGGTGCCCAGTTAAGTAGCCTGGCAGAGGAGGTCGCTGGAAGTTCGAGCCTGGCGGAGGGGGAAGCTGCGGAGGGCCCCCGCGAGGTGAGAATGGGTCGGGGAGCCCAAGCGACTCGTTGATCGGCGGTATTTGCTGCCCCGCGGGCAGGAGCCGTCGAGGCTGGCCCCGAGGAGTCGGAGGCGGGAGGACAAATGGCCGGGGTTCCGGATGTGCGTGGTGTATCGGAGGCGGCTGTGGAGGCTGTGGAAGAATAGCACGATGGGCCGAGAGTCGCGACGTCGGCTGGGAGAGTGTCGGCCGGGGCATCTCGGCAGCAGCGATGTCAGCCAGCGCTGTCAGCGCTGTCGGGCGCACTTCGGCTATTGTTGGAGGATGGTATTCTTTCACGGGAACACCATCCCGCACTTCGATGATTCCGGTAGCTTCCAACAGCATCTTGATGATCTCATCTCCGGAAAGTCCGGCGAACGGGCCGGCTTCTCTCATCTCCTTCATCTGTGGATCAATGTCATCACCAAGCTTCGCGCGCTGAACAAAGTCGTCCCAACCGAAGGCCGCGCGCTCGTACGACGCCGCTCCGGCTGGGTCTCGAACGAAGGACGAGGTAAATCCCCTGTAAACTTCCCGTGGCACAGGTACCCTACGCCCCCGCTCATTTTCTGTCTCCGAACCGTCCGTCTGTATTGAAGCAATGTGTTAGCCATGACCTTGGCGTTCACACCAAGTGACGTACCTCAGTATGCTCGTCGTCTTCCGCCGCGCGACGACCCTCGATAAATGTCATGTATTCTCCGTGGCTTGCAAGAAGATGCTCTTCCTGGATGTATCTGGCAGACGCCTGTGGCATTCATTAGCAACGTCAAGAGACAATGTATCCCATACATACCTGGTATCGGTCCTCGATAGATTCCTTGCTGGCTTGGAAGATCCTGTTCTCCTGTGCCACTTTGAGGTCATACTCTCGTCGCAGAGCATCTTGTCTTTCGCGTAATCGGGCCTTCAGGGCCAAACTGAGCTCATCGTATTCGGGAACAGCTTTATGCGCATTCTTATCGCGAGCCAACCGTTTCTCAGACTGCGTGGCCAGCACAGCCAACGCTAATCGCTGAGCTGCGGCCACCCTTCTGAAAGCCTTGTCTAATTCGCGCTGGCGATCTCTTAGTTTTTGGGTGGCGGCACTCGGAGAAGGTGAGCGTTCAAACTCTATATCGCTCGATCGGTCGTTGTGCCGCCCACTGCGCCCAGAACGAGCAGAGCGGGTGCCGCCGCGTCCTCGCCTGCTCGCCCCAAGGCGGGCAGAGGTTCTGCTCCGCGCTCCCCGGCCTCGGCCCCGGTTACGTCCACCACGCGTTGCTTTGACGATCGTTGACTCGGTAGCGTTGTCTGGTGTAGTAGAATCTTCAGCTTCTTCTGTAATCTGTCGGGATCCTTCGTTCACTCTGGTGATTGCAGGACGATTGGTGGGCAACAATGCATCGCCCAATCTGCGCTCGACACCGTTCTGCATCCTCGGTTCCGATGTACGACCTGGTACAACATCTTCGACTTTTGGCTTCTTGCTTGGTGAGCTGGACGTGGACGAAATAATAGCGTCACGGTCATCCGATTCTAGGGATTTGCGTTTTCGCGACAAAGTCGGGCTAGACCTTGTCGGTATTGGCTTAGGTTCCCCTTCAACTTCAAGAGCTGGGTACTCGTCCTTCTTGTTCTGTTGGTCGAAGGACGCAGTGCCCCGTGGTGATTCCTCGCGCATTGACGTGAAGTCCGCGCCGTGATAAGGCTCAAAACTCTCCAGTTTCGATTCCTCCGTCGACTCCGGAGAAGCGTCCCCTGGCGGTGGAGATTTAACGATGGGGCCAGATGTGCGATTACGAATAGAGTCGTCGAACCCAACATCTGTGGCATGTCGGTTGCGATTCCTAGTTCTCGTATTGGGGGCGACAGGGTTTGAGGGACTCGTTTCCGGTTGTTTCGGTGCCGCACGGGTTTCTGAGGTTCCGTTTTCGTTGAGTGTTTCGTGGCCATAGCTTTTAAGCCTGGCGGACTGCCTCGTGGTTCGGGGTGTCTCTTCGGCCACTGAATTCCGTTTGACACGCTTGACTCGAGGAGTCTCGGGAGCGGCCGAGATGGAAGGGGTGCCATCAAACTGACTTGGGCTGGGCTGAGCCACAGGAACCGGAACTGCAGGGGTGGCAGAAGCGGCAGCCCGTGCTCGACTGTTTCGCGTTTCCCGAGTGCTAGTGGTAGCACTGGTGGAAGCTGAAGGAGTTGCAGGAGTTGCGCTGCTTGAATCGCTAAAGAAGCCGGCTTTACCAGGCCCATATTTGAGCGTGACAATGTGTGACAGCCGGGTGCTGCCGCGTCTGTTGGCGGTAGTGTTAGTGGCGTTGCTATTTTGATTGCTGGTGCCAATCCCACTGGTGTCAGGAGTGTTGGCATTCTTAGCGTTATCATTTTGACCAGCACGCGCATCCCGGCTCGAACGTAAACTTCGAGTCACACGGGGATTGGGAGAATCATTGCCAGTGGGTTCTACGGGAGATTAGTGGCTGGATCCTTGCGGGGCAAGACTGACTTACCTTTGGGTGTGCTGTGAGCAGTGGATGTGTTATAAGCGGAAGGGGTGGCTGAGCCGTGGGCAGCATCAGGCCGTCGCTTGAGTCCTGCCATCGCTTTCCTCTGGGGCGTTTGTCAGACTGATTAAATTCAGGGGATGCAGTGAGACTGGTGCGGAAGATGACGATTAAAAGCGACATATATGAGGTAGAAGGAGTCGACGAGTTCGGTGGAGGTAAACACCCGAAAGGATGAGCTTCGGGAGAAGAAGAGCAGTGGTAGAAGACGGGGCAGGACAATAGGAAAAGAAAATAGAGGATTCGAGTCACAGAGAACAGAACAAAGAAGGAATGTGTTAATACAAGGAATAGTGATACAGGCGCTTGGCGGCTAATTCAGAGGGAGAATAACACTGCAGGTAAGAAAAAGGGTATGAAGAGCGAGAAACTTGCGAATTGGCAGCAGACATTTGGCAGGCAGAGTACCACCTTGGCTTTCAATCAAGTCAACGGCGAATGGATGCAAGGAGGTAAGAAGAGATTCGGAAGGAAAATAAAAACAAAAACCTGCGGGAACGAGACGGAAAGAGGACAAGAAAACAGCACTGTGTAGTATGTGTTGCAGGAGGAAAGCAGCTGGAAGTCGTGGAGCATTTCCGAAGTTGGGGAAGACGGGAAACAGCAAAATAACTCACCTAGGCAAGGAGAAGAGAGGAGCGACAGAGGAACAACAAAGCGATGAGGAGGAGGAACAGTGTTTGAGAGTCGGAGATGGAATGCGATGGATGCGCTGATCGACAACTGGGGGAGGATCAGGATGGGCGGCATGAAGTAGAAAAAAAGCGGGTGAGACTGACAGACTCTTGACTAGTCTTGGTAGCAAATCTAAGGCTGGTTCCGGATGTAGAAGTACGACTGGCCCGCCCCTCGACGGAGGAAAAGCAACGCAGGAATTGGGCGTTGAATACAAAGAAGAGGAGGAAGAGGAAGAGAATTTTGCAAGGAAGAAAGAAAGGAGACAATCGAGCTACTGCCGTTGAGGCGCGTAGAGGATCTCCATCAATTGATGGCCAGACACTGAGTGTTGTTGACGAGAGACAGGGGAAAAGGGCGGGGAGGAAGGGATGCGAGAGAAAGGAAAAGCGGGAGATGAGACGTAGAAGTGTTGAACTGGACTTGATCTCTCGATCGAGGTCCGGTTCTTACAAAAACAGCGCGCTGGGGAAGAGAAAGAAGGGGAAGAAGAAGAAGACAACGTGATGGTGAGGATAAGTGTAGAAGAGGAAATTTGACTGGGTCCGCAGCGGCTGCAAAGGCTTTCCACTTCTCGGGACGGTGGCGCAAATCGCGACTATACCGTCGAGTCGCCGATATTATTATTACCACATTCACCCCCAACACCAATCTTTGATTGCTGTCGCCTGATTGGTTGGTGAAATACGTTTTGGGGTCTTTCTCGGTCCTTGCTCTGAAATATTATTAGAGCTTTCTGACCTCTAACCTAGGTTTCGACTTCTCCGAGCCTGATCGAGATTCCCTGGGAAAGGCCCTCGAATTCTGGAATGACTGGTACAGATTCGACAGATATTTCAGAGAAGAAGGGGTTCCTGAATTGGAACCAGTTTCGAGTGTTAACACTAAAGCTGTGCTGGCCCGATTCAAACTCAGCTTGTAAAGCTGACATCAGAATATCAGCTCCTTCAGACACAGTTGACTACAGATTGACCAAAGAATCTGAAATATGGCTTGTGCCTACTTTATGCTATTTCTTAGGTGATACTCAAGGTTCACTTAAGCCGGCTCTTGTGATATTATCAAGATGCTTACTGCCTACCCTAACCGGGAAACGAGCCTCATCGACTCTGCGCTGCGCGTAATTGGGCGGGTATGGGATACATGACCGGCATATCAAATAATAAGGAGTGCTTCCAAGGTCAAACTCAAGCGTCTTAGACCATCATTCTTGCCAATACACGCAGCCTGCAAATGATACGATGATTCCTAGTTCGACGCAAACTGGAATGGCCGTGCAAGCTATTTATGACGTGAATCTAGCAGTAACCCATCCCTGAGCAATATCGAGTAACGGAAATCATTTCTGGGTAGGGCTGGTAGCATCGGTCCTGATATAGGCGTAAGAACCCGCGTAGCGCATTCGCATCCTGATTATCATGGCGTGATTGTACCTTCGCGAGAACTAACATCTTACCATGCACACTCCTTGCCCCATTAGGCACGGAACGAACCTACACGCAGTGATTTGGCCTTGTGGTTGTACGTTGGCGCCTCCAGGCTTCAGCTCATGCCCAATTCGAGGCGCTGGAGATGGAGGTAGGCGATGTTGTATGGCCGCACAATAGTCGCTCCGTCGCTTATTGTACGAGTATGCGTAACAGTCTCCGGGCCTATCTTCAGGATCTCCATAGCTCTTTTTATCTCCTTCTCGCTCATGTCGCTCAGTGGAACGGATCGGAGGAGCTGGCGGGTTATCTCAATGTGTATTCCGGGGAAGACGACGCAGAGAGTGGGGTATAATTAGCGCAGCATTTCACCGTGGGAGGGGAGCCAGGAAAGCTGTGTACCATGGGCAAGGCGGTAATCCAGGAAGCGAAGCGTATGGAGATGTGGTAGCCTTAGCTTTGGGAAAAAGCCCAGATATAGATTGGTCGAATGGTGCATGCCATTTGTGTAAAGAAGCTTTGGGTATGGAGCAACGAGCAACAGTACAAATATCAGCATCCCGTTTTATAAAAGCAGACTGGGAAAATGTGTGAGCTCCCTGAAGACCAGAGATAGGTCAAGCACAGTTTCAAATTTTCGTAGATTCATAAACTCCTTCATGCCTCAAGTAAAGCTGATAAACCACTTGGGAGAGCCGATCGAGTCTTGCCTCTCGCTACGTGCATGAGTGTCAAACGACATCAAACCAACCGAAGAGCTCCACTGGAGCAGCGTCAAAGGCTAGTTTCTCTTCTGCGATGAGAGTGGCTTCCTGGACGCTCTGCTGTAACGAGTCCTTCGCCAATACAATTCCAGTCATTCTCGGGCCGGCTCTCTGAGAAGCAATCCCGTCGAGAATGGCTTGGCCGTAGCAGCAACAGATAGCCGATGGTCTACCAGGCGCCATTGCTGAAGCGATATAGAATCAAGATGAACGGCCATAATTTTGCAACAGCTCAGCGAGGGGGCCACTCTGAAATCATTTATGGGTTCAAAGTAGAGGCTTCAGTAGTAACCAGACGTCGAAAACTTCTCATGCGAGTTGGTCCGCCGACTGAATAGGGCACACCTAGCACGCCGCAAACTCACATTCACGCAGAGAAGGGACCAGGAAGTCTGTATCTTTTGGAATGGTGCAAGGTACATCAGGTTGAAAGCCTGGCGTCAGGATAGGACTCGGAGGAGTATACTTTGTATTGCCGGTTTACTGGCACGGGGTCAACTATAAACCAGTAGTCTTTTCGGCGACTTTGCTATCAACACAGTGTCTTCCAGCTAGCATGATAATAAATGTTTGATCCTTAGAGAGGTGTGTTGCTTGAGGATCAGAAGACCCTCTGGCCGGAGCAAACGACCGCTGGCAGGGAGCTGTACGGGTGGTAATTACGAGGAATGTACTAACGAACATACCAATACACCGTGACCCCAATACCATCTGAGTCCGAAAGCACGTTTCTATCGACCTCCGCCCATATCCACTCAACACCAGATCCTGACCACACCACACACTCCGCAGAACATTATCACGCGCTCTGCCACCGTTGGCAGGAGCTGGAAGAGCCCAAAATGCCCACCCGAACCCCCAATAAATCCGATTTCCCCTCTCTCACAGTTACACTCACACCACCACCGCCATCACCTCAATCAAACAATCGACCCCCCATTAACATCCTACTTCTCCTCCACGGCCTCGGAGACACTCACACACCATTCACGAATCTCGCAGCCTCCCTTGCGCTCCCGGAGACAACGATATTAACAATCCAAGCCCCGGAACCGCTCCCATTCGATATTCCCGGCTTCCACTGGGGCGACGACATAAATTTTGATTCGCGGACTGGAGCTCTAGATATGGATGCGGGGTTCTCCAAAGCGACAAAATTGCTTCTCGAAGACGTGGTAAAGACCGTCTTAGTTGGGAAGTGTGGGTACAAGCTCCGCGAGATCATGGTGATGGGATTTGCGCAGGGTGGGATGTGCGGGCTGGTGGTTGCGGAGAAACTTTTCTCTGACTCTGCGGTTAGGTCTACACCCGGAGCTGGAGCGGGAGAGAAGGGTGAAGAATTAGCTGGTGTGATCTCGATTGGGGCTGCGTATCCGCTTTCGCTGGCTGGGAAGACTCGTGCCCAGGGGAAGAGTAGGACTCCGGTTTTGGTCCTTTCGGGACGGGACTCGGATATTGTTACGGACTCGGTGGTAAAGAGGACCAAGGATGTGTTTGAGTTCGTTGAGGTGCATCGGTATGCGCGACGGGGAGATACGATGCCTCGGAGCCGAGAGGAGATGCTTCCGATCATGCGATTCTTTGGGAGAAGGTTACGCAGCTGGCAGGGTGTCCCGGAGGGCAGTGTGGAAATTTGCTGAGCTTGGCTCTACAAGGCCAGGGCTACGACGCAGTGAGGGTGTAAAGGGATATGGTACAGTTCCTTTCTAGATCTAGTGTACATTTTCGAGCGCTTCCCGGGCCTGCGTGACGGCCTTCCGGGCTTCGTGCGCGGTTGTGTCGACTTGGGTTCTTCCGCCCTCGCGGACGGTTGTGCGCAGCTGCTCTTCTGTTTCGAGCAGAGCGGTTCGGCCATCCTCGCGCACCTCTTCTTCCCAAAATGTTCGCGCTGCATCCCACTTTCGCTGCTGCCTTCGCAGGGAGTAGATCAGCCCAACAGCTGCGATGGTGCAGGTCTCGTACACTGAGGATGCTGGGAGCGAGATATAGGTCAAAGCAGATAGAGCGGATGTTAGTGATGTGGTGGAGAGACTGAAGAGTACGAGTCGTTGCGCCAACGCTTGCAGCGACGGCACCGTGGTCTCGAGCAGCCGCGCACGGCTTTTTGTGATCTGCGTGGGCCATGGCACTCGCTCTTCTTTCGGGGACTCAACAACAGCAACGGCGACGTTCTCGCTACTGCCGCGAAACTCATCTGCCTCAGTAGTGACGGGTTCCTCCTGCTGGGTCGAGACTCGTAGGCCCGCCTGATCTAATTGCCCAGCGGTCCAAATCATGTCCTTCTCGGCGCGACGAAGATATTTCTTCTCTAGTATCTCGGACGTAATCATACCCACGTCGTCAACACGCCAGAACAGCTTCCACCAGGCCAGACCACGCCACCTCTTCGTGGCGAAACCCTCCTCCAGCGCACTGCGGAGTTCCGTATGTGCGCTCTCGGCCCACGAGGATACAGAGCGATCCAAACTTTCTCGGATAACCTCAGAAACTGAGGTCTCTTCTAGTTCCTGGACCCTCCTATTCTCTTCTACCGCCAAGCCCTGCTCCGCAGAATCAACCAGGGATGTAATCAGTGATTTCAAAGACGGATCTAAGGCACCTTCCTCCCCACGCAGCGAAGATAACCAATCCACAATTGGCTGGACTCCGCTACTGGTCCACCCTCGCTCATATAGAATCGCGTTCTGAACGGATTCGCGGAACTTAGCTAGAGCCTCGTCCGCCTTATCAGTATTGACAAAGGCAATCCGATCGTCATTGATGTGAGGACCAGTGCGTCCCAGCTCGACGGCCGCATATATCGAGCCTGCCTCGTTCCGAAGTTCAGATTGAGCAATTAGCCCGCTGTAGGCGAGTAGGCCGTCCACCCCTTGCGCACAAACGATACTCCTGTGGACCGGATAGCGCACCATATTCTGCTGCCCTGAATGCGAAGTCTGGATCATCACCGTTGGCACGAGGAACGTATCCGCCGTAAGCTGCGCACCGTGCGCTTCCGTCCCTGCGCCTAGACTCGTAACCAGTATCTCCATATTCCCCTTCTTCAGAATAGGCGAGGGAACCGAAATAGTAGGCAGAAGGTGATTCGTTATACTCTCCGATACCTCTCCGTACCTGCACCTGTTAGCGTCACCTCACCTCAATCAAATTACTATCAGAATCAAAATACCGGATCAACAACCCCCGCTCTAACCCCCCCTCCCCAGACACCGAATCCAACATATCCTCCCAATCATCCCGCCCCTTCAACGGATCAGCCAGTAAAAGCCGCACAAGCTTCCTCGCCGAAACCACATCATTCAACCCCAGAACTACACCCATCAGGTCAGCCGATCCCAGCCCCAATCTCAAGACCAAGCAAGCAAAAGTACGTAGAGAGGCGTTAACCCACCAGCCACCCTAATTAAAGGCTCCTCTGACTCCAGTCCGCGCAGCGCCAGCTGCAGCCGACTTAGGCTCACCTGTTCCGGCGCAACAGTCTGTATGCGGACGAGGGACTCATACAATGCTCGTAAGCGCGGGGGAACATGACGCGCTGTGTGGGCTGTCGATGGGGAGGCTGAGTATGTACTTGTAAGGGTTCGTAGAGAGGGTTTTAGACGTGGTATTGGTGTTTGGAGGTGCGTTCGGTTTTGGGGAGAAGGAGGAATGGCGTGGTGGGTGTTCCGACGCGTGGTGTGGTTTCCGCGTTGGGTGATTGTACGTGGCCGGCAGGTGGCGTTCGTCCTGCCAGTTAATTCTCTCCTGTGCGACGGGCTCTTGGGGAGCGAGCCGCGGAGTTTGAGAGGCATTGAAAGAGTCGGTGTGAAATGGTAGAGATTGGAAGTCGGCGGAATTATCGATCTGGATCATCCGATGAAGTTGGCGCTGGTCTTGGCGCGGAAGTTGGTTGGTTGCCCGTGACTCTGTCGAAGTTTGAGAGCTACGAAGACTTGAGGAGTTGGCATTGATTGTACTGGTCGTACGTTTAAAAGATTATACTGTGGGATATTCGTAATATAATTCATCAACTCATAGTGCCAGCGTCGCAGACGTTGGAGCTTCTGTGTAGGACGTGGAGTGGCAGCTTTCCGAGCTTGCGTCCTCAGTAACAATATCAAGTACAGGTTCGTGTATCTCATCCGACAACAGAAGGCGCACAGGTGGGGCAAATCATATTGGACTTGTTCCACCATGCGTAGACAGACACCCATTACGCCTCTTTGTCCTGGGACTGGACGTATCTATACAGGTCCAAAGTCATCAACCTACAACAATCAAGGGAGCCTCCCATCTAAGACGGCGGCTGAGAAAGGCTTAAATTAAGTCGGGGTGGAGATCGAGTTTTCATCATCATACTTCCCGGGAGTCCCGAGCGGCGTCCCGCTGCCGGCGGCTTCTCCCTGATCCTGCGGACCTATGAGTTATTAGCGTCTGCTCTCAGGGAGAAGAAAAGAAAAACGGCGTAAAGCGTAAAAGTCTTACATGCTGATCCGCCGTGCAACTGTAGCGAGGCCAGTGTCATTATCGGCTTCTTGTTGGGCACGATCAAGAGCAATTCGTCTTTCTTCCTCACTTCGTCGCACCACCTCGTCGTGAGTTGGCGGGAGACGCTCATTCTGCAGATCAACCTTGCGAGCATCTTCAAAATTGGTGATGGCCTGCTTTATCCCCTCGGCACCCAGCATCAAAGTCCCAGCGGGAAGACGACCTCCAGCCGCAGTCTTCAGCTCAGTAACTCGTTCAGATTCCTCTCGTAGCACCTGGAAGACTCGAGATAATCGGCCAATGGCAAGAATTTTATTCTTAATAGCTCGTCGCTTGAATTCGGGGCTATCCATATCCATCGGCACGGTTGGGGATGGCTCGGCGGGCGAAATGGGGGTGGGCGTCTCGTCCTCGAGCTCCTCCTTTGAGCATGTATTGAGAATGGCGATAAGCATGTCCGTGATCTTCTCGCCCACGAATGGTAATGACCAGGTGAACACATCCATAAAGTTCGGCAGCCAATAGGGGTGGGGCGTGCAGTTGAATTGGCGGATATTCATGACGTTATTTTCGTATTTCAGGACAGCAGCCTTGTTGTTGTACACATCCAGGTAGTTTGGCGCACTGAATATGGTCATGACACTAGGGAAGCCTGTCGTTCGAGTTTTGCGGTACATGCGGTAGCCAGCATCCTGAGCTTCGTGAGCCCGAATAACGGAAAGAAGATTGTTTTTCTCCAGGAAAGCACACGCAGCGGGATATGAGAAGAAGTAGGAACATCCTCGAACACTGTTGTGGATAAAGTAGTCGCCGGTCTTTTCCTGCCCGAAATCTTCAAGAGGATCGGCCCAGAGAATATCGCACATGAGACCGTGGGTTGGCGGCTCTCTGAAACGATCGATCTGCGGAGGTCAGGAGTGCGCCGTCTCAAGGGATCTTCGAATTCCATTCACTTACCGACTTGATGTCTTCTAAAGTATGCAATTCGGGGCTTAGACCTCCGTGAATGCAGAGGAATTGCTTGTTCATAACCGCCGCCAGCGGCAATGCGCAAAACGATTCGATGCAGGCCTCATAGATATTCTCACTATATTTGTGCTTGCATTCCAACTTGAAAGTGAAGTAGTCCGTCAAGTGTCGGCATTCATGATTCCCTCTCAGCAACCAAAGCGTATTCGGGTACCAGATTTTCAACGCCCAGAGATAGAGAACGCACTGTGTAAAGTTAGACGGATGGCGTGCAGCGGATGCAAGAAGCTCACCTCAATACTGAAATAACCGCGGTCGACGTAATCGCCTAGGAATAGATACCGTGTCTCCGAGGGGTCTCCTCCGACTTCGAACAATTTCATTAGATCGTAATATTGACCGTGAACATCACCGCACACTGTTATGGGCGCATCCATCTCTAGCAAATTGGGCTCCGATTTCAGGATCTGGGTCCCCGCTTGTATGATCCATAGTGCCTGGTCTTCAGTGAGACGACCCTCGCGATAGAAATGTTGCTTGAGAAAGGCTAGATTCGGCTTCGACGGGTCCTCAGGAGACCAGAACTGATCGTCCGTTGGAGTGGTTAAGGCGGGTGCTTGCACCTCTGCGAATTTTGAAGCATCAATTAGAATAAGCAGACCCGACCCGCCCGCAGAGCGTTGGGCAGTAACGCACCTTTGACAACGCGTTCGAGGGTCGAAACTTGGGTGCCATCGTCCATAACATGCAGGGTGAAGTCAATCTCTGGAACCGGTTTCTTATCGGTCACGGCCCGCGCAATGTTCCGGTTCATCTTGAGCAATGGAGAGAAGCTTCAGCCGAGTTAATTCGCACAAATCTAGAGCTCTCGTGGATTGATCAAGGCGGGGCGAGCCAGGAGAGGAGGAGAAGAGGGGGGAAAGGGGAGAGGAGAAGCTGCGCGGAGGCGATTCTGTTGGCGTTGGCGGTTGGTGGGGTTAAGCGCGGCGGATTTTCGAACACACGACAGAGAGAGGCAGTTGGGGCTGGGCTCGGGCCAGGAACAGGTGTGTCTAATGCTTGTCACGCGAGAGGAGGTCCCGAACCATGTTCTGCTCGAGTCTAAGTTGCGAGAGGTTGAAATTGTGGCTGTGGGGAGGAGAAACAAAGAGGTTTTGCGTGATGAGGGAATGACGAGGAGCTGAAAAGATCAACAAAGCGGCTGGGGAGGGCTGCGAGGCAGCCTTATTTGGGGATTCCAGGCCAGAACTTGAAGGATCGTGGGCTGCAAATAGTTCATCACTTCTAGGTTCACTCATTATCTTCCTCTGATATAGGCCCTAATTTCTATTTTGGTCCTGAACTGAACGACCTCAGGCTGTTTTTCCCGGATACCCTCGTCCTTTGCCGTAGGGAACCATCCATACCCATAGGGTTCTTCTGTCATCACACCTCCGCCAGCTACCGCCGATCTTCATCGATACTCCGATACTCAGTCACCTTCTGGTGTGCTCACCCTCTCTCTTTTCTTATCAACCCCCCCAAAGCATGATGTACGAGTCCTACCGTACGTTTCCCGCAACCACCACCCCCGCCTTCCACGACCTAACCTGACCAGGCCCCCATCCACTCCTCGCCCAAGTCCCATTGACCGTCTCACCATTCATCAACCTCCCCACCGCAGTCACCCTCCCCTACACCTATAAATCCGTCCCGTCCACCCTTCCTCCCTCCGTCACCGTCGACCCGAGTAATCCAGATGCCAAACCCCGCTACATCATATCGTCGAGCGGCGAGTATGCCGCATCGCCAGAGGAAATCTTAGCCTCTTGCAAATCTCTCGAGCAGCATTTAAACAAAACGAAAATTGACTCGGAGAAGGCGATCAAGGAATGGGAGGAATCAATTTCCGCACGAGATCTCGCTGAGAAACGCCGGGTTGCGCCCGGTTGGCTTGATCGGGATGAAAAGCTCCTGCAGCCAAGTAGTGCGCCTTCGAATCGACCCCCACAGAGTCAAACAAGCCAGAGTTTACTGGATAGCGCTGCCCCTGATTCCGCTGCGGCAGAGCTGCCCTCTTCCATGGCCCCACGGAACGAAGGCGAGGAGCTTGACCGGGCGTTTGGGGGACTTAACGTGAGATGATCGCCTGCAAGTTTTCGATGTATATCGACTGTGTTACAGTATCCCAGAGTACAGAACTGCCCTGAACAATATCCTCGTCTGCGCCTTTTGCGAAATACATGGGCAAAATCCGCTTCGAAGACTGGGACTCACATAAATTCAGTTGTGGTTGGTACAAGAGGGTGCTGGGAGCACCTTCAGGCCAGAATCCAGTGGAATCAGGTTCCAGCTACGATACATACTAATCTGCTCGTACTAGCGTTCACGAATGATATCCTCTCGTTTTGCTTCTCTACGGATTGCTTCACGTACAAAAATTTGTAGCGCTGCTCCCATTTTAATTCCAGGCACAGGAGCTCCGCTCTCCACCTCGCTCTCCGCCCAAGTTCCAAACCCGTGGGACCTGCCCTCAAATTTCCTGCTCCGCAACTCTCACTTTTCATCCCCCACCAGGGAAAAGTAAGAAGCGGCAGAATGGAACCCCTACCTTCTCCCCCGGATGAATCCTCCTTCACACCCCTCTCTGTGCATCAATCGCGCACTCCAGAGTCTTTCCATTCCGGCCCCGCAATCCTGCACTACCACGCCTCGAGCTGCAAACTCGTCGCCCTCGAGCGCGACCTAGCCTCCGCGCCGACACTGGATGCCCTCCGCGGCGCGACACTGAATGGATCGAGCTCGGAAAGCCACGACACGACCGGTGCAGGTGGAAATGAGAAGGAAGTCCTCATTGAGGGGTTGGATGTCTGGGTGACATCTGAGTATGTTTCCTTCCCCCATGCATCCTTTCCTTCGATACACAGGAAACCGACATACATTTCTAACAGGACGATGTAGTAAATTCCTCCTCTACAACCCCGCAGCCTCTGCAGGCTTCTCAATCCCATACCCCTCCATTTCTCTCCACGCGATCCAGCGCCTAAAGCTCCCCGCCACACCGCAGCCCGAAGCCGAAGCCGAAGTCCAAGGCCTCTACATGCAAATCACGAATCCCCCCGCTGCCTCTTCAGCATTATTCCCCCAAGAATCCGACGAAGAGGAGAGTCTCACCGTGACCCTCGTCCCGCCAACCACGACGACGCCATCCACCGCGCCGGACGGCGAGGCCGAAGACCCAGAGCTGGAAACGGAGACGCAGAAGCTTTACGCTGCCGTCTGTGCCTGCTCGAATCTACACCCAGACCCTGTTGAAGAAGAGGATCTGGAAGGGGGTGCGTTCGCATCGGGTCTTGCCTTACCTGGTAGTGCGGAGGAAGGTGGGTTACCGCCGCCTGTGGATGGGAGCTCGGGGTGGATTACGGCGGACAATATGCATGAGTTTTTCGATGAGGAGGGAAATTGGATTGGGGACGGGGAGGGGCCGAGTTTTCCTGGGCTTGGACCCGGGGCTGGGACTGTGAGGGGGCGAGAGGAAGAGGGAGAGGAGCAAGATAGTGCTACTGGGGAGAACCTGGGGGGTAATGGGGATGAGACGAAGTGGAGGAGGACCGATTGATGTTTGATGGTCTGGGAATGAAAAGAGAAAAGTTGAGCGGCTTGTTATTTAGATATCGAGATTCTGTTAATGGTATGGATGCTCAGGTTTGAGGGAAGGTATTTTCCATAATTAATTAGCTATGCTCACCACAAAGTTATCTGACTATACAACTAAGCTGGGGAATGGTAACAACGCCGTTAAATCCAACGTCTTCACTATATTTAATCACATAAACGTACGAATGACGTCGGGCCCGTCACTCTTTCAAAAACCCGTCCCCGTCGTACAGACTACCCGGTGTCGTGGAACCAATTCCTAATCCAACAGACTTTCTCGCTGGCGTCGTACAGCCGTGTCGGGAGTTTCGGTAGCTCGACATGCGCGGCATCCTATCGGCCTGGTTATGCCGCGGTGACACATCATTTTTGTCACCATCTGAACTGGGAGGGTCGTAGACAAGAGAGACTGTTGACCGTCGCGGTGCCGACTGCGCTGATCTCATATTTTGGTCTTCCCAAATAGGTACCACCGCGCTTATCTGTGTACCGGGGGTCTTGTGGTGATAGGAACTCGGTGACGTGGCAGTGGTGTAATAACTAGAACGATTTCTGTTAATTTGGCTTTGACTGCGTGGTGGTGTCTGTTTCCTGGCTTCGCTTTTTACTCGCCGTAGGGAGTATGACTGATACATAGGCGACTCGGACGATGGTTTAGTGTGTCCTGATGGAAGGAGGGATTGATAGCTGTTGCGCGCTGGTTTTCCCGGCTGGCTGCGTGGTCCCATTACCGCTGAGCGACGGGGGCTTCCAGGAGCTGGCGAGTTCTCAAGCTGAGTGGGCGATGATTGATAGTCTGGGACCTTCCATATTGGAGGGTTCCTCTCTGGGGATGGGGTATGAGACAGACTCTCTTCATCGGGTGCTGTTGGCAAGCTAGTGAGAATTTCAGGTAAGGCTTTCTCTGCGACGGAACCAGTATCCAGCTGCGTTTGCCTCCCCTTCTTGGTCGGACTGCTGTATGGACCTTCCCGATCGTCGCTGGGGGTTTTGATTGTTCGCGAGACTGGGCGTTCCATCCGGGCATCTTGCACGCTGTTTCGATTTGTGGTAGATAAAGTCGAAATACTGGAGTTGCAAGAGATATTCGAAGTCGAGAGATCCGAAATCTCGGACCGACGGATGTCCGCCTCCTCGACTTCTTCTGGCTCCTCGACCATCGGGGAGAACGCAGGTCCAGGGAATGTTATTGGAGGATGGATAGATATTCGTACACAGTTTTGTCGCTTATGCCCTTTTCGGTGCCCACTGCCTTTTAAAGCGGATGTTAACGGAGGCTTGAGTTGGCCGTTTGACGTATGAGACGCCACGTCCTGCGAGTGAAAGCTGTTGGCGCTCATCCCTGAAGCATGCGGATTGTAGGTTAGATTATGTGATGAGCTCGTCCCGCCGTAGAAGGGATCATTGTCCCTGTGCGGGCTACCGTGCATCGGGTGGCGCTGCATCTGGCTGAAATGCGGCAGCGAGTTGGTGTTGCGGCCTGTTGTGTTCAACGGCGGGATGTGGTCCAAGTCAAGGTAGGGCGTGACGTCGTCTTTGGGTTGTTTAGTAGATAATGACTCGCTTCGTCTTGGTGGGGGGCTAATTCTTTCCGATGATCGAGTTGGGCTGCATGCAGTCAGGCTGCGGCGAGGAGAGGTACGCCCGGAGTCGACTCTTTGGCCTCTCCGGGCAGGTGAATTGGCGGGAAAGACGAAGGGAGCTGCATTGGCCGTCAAGCTTCTCCGATCGTATTCTCGCCCTACATCGTTCGCGCTGTACGGTGTGAATGTAGGGCACGGCGGTAAAGCAGGTGAGGCCAAACTGGCGTCGATATGTGTCGAAGTCCTTCTGCTGTCATCAAGGATCGAGCTATCTGCTGTTTCAAGGCTCGCAGAAGAGAACCGTACCGAGTCATTCCTCGAAAGACGAAAGCGGTTCGGAGGATATGCACATGGTGGCGGTGGAACAGGTTGATCGGGCGCCATTCCCGCGGTTTGAGAGGTGATACTACCACCACGCACTCGAGCACCTGTTGGGTCGAAGGTTTCGTAGCAATCCTCAAAGACAGGGAAAAGAGCACTGGAGCGTTCCCGCTGATGGATCAATGGCCACACTCCGGAAAGTGGGCGAATGCTGTTATCAATGCTCAATTCACCGTCATCTCTTTCTGGCGTTTGTCTTGGTGTTGTCTCTGTTGGGAGTTCCAGAACCCCATCAACTGCCGAAACAACCAAGTTCTCTTTCGAAGGTGTCGCTTCTTGGGAATATGCTCCTTCAGAAGCCTCTGTTAGAGTCGTCAGGGGAACCGGCCCGGTCGGGTTTTTGGATTGCCGCTTGGACTTAGACGAGATTGAGTGCTTGAGCGAGAAGCTCCGGGTCTTCTTTAGGAGCCGAATTGACGACTTGTCGACGGATGGAGGAGTGAGGCTCTCCCTCGAGGCCAACAGACCCCATTCCGTAGGCCTTCCATACGGAAGCTGTCCGTATTGCCTCAGCGCGGAACCTTCTTCCCTCGACAGCTCCGTCAAGGTTTCGGCCGGGAAGCGTGGCAGCCCTTCAGCATACGGTCCTTGTCTTGCCCTTATCAGCGCAATTGACCTCCTCTCTTGCCGTATTTTAATCCAGATTATCGTAATGACCACAGCGGAAACCATGAAAATAGCCGAGCAGGCAACCGCTATGGCAACAGCGGTCGTTAACGCGATCATGGCGACGTCTCCCGCCGTGATGTCGACTGAGCCGAGTCCCTTGATAGATCGGTCAAACCAGGCGTCTCACGCTTGTCCTGTCTGCTTCTTTCCTTGCTGTGTCTCCCGAGGCGGATGCCGAGGCTTCGCGTTCGGGATGTGGCGTAATGCTGTGACCTCTGGCCAGACGTGAGCACAGAGGCGGGAGACACGCGTGAGCATGGTGAGTAAAAGCAGGAAAGCTCATCTCGAGTTGGACGAAGGCGTTTGTTGTGGAAAAGCCCGAGGAATGTGTCCGCATTGCCCCCTCAGGCATGAGGAATGCGAAAATGGTTACCCATCCCTTGCGAGATCTTGTCGACGTCAAACGTGGTTTTGTACTGATAACATGGGATGGAAAAGCCTGCTGGTGGTATTCTTCTCAGCCAACTGTACTCAGGAGGGGAGGACTACTCTTTGAAGCAGCGGGGAACATGACTGACTGATGTATAGGACGCCCCGCCAACCGACGGAGACAGCCCCCTGGGCTCGGCAGCTACCGATTGAAATTGCGTGCACCTAGAACGTAGCCATATAATGGACAAGGTGGAATGCTGCGCTTTGACACTGTTCAACTTCAGCACTATGGGCTGGGGGTTGCCAGATTAATCGCTTCGAAATGAAGACGCTCGTTTCTGGAATCGCCTGGAGCGCCATGATGGTAGCCCAGCCGTTCCAGTCCGGACTTTGACGATGAAAGGAAAGGGCCACACAGAGCAGCTGACGATTAAGTGAGAGACTGGACCTGGATCCAGCGTTGGAGCTGGAGCACAGCACTGGGAGCCCCGGAGGCCTCAGGTGATTACCCGATTCGGTAGGAGCACCACGGGACTTCAGTCCCTTCGTTTCTCGGTCGGAGAAACCTAAGGCCGGCACCGCTTCAAGCTGTCAACCCCACGTCAAAAATTACCGAATTGGGACAGCGCGGATCTGCAACCGAACAGCAATAAAAGGTTGCTGAGATGTTGCGCATCTCAGATGTGAAATTCTTGGCGACAAAATGGGAAGGAACAAAACACTGGACAGAACACTGACCGAAGACCCGTTGTTGCATCATGAATCCTGACAAGGATTCAGTCCCCTGCCTCTTGACTTCATGCTGTCCCGCTATTTGCCATGGCTCTGGGGCCGCATAGCGTCATCCTCCACCCAAAACCAAACTGGAGCTCGTTGGAGAATGGAGATCCATGATTTGGCTGAGGAACGGCTTGGTGATCGCTGGCATGCCCATCAAGAGGAGCCGTCCAAAAAGAGGTGGGTGGGGGGGTTAGGTCTTTGTGACTCTGGAACAGGTGAAAGTTCTGATAGTGGCTCACATGTGCTCCAGAGGGACCTCTGGACAGGTACCGCCAGTTGGTATATAAGGCAGTGGTTGGCCTGATCTTCACATCCTCCACACTCCATCTCCTTTTCTTTTCGTTTTTATTTCTGACCCTCTTCTTTTTTATCTCCACTACAACACAATGGCTGGCGTACCAATTGACGCAGCTGGACACTTTGTCCATGGCAACACCGAGGCTCCCGCACACCCTGGACTGCTCTCCATGTTCTCCTTGAAGGGCAAAACTGCCATCGTCACCGGCGCCGGTGCTGGTATCGGTCTCGCAGTTGCCCACGGCTTAGCTGAAGCCGGTGCGAATGTTGCTCTGTGGTATAACACCAACACCAACACCCCCGAACGGGCGCAAGAGGTCGCCGCCAAATACGGTGTGCACGGTTAGTTCTCAGCTCCCCGACGGCAATGCCTGGCACACTATTCATGGCTCGCACAGCAAAGGCTTACCAGGTCAACATCACAAACGCTGAGGCGGTTAAGCAGGCAGTCGACCAGACTGTGAAGGACTTTAACGGTCGCTTGGATGTCTTTATCGCCAACGCTGGGATTCCATGGACACAGGGCCCCGCAGTTGACGGTCCTCTGGCCCACTACTCCGATGTTGTGGATATTGATCTCAACGGTACTTACTACTGTGCCAAATATGCTGCCCATTACTGGCGCAAACAGAAGGAGGAGGGTGTCGATCTTAACGGTAAAAAGCTTGACAACTTTACCTATGGTAGCTTCGTTGCGACCGCATCCATGAGCGGGCACATTGTCAACTTCCCCCAACTGCAGGCTGCTTACAACGCTGCCAAGTCTGGCGTTATTCATCTAAGTAGGTGCACCATGAGATATGCTTAAAATCAATCTCGACGTTCTAATTCATCGCAGCCAAGTCCCTTGCCGTTGAATGGGTCAAGTTCGCGCGCGCCAACACCGTCTCTCCCGGCTACATCGCCACCGAGATCTCCAACTTCGTCCCGAAGGAGACCAAGGATATCTGGCGTGACAAGATCCCCATGGGCCGTGAGGGTCGCGCGGAGGAGCTCAAGGGCGCATACCTCTACCTGGCCTCGGATGCGTCGAGCTACACGACGGGTGCGGATCTCATCGTTGACGGTGGCTATTGCGCCCCATAAATGACCTCGCTGCCAACATCTTTGCTATTGGTTCTAGATTGGTTGTTATGATAAAGTCGAGGAACCGATAAATCGATAGATGATGATAGAATAGACGGGAAATGCGAGGATTCAACGTTTGGAAAAATGTATTCCAGCAAGTTCGCCAGAATACCGAGGTCCGAACCTGGACTCCTAGCAGACTGCACGAACCAGCCCAAATGCTCACGAAGCACCGCTCTTCGGATTGAACTTTGGCACCGCCTCTTCCATCTGATGACATTGGGTTCCAGGGTACCTTGCTGGAGATCCGATCTCGGTTCAACAAAATGTCTCTTCCTCTGCGGAAACTGCGTCTCTTCTCGCGCCGAACAAACCCGACCTTCTTCAAAGTAGCCCGACCTGACAAATCACTTTTCATTGACTCAACACAATTCCCTACACCGCTCGTTGAACAACATCATGACGTCAACGTTGAGAAAGGGGAGGGGAAAAAGAAAATAAAGAAAAGAAACGAGGTCCGGGTCAAGACAGCCGCTGCAAGCCCCTCACTGCCACTTCAACAAGATCATGCATCCACCCTGCACCTAGATCCGTAGTTGCATTAATATCTGCGTTTGAGGGCCCACTGATTCTGACTCGTCGATTTATCTCCTTGCCCTGCCCCTCCTGATCTTCGTTCCTGGTTTCAGGGTTGTCTGCCTCTTTTGGAAGTGTTGTGGGGAGCGCTTCTCCCAGGAGGATATCTTTGCGGAGAATCGATTCTTTTCCATTGAAGTACTTCGAGAGCGAGGAGCTCTCGCTGCTGCCGTCCAGGGCGTCACTCCCGCTTCTAGCTTTTGCGGATGTCGAGGCATCGTAATTGGAGTTGTCGTTCTCGGTCACAGCACGGGGGAATTCCTCGTCCATCCTGTGAAGTTAGTTGTTTCTTGTTAGAACCACACAGCACCGGTTTGATAGTATCCCAGACACGTACAATACACCACCGTCTCCAACGGCATGCTCTCTATCAAGCCGTGCGTACTTCCCTTTTATCCGTCCAGTCAGACCAGCCCCGAAACTTATCTCCCGTAACTTGGGCGGGAAAAGGAACCGACCAAGCTCTGCGATGTGTTTCCGGTAGAAGGTAGCGATGAAGAGGAGCGAAGTGCCCATGCAAATCCAGGGGAATATCGCGATGACTAGTGGTTCAAGGTCGGAGTTTGGCTGTGGGGTTGATTGAGCCATTCTGTCTGGGTTTGTGGAAAATGAGGTTGAGGTTGATGTTTTGTGTTGCTAACCAAGGTCCACTGCGGCAGACACTGGGGGGAGAAGGGGGTTCATGTAGAAACAATCTTTCGCTTTGTCTTATAAAAGGATTGTGAATGATTAATGGGGCTAATAGAGAAGAACATATGGAGTAGAAGTAAGTAATAACTTAATACATCTTCCTATCAATAGCAAGCCCTTGCCTGAACGAGATCCATATAGCTCTGAACTAAGTATTACGAACTAAAGCCCGAACTAATACCACAGGAGCTTCCTTTTCTTCAATGTATCAAGAGTAGGATTAGCTTCTAAGCAGATCCAAACTTCTGTCCAGAAGTAAAACGCATAGAAGGCCGGTAGATCCAGATGCCTCTACCAAAGCATCAAAACCCCAGCTCATTCATCCTCTCAGCTTCATACAGGCAAGCAAAGCAAAAGAACAATGTCTCACCAACAACAAAGAACAGAACAAAATTCCATCAAACAATGCCCCTTTCTTCCTCACTTCGCATCTCAAATATAAGTATGCACACACCCACTCCTCCTGTATCAAGCCACCCAACCTGCTCATATCCCAACCAAACCGACAAGCGCGATAAGCAAGCCCACATCTATATCTCCTACCGGCACCTCCACCGGTCCAAGACAACAAACTACCTACACAATGGCCGAAGACAACCCAGAAACCCCCATACCCAACCGCACCCACACCCGCCCAGACGCCCAATACGTCCTAAACCTCCTGCGAAACCGACCCTCAAACCCAAAGCCACTTGCACCAACACAAGCCCAAGCGCACGCCCACCAACCCGCACCCACCCTTATAGAGACAAAAGCAAAAACAAAAATAAACCCGGACAGCACCCTCCGCGCAATGCTCGAACGCAACCGCGCCCACGCCGAACGCAGAGAAGCCCGCGAGCGCCGCATCGAGCGACCCCTGGAATACCCGCACTTCACGCACGCGCTGACCTGCACGGAGAAAGCGTGCGGACGGCTCCTGGGCGCGCTCACGCTGGGCCTCTTCTACTACGATGCGCGGGAGGGGATCTACGACCCGCGGAAGAGTCCGGCGTTCTTCAATACGGAGAGTGCGAGGGAGATGGCGATGTTGCCGGCTAGCATGCGGGCTGTTCGGGAGGTGAACATGGGGCCGGGGCAGAAGGAGTTGTATATACCGTGTATATTGGAGAGTTTGGGGCTTGGTGCAGTTAGGGGGGAGGGGGACGGCGAGGAGGGTAGGGATTGGACGGCGAGGCGGGAGGAGGAGGTTGCCTTTGCGCAGTACCGGGTTGATTATCACGTTTATCTGCATTACTTGAGGGTTGAGTGCCGGGTTGAGGCGTGGGATGTGCAGAACCATATTGATACGAAGAGGTGGAGGTGGTGTTTGGAGCGGGGGAGGGGACAGGGCTGGGGAGATTTGAGGGGCCGGTATGTTTGGGAGAGGAGGGGGGCGATATAGAGAGGGTGAAGTTGGAGGTGTTTGGTCTGGAGTACGGTGCTGGTTGTTCGATGTTTCAAGGCTCGAGAGGAGAAAGCTAGTACTGGGAATTGGATGTGTTCTTCAACGAGATGCTCAACCTTCTCTGCATACTGAACTAGAGTAGTTACGGCACGACATAATAATTGACACGGGGTGGGACCAACAGCAAGAATATGGACCTTACAGAAACGAGATACGGCGTACAGGGTGGCTCCCGCGACGCTGCCCGAGAGGGACCGACTCTTTATGCGCTTAGAAAAAGAAGGCAGCGAAGGCAAAGTGACGACGCAGTAGATCGACATAATATCAATTCGTCAAAACCGAACAACGGGTGGGATTCAAGGGGTATATTTTTGGGTATTGCCATGTGGCAGCTGCTATGATCGACATAGCAGTAGATGGGCCAAGGACTCACGCCTTCTCCACCCCCGACATTGGCGTGTCTTGTGGACCGTCGGATACGGGCTGCTTGAAGTCGGCGGGATATTCGTGTGGTCCAAGCTGAGCCTCGTCGGTGCTCTTGCTATCTGGACGCTTGCGGCCCAGCCGCTCGCACCAGTGCTCAGCACTGACAAGGGTGTCGTTGACAACCCCGCTGACCTGTGACATCATATCCAGGCCCTCTTGAGCAAGCACCAAGATCCGGCGGGCACTACTGGAGCCCTCGGAAGACGAGCCATTCGAATTGGGCGCAGTACAGGCTGTGGACGCCATTTGGAAACGATGAGGAAGAGAAGTAAGATGACGGCGGACCAGATGGCGCGCGTTTTCGGGAAGAGCTCCGCCAGCATATTTGGAGACAACATTTACTACCTGTTTCAAGGTAGACAGAACATCCTGCTTCAGAGCCTGGATGCGCTGCGACAACTGGGTCTGGTGGGAGACTCCGCCTTCGTTTTTCTGCGGAAGAGCTTCCCACTCCTTCAATGTCTCCTGAAGAGCAACAATGGATTTCCCGAGGCGACAATTGGCCCATCTTAGCCAAGTTAAGCAATACTGTAAGCTCCTAAGCGATTCTTCGCTCATTGCAACTCCGAGGCCCGATGTCGAGATCATCAACCGACTCTGCCAAGTAGACTGGCGGGACGAATTCTCCCTCCCAACCTCATCGTACTTAGGTGTCTTCTCATCATCGTACGGAGGCAGAGACTCGTTGAGGTAGAGGTCCGGGGTATCGGGTATCGCCTGGCCGTCCATCGTTATATCCAGGCCTTTTTCCAGATCTTGTTCAGTGGGATGCTTATTGCCGCTGACCTTGCGGCGCTTTGACCGGTTAGAGTCAGATGAAGTCGATGCGTGCCTCTGCAAAGCCCAGCGCAAGCCGCTCTCCACGCCCGTCTTTTTACCAACGCTATTGACGGTGTTGGCGACGTGAGAGCCGATATTGCGCTCGATGAACTCGACACCGGTCTTGAATCGGGGTGAGTAGGATTTGGAGGAGGTATAGGCAGAGACTGATCCGCTGATCGCAGAAGATATCAGAGGGTGTGAGGAGGTTAACAGTGAGAGCAGTGGTTCTGGTTGGGGGTTGGATTCTGGGGAGTTTGTGGTTTGCTGTGAAGATCTAGGAGATGCGCCGAAGTCTAGCGGAGCAGGGTTAGCCTACGGAAACTACATCGGAGTACCCATCATGAAGAACGAGAAGGGGAAAGCCAGCGGACAGTACCTGTACGTAGCCCTTCAAGCGCCTGAGCAGCCTCAAGATCATCCATCGACAAGACACTGGTAGCGCGGCGAGAACGGTCCCCAGCGACGGCTGTATTTTCCACCTCCATCATGGAGGGCACATGTTGAGAAGGGGAGGAGACGGATGAAGAGTGAGATGTAGGAACGAGCGATGTTGTAGAAGACGAATGAGGCGAATTACTCTTCGCCGTTGCCGGAGAGAGAGGAGGATTCGCGGTGGCGTCGTGGACGGAGACCGAAGAGAGCGAGGAGTTCAGGGTCGGCATGCTGTCTGAGCTATGGTCCATAGCGACGCGGAGTCGAGAAGGGAACGGGCAGTGGGAATCCGAAACTGGATGGGATCCTCTGGAAGACGGAGGCGATCAACGGATTCCGTCCTTGTGAACGGAGGACTCGCTGTTGACTGGGCGTTTGGAACGAGTTGGAGAGACTTTCACGTGAAGAATTTTTTCCTTCTGCTCGACAAAACAACTTCCAGGACTGCTGGACGGCGGCTAGGAAGAAATCCTCAGAGCAGGCCAAGCCAGGACCGAGCTAGGTCGGCCCAAATTCTACAAGAAAGTTCAAAACGAGAGTCTACGAAGATTCTGGCAGCCTTTAATTACGGCTTCATCATGGTTCAGCCTTCTACGTATATAAGGGATTCCTCCGACAGAAAATGCCCCAGGACGATCAGAAGCTTCAGATGCCTTCGCCCTGAGAAACGCCCGTCGCAACCTCCATCAAATCCGAAGCAAACATCCTGAATATGAAAGGGCCAACACCAGAATCTCTCGATGTTGATTGATCGAAGCACCGTCATCGGCATCTGACATCACATGCAGAGCTCGGGGAACCAGTTACCAGACCACTTCATGCCCGTGACTCCAACTGTTTTCCACCTGGGCCCCTCCGATCAGGTGCCGCTTCTAGCTGCCGGTAAGTGATGCTCCAGAGACAAATAATACAAAGAAGGAATAAGAATGAGATTCTTCAGGCCTCATTCACGAGCTTCTCTCTGCTTTGAAGGTCCAGGCATGATGATTTGTTGGGGCATTTTTCTTTTGCCAGTCTCATCCCCGCCTTGTCCGTTTTGGGGCTAGCGGCACCGCATCCTTCCAAACTCAATCGGCCCGGTCTCGCATGTGATCGATGGTATTTGTCCCCCAACACCGCCTTCCATGAGGGGGGTTGTATTTCTACCAGCCCTAAAGAGGAAGGAGGAATGGACTCGGTACCTTCCGATGTACCTACCTAGGTACGAGCTTGCTTTGGCCCATGAGGCCGACCCTGTGTTCAGGCTCCTTCGCAGAATTTCTTATCATTATTCAAGTTTCTCTTCTCGTAGTACATACGCTCTTTCACTGGGTATCCCAAAATATATCCAATCTACTCTACCGATAACCGGTCGTCTGGGTCGTAGTATCCTCCTACGCCCGCCGTTCCATATAGCATCGCTTCAATAGCTTCATGCCCTTCATATTCGTCCCCTTCACTGTCCTCCTCCTCTTCGCCCTGGGCCTTTAGACGTGCAATGACCTTTTGGTTGACCCGGTAACACGTGAGGATCTCGTTGGATACTGTTCGAGATGGCAGGCTCCGGCTCTTGATCTGACACAGGACTTCGCCAAACGCGTGGAAGGCAAAGCTTGACTGCGGCTGTTTCTGGTATGCGTATGACGCCATTAGTTCGAGCCACGACGTTTGACTGTGCCGCCAAACGTGGATCATCGGGTGGTTTCCTGACGCCGGAGGCGGGATGGCTCGGGCCTGTTCTGCTGCCTCCAGGGCAAAGGGAGAGAAAGAGCCCGTCCCTCCCGAGAGCGAACGGCTCCATCTGAGATGAAGGCTGTCAATTTTACGGGAGGTCTGCTTCAGAACTGAGTACAGCGTTGTACCGCTCTCGTCCCGCGGGGTCGCTTCCGCTTGCTGTTGAGCCTCGTTCCACGGCTGAACAAGGTCTTGATCCCTGTGACGGGAATTCTCTGCTTCAGGAAAGGCTTCCTCGAGATTAGTTAACACCTTCTTTCGCTCGGCGCGAGAGGCCTCAAAACGGATGTAGTCGATGATGTTCCCGTTGTTTGGCTTTCGGTCCGCGTTCTTATATGCTGGTAACTCCCGCACACTGGGGCTGATCTTTTTGCGATATTGCTGCCATGCTGACTCTGATAAATGTATACCGGCTTTACGACCGTCGACAAGGTGGCTGAGTAGGCAAGAGAGATCCTTCGCGTTCTTTGAGTCAATTGATTCTTCATACGACAACTTCTCGTGTTCCACTGTGCAGCGTCCTAGATTGGAGAGCGTCAAGTTGAACGTGAAGGAACTTTCGAGGAACTCGGTCATTGACTGGATTTCTCGCATTGGTACGGAATGCTTCGTGATACCGAAGTACTCCGGTGGACGGTTTTCGTTTCCGTTGGGCGGACTTGAGTTGTAAAAGTTCCGAACGATGTTCTGGTCCCAGCAAATCCAGGGCGTGTCGCCATCATAGTCACCCCCTGACAGCATATCCGCCAACGGAATATCCCCGGTCGTAGGGAAAACGATGACGTCTTTAAAGTGCCGAAGCTCTGGCTTCCAAACGGCTCGTCGACGTTGGATGTCGGATGGGAGATGGGCGGGGAGACGTCCAACAAGCACGTCAATGCCGTCTAGTAAGTTGTCTTCAAACAGACCACGGTCATCGCGCCAGTTGGTCGAAAACCCAAAATGCACTTCGTCTTCCTTCAAAACACCGTAGGGATCCGCAATACAGAAGGCGTATGTTGAGAGGGGCACTTCAATCCGTAGTTCTTCTACATATCGCTTCAGCAGGCTCCACAGACACCTTCCCAGTCGCTTGCGAAGAGGGTAAAAGTCGCGAGGCGCAAAACCGGCTTCCGAGAACCGGATTATGGCCTCGACATCATCTGTCATCCACTGCTCCAAGCGCCTCAGGCTCTGAATCATGAACCCAGCACCGGTGTCTGCTATTGGCCTAATCTTTTGGGCAAGACTGCGGCAAAGCATCGGACTGTTGCTCCTGAGAACCTCGAAGAAATCTCGCGCCACCCCTTGAATACCGAGTCGGGCGAGGCCAGCAATATAGTCTTTGACGTGACCCCCATGATCTAAGATTGCTAGAAGTTGGATATTTAGATCAACAGGATGTAAGGGTTTCGACCATTTGACGACCTCAAAGGTTAGTTGCTCGTCGTCTATTGGCTCCTGCCATTCCCGAGGATGGGGCTTTATTTTCAACTGTGAATCAGATATCTGAATCCAGACATCACTGCCGTCTGCCGAGATCTGGGAATGGTGTGAGTCGACCATCCACAGCCCTTTGGCCCCGGCAATTCTCCCCTGGAAGGAGCTTGGAGTGTTGCCAGTAATCCCCAGGGAGTCGCAGATCATATTGGCGAGCTTTCTCGACATCAAAGCGCAGCCGTCATTCATGACTCGGTGACCTGGATCGTCTCTTAGATAGAGAACTTGCTTCGGCTTTAGTAGGATTGTGGCAAACGTTTTGGAGAGACCTAGCGACATCCGTTGAAACAGCTTGAGGTTGGTCTGATCAAGGTTTTCTCTTGGAGATAAGTGCCATTCGAGAAGGGATTCAAGGCCCATCGGGGAGTGGCTGTCAGAATTTTCATCCTTTGGAGAGACTCGATATAACGACGGGCTGAAATGGCCTGTGAAATCGATTCCATCAATAGCAAAGAAGTCAACTCTGAACTTTGGCTCCGCTTTTATCTTCCGTTTTTGTGTGACTTCTTTCACGTAGAACGGTTTCCACGTCCTCCCCAAGCATTTATGTGGATTCTGCGTCAACCACAGTGCGATGCTCTCACGCAGAAGAGCAGGATGGGAGGGAAGACGGAGGTAGCTTGGCGGCCGAGTTGGGGCAGGCAGGGTGAGGCTGAGAAACCTGTCTGGGCTAAAGCGACGGTGGAAGCGGCAAGAGCGTTCGGTCTTCAGGGGGTTCAACTTCAGTCTCAGGACACCTGGCTCGGATTTTGTGCACCATTCAAGATCTCCGGTTAGGACAACCACTTCCGAGTGCTTCTCTGTTCTGAATGTTCCACAAGCGGCATCCCAGGCTTTGCGGGCTGGCTTTTCCGGGATGGGCCTCCCATCCCGCTGGCTATGCCCTTCGATCCACTTCCAGAACTCATCATATTTCAAGGAGATGCTATCTCCAGCGAGCATGCGGTTAAGGGGCACGTTCCATGCCCGACCTATTCTCTCCAACTCATAGCGATATCGGAGCGACACTGAGGGAGGGAGGGAATGCTCAAGAGAGAAAGGCCCGCTCTGGAGAAGCTCCGCCACTATGTCTCCCTCGGCAGAGTAACGTGGTTCTTCAAAAGAGCCCCCATTAGAAGTGAACTCTCGGGAAAGGGTCGCTTCCTCGCTGAGCATGTGCGCTACGACCGAGTCATCATAAGAACCCGAGTCCGTCATCGCCTCCGTTGCAAGGGTGACTGTGGAGTTGAACGACGTCTCGACTCGCTCGACGCGGGAGTCCCGAGAATAATTTGCTGTGTCCGGGGTAAAACTCGAGAAGCTGAAGTTGGCAGCATTCTGCGCGCCGGTAACAGCGTCATATCGCAGAGACTTGTTGGGCGCCGCAGTCAATCTTTCAACAAACGTAGAAGCACATTCGAGTACTCCCTCAGTTTTAGGCACTTGGTCAAACCCGCCATCCTCCGCGGATTCAGGCACCGCACTTTCAGAATTCTTCACCGGCGAGTTCGGTGCAGTTTGAAACTCGTCCGAAGAATCCTCCCCTGTAGATATTCTTCTCTTCAGGGGCGTCGCTGCCAAAACTGACGAAGGCGCCTCCAAACTCTCCATCCTCGCCTTGGGAAACGACCCCTTACTCAACAGATAAAGTTCATCATCAATCAACTTCATCAAATAAGCTAACCTCTCCTCCCTCTCCCGCTGCGCAATCAACACCTGGGCCCCCGCACCATGAGAGATAGCAGTCCCACGCGTCCCATCCACTTTCGCCAACAACAATACCGCATCACTCGCATTCCGCGAACAAACCCACTCCTCAAACCCATTCAAGACCTGATTCAGATCCACGAATTTGCTGTAATACAGGCGCTGCAGTCCATAGTAGCTCCGCCACTGGGGCGTGTCGAGCTTACTTGCGCCCGGTGAGAAGAACCGCGGGTTTGGGATGTCGAGGCTGAACTGGTCGTTGAGGGAGTCGATGATGCGCTCGAGTTCCTGGCCTGATTTTAGGGGGGTGCGTGGGTGTTGTGTTGGCATTGTGGGGGTTGCATTGCGCTTCTTCTTGTCGGACGCAGGCGCAGACATAGAGGGATAAATAGGTAAAGATGATATCTCAATGGTATATCAGTAGGGCGGGTGGGTTGTCAACAGATTGACGGGCCGTCCATCACGGGAGAGGAATGTCAGCGGCCCTCATATTGGAGGGAGAGAACTGGAGACGGAAATTCTCTCCAGAAAACAAGCGCCGACTCGAAGAAGACAAGATTGGAGGGGCGAGGACTGAGGCGGGGATTAATGCAGAACAGGAGACTGGAGTGATGAGCGTGCAGAGAACTCGCAGGTGGGTCGTCACCAACCACCACCGAAGAATCCTGTTGGTGCTCTTGACGCTGAGGCTGTCAACCAAGACCCTTTTTTTGTTCAAAGCACAAGCTGTCCATGGATATTTACACGATGTTTGCAAACAACAGGCACACTGATTCCCAACATGGTTCATTAGCGTAACATCAAAACTTTACCCCTGAGTTAGAATGCATTTGGCCTTGGAACCCTTCCGTGTGCTTGGGAAGAGGGCGATGCCTTATATGAGCCATACAGGTAGAATTTGACCTTTCCACGGCGGCTTTTCTCTGGCTGGAACTGCGCCTTGCACTGCGCCATCAGTCTCCGTGTCCTGCAGGCTCTCGACTCTCCGCCTCGTGGTTAATGATTCCACCTTCGCGTGGCCACGGCGGCTCCTGCGTCTGCTTCGGGCCTTATACCCAAGCACGAGACTGAAGTAGAGAGGAAGTCCTAGATAGGAGGTAATGAAAGCACCGACGTCTAACCCATTCTTATAGAAGTTACGATCAGACAGTTCGACCCCTCTCATGATGGGGATGGAAATGCAGAGCACCAGAGCAATCCATGAACCAAAAATCCCCAAGGGCGCTTTGAAAGGAACCTCATCAGGCGGTATTTGCTGAGCTTTGCGCGCATGCACAAACGCTAGATGGATAATGAGGATGGATACCCACGTTAGAATGCTGAACATAGTGACCAAGTTTACCAAATAGCTCCAGAGACGTCCAGAGATTGTGAGGAGATTGAGGTATCCCAATAAGCCTGGCGTGGCACTCACCCCTAGAGCATACACAGGAACTCCGCGCTTGTCTGTGTGACGGAGGAAGACGGGGGCGTTCTTTTCCAGGGAGAGTTCGCGGATAATCCTTGTCGCCATGCAAAGAGCTCGGCTAGCCGCAGAGACGACGAAAACGAGAATGCAGGCGTTCAGGATATCTGGTAGCACAGCGATATGGGCCATCTGGACTGCCACGACGAATGCGGACGCACTTCGCTTGGAAGTATATATGGGTACCGCTAGTATGTCTTCATCGTAAGGAATAGCCATTCCTAATAGAGTGACCACGACAAGATTGAACGCTAAAATTCGATAGAAGGTTTGCTTGATTGCCCGTGCCGCGGCTTTTCGAGGCTCTTGCGTATGCAGCACGGCCATGCCGATAAGTTCAGTCCCCAGGTAAGAGAGCGTGGTGGAGGGAAATGTCCGAAAGATGGCGCGGAATATTCCCAGAGAACCCTTGTCATCCGCATTAGCAAACGCTCCAGGCCATCTCCAGTAGCGAAATCCCTTCCGCTCATGGTCTGGGCCTCCACCGAACGCGATGACAAGAGACAGGATCATCAGTCCAAACACTACTAGAACCTTAAACGACGACAAGGCAACTTCGTACCGACCGAGGAACCGGCCGCTCCAATAGTTCATACTGACGATAACAGCCAGGAACGCTGTAATGTAGGCCGCTGTATCCCAAACTGGGACATTCTTCCAGTACGATATGACGACGACGCCTGCGGTCAATTGGTTTATGATGACAATCATGTACTTTAGCCAGTACCTGGAATGCCAATCGAATCCCGAAGTCAGTTGCTAGACACTCAAGGAGTTTCACGCAGCTTGGAAGCTTACATCCACCCCAATGTGAAACCCAACGCCGGGCCGCAGAAGCGGTTGGCATGAGAATGCACAGTTGTTGGCTCTGGCGAAAAGGAAGCGACTTCCCCGAGTGCAGAAAGCACCAGGAAGACTATAAAGCCGACAAAAGTGTAGGAAATTAAGATCGACGCAGGCTTCTAGAGTTAGTACGTTCATATATGCCCTGAACGGGGAAGCCTACGCCTGATCTATGACACGCAGTTAGGATTTGCAAGCATTTTAATGATCTGCATCCATACCTTGAGAGTGCATTCCCAAATGCTATCATCAACCCGGTATTAATTGCCCCACCGATGGCTATCGAGAATCAGTGTGTTACTCCCTAAGTCATGAAAGGAAAACGCAGACTAATGAGGGTCATTTGATACGGCTTCAACCCAGCATTGATGTCGACTCGGTTCGAGTGTCGGCTGCGTGCGGACGAGGAATCGGGTGCTGCATGTAACTCTGACGAACGCAATGGCATTTCAAGTCGTGACACAATAAGCCGGACGGGGTTTCTCACGCGATAATTGCGTATGGTGAAGGAGAGGTGCTAGACAAGAATCATCAGTAAGGAAAGGTTATATGACAGCAGCGTGCTTTCCCAGATGCTGAGTCCCTCGTACCTTCCTCCTGGAGGAAACATTTTACGGGGGTTTCGATGGCAAATTTCAAGGTATTCATTGCAAGAACAAACAAGGTAAAGCGCAAAAGGGTATATGTATAAATCCCTATGGCATACAACTATGACAAAGCAAAGGAGGGAGATCACATGGATAGTAACGCCGGAATCTAGGATACCCGTTGCCGAACGAAAGTCAATGCCAGCAGTCTTTCGAACAGCAACCGATCTATTGCGTAAGCTAGGCCTGAAATCCCATATACATGTCTCATCCTGCTTGGAATGTGTCCTGCACCTCGAAGTGGATGATTGCCTATCGGGACATATAGAGTGACTCGCTAGACTCGGTCCTGGGGAACAGCCGACCCTGCAAGGAATCGGTGGATTCGCTCCGCGGGAACATGCGTTGCTGGGCCTTGGAGATGGTCCGATCCGTGTAGATGCCCTTCGCAGTCCCTCCGAACACAGTACTGAGGTACTCCTTGAACTCGATGGGGTGGAAATCTGGGTAAAGATCCTTACATGACAAGTAACCCAGATACTCGGCATACTCCGGAGTGTTGTCGCCACGAACGCCCCATGATAGTTGGTATTCTGCTAGGTATCGGGGGATGAACTTGATAGGATCAAAAGGGTAGGTCTCGCTCGACTGGCGGGCTGCAAGAACCCGGTTTTGAACAATCTCTTCTGATACCTGTTATTAAAAGTTAGTAGATATTTATGAGCGGACGGCGCTCGACTTACATAGTTCCTCGTGATCTGTTCTTGGCTGATTTCCTCAAGCAAACTGTATATTTGATTTTGGGTAAGCACTTCGTTGTAAGCAAAAACCATCTTGTTCAATGTGCGATCATCGGTAATGATTCTGCTAACGTAGCGACCGATATCCCTCAAATCGGTCAGGGCCATTGGCGTATTGCCATCTCCGACAATTTCGTTGTTGGCAGCGGTCATGGCATAATCCACTTTTCCGGATTCGAGTCTGGGGTACGAGAGCTGGTACCACCATCCGACATCGATGATAGTGTAGGGGAGACGAAGTTGCTTTATGTGATTGTAGACGGTTTCTTTCTAGGAGACTGTTAGTCAATACTCGAAATCTGGCCTAATTTGCCGGCTTACCTCGTCTCTCAACCACATGATCCCACCCGGTGGTGCCACCGTAATGAACCCACACGGGATGAATCGCTGGACACCGGCCTTTTTTGCGGCATTCGCTAAGGGAATTTGGTCCTGCTGCTCTGCAGAGCCGACGCAGCTAATTACAACATCGATCCCTTCCAATACCTTTTCCAGCTCGTCCTCGGAAGACTTTAGATCACACTTGCGGATATGGACTCCCTTATCCTGAAGCGCGATAACGGCAGGTTTTAGGCAAGAACGAGGTCGAACAAGTGCATGAACCTCCTATCCGGTGATAATTAAGTCAGAAACTGTTGTGTAGAGGAGATTTCACTCCAAGCGTCGACTTACGAAGAGCGGGTTCTCAAGTAGGCCGGTTGCGATTGAGCTTCCGGTCTCACCCGCGGCCCCGACTAGCAGAACTTTCGTCCGTGACATAATGATGTCTGAAAGCGGCAAGAGTCCGTAGAACAGAGAGGATAATCTGCAAGAATGTAGTGGAAGACAGCAATGAAAGACAGAGGGTCGGACCAGGGAGTAGGTGGTAGAAATTCCTCCCCAGGAAAGCTTCGTTCACGATGACAATGTTGACTCAAACCTCGGGCAGAATCAAGGACGTGTCGAGGTTATAAAGGCCGGCGTCCCACCGAGGATAGCCACTTGATACCCACTCTTTCTGGTATCCCAAGTGGTCGCTGGTGGGTCGAGTGTGGATGTTAACCTCCTGCGAGATATGACGACCGGCTTGAAGCACTCCGCGAATGAGTGTCTGGAAAGTCATTGGAATTCGCAGAGGCCCTCATCTTTAAGATCAGGAGACAACAGCAGAACCAGCAATGCACTGTGGTAGCCCTGGAGCAGTTCAGCAGAGTTTGTTCAAGCTGAGATCGCCACGGGCCGGGCAGTGGTTCAAACTTTGGAGGCCAACCCAAAAGTGCCTTACGTCATCGACGGCTTCCCGGTCTTCTTTCTTCTGCCCTTTCACCTATGCTCCACTGGCAGAGTGAACAGCGGGGTTTCATCGTCCCAAAAATTCGAACAGATCGCCTTTTCCATGCTGCATATTCTGTCTGAGCCTACAAGTGACGCCATTGGCAAGAAAGAAATGATCTCTTCCACGGTTGCGCGCGTTACTGGTTCCGTGGGAGCCGGTATCCCGAAGCGGACCAGGATCCGACTCTCCCACACATTCAGTCGAGCTAACCCCTGGCTCAGACAGCAGTCCCAGCGGTTACACCAAATTTTGGGTTAATCCGGGGTTGAGATTGCGGAGTTATCTACACATCTACCTCAGGGATTTAAAGGGGGAACATCTCTCGGGCAAAAGCCAAGTAATTCCAATAGTCCGCCTGGACCCCCTCGCCGTCGACAGTGGTGTTTCCGAAAATTTTGGCTGTCCAGTAAGAGCTGCCTTGAGTGAGAGCGCCAAACGCTGACAACTCGGTGTTAAGAGCACGCTCTCGTCCGACGAGGGTGTTTTCGAACCCCGCTTGGAACGACCATTCGCCGATAAAAACAGGGAATTCGCCATCACCAGCTGACTCCTCTGCACCCAAACAGCTGTAGGAGGTGATCGTCTAGGTTGTGACGCGCTGACGGGCGAAATAATAGTTGTGCACATCGAACACGACATTCACGCTTGTGGGAAGCAGCGAAGACCAGTATGCCTTGCCCCGAAAACTGCCCTGGAACATCACCGGTATTCTGGGATTCACAGCGGTGACCCTAGATATCACGGCCTCGATGTACTTCAGCACCCAAGTTGCTCCATCATCCGAAAGTGCAAGCGGAGTACCAAAGGCTGAGGGGTCTGTGTGGTCGACGGGCTCGTTGATGGGCGCAATTGTGGATGATTACGGGCAGCCTGAGCTCTGAACATAAGCAGTTACGTCATCAATTGCTTTGAGGGAGTAGTCAAGCACCGTTTGGTTTTTAAACCATCCATAGTGCACCTCAGCCTCACCGAATGCCATTCCGTTGACGCCTCCCGGGAGCGAGTGGACTGTCAATAATGAACATGCATGCTATACTTTGTGATCGCATACGTGGCAATGCTTTTCAGAAATGAGACTTGGTTACCAGGAATAGAGCTGAGAACCTGACACTTCGACCCATGCAGTACATGTGGTCGGAGTACGAAGCGTGTTCACCCCGGCATCGTACAGGCCGTCAATATCGGCTGTAGTGATCCATGTTGCATACCTCTGTTCGAGGATTGAGCCGCACAAAGACCCTTGGTTTGCGCAGAGGCCCCATTCATCCTGCGCGCCTTTGGAATACTGACCCCACCAATCGGTATCGATGGTAGATTCTTGCACGAGCCAACCCCCAAGGTTGACCCCACTGGCTCCAGAGGTGGCCCAATCCAGATATTGGGCTGCTGCATAGACGAGGCAAGAAGCTTGCAAAAGAAGAGATGTGAGAATCAACCGTGCCATTGTGGGCTGGGCTGCGATAGAGCTAATTCAACTAAATGAAATGCTTATCGAAGCAGTGTTCCTCTGTGACCGGAGCGATGGAAGGCTATTTAACCTGCGAGTACATGAACCTTCGTTGCGAAGGTCAACTACTTCGGGAACATTGACCGAGCATCAAAGATCATCATCGGAATCGACCTTTTGGACACGCCATGGCAACACGCTATACGGGCCAATTGGTATGGGGCAACAGAATGGGGTACAGCCAAGATGACAGCAGTCAATTGAACCCATGGCTTTCTTGATGCGCCGCTGTATGTCCCTTACTCCCCAATCTGGCTGTCTGGCTGCCGTACCTAACCTCCCCAAAGTCCCAGCCACCTCCACATCCCGAAGGTGCCTTGCGGATATCGGCAAGACTAAGCCATCAGCGGCACCAAGGGACAAGATGCTCGGGCGAAATCATCCCTTAACTGAGGAGGTGTGGGTGGGGGTCTAAGCCTTGAAGGCTTTAATGAGTTTTGGGCCCCTGTCGGAGAACTCTATCGGCTCGACGGTTCGCGGCATTCTCGGGAGCTTTCTTGCGCATGCTTTCAGACCAGGGCGTCCCGTATCGACGATTCAGTTGGGCACAATGATTGAAATGGGCCGTACATTGTCAGCTCGGCTCATCTGTGACCGATTATGGCTTTCTGCGCCTTCATTTCGGTGGATTTGCCCTCGGCGTTGGCATGCAATTCCCGGCGAGCACTGGAGAGCGAATACAGATAACGCTAACGCTTCTCGTCTAGAATTTGGCGAATGTCGCCGCGGATGGAATGTCCTTGTTTCTTGAATCCGTGCCCCCATTTTTGACCGATGTCTTACTCGAGCTCTGCGGAATGGGTTGTCTCAAGGAGATTGGGACTACGACTACCACTTTCTCGGTCTTGGAGGCTTCCGCTTTGGCTATGGCAGTGGTACTTTACCTTGAGTATGATTATTGAGCTTCACTTTGTTGACAAAGTGAACGATCCTCTTTGGCGGACACGGAAGGGATTGTCTCATGCTTCATGCTTCATGGTGGGTCCCTCTTCTCGGGGGGGCTAACGAGATGCTCTCCTCCACCGCACGGCCTAGATAAGCTACTTGAACTGAAGTAGATCAAGCTTCAGGCATTAATAGATCCATGTAGGATTCTTCCGTATCATCGTTATCCTATGTAACCTTAAAATTGGCCCTGATCACACCCCCTCTCCCGCGCCTCTCTCCTTCCCTCCTCTACTTTCAAAATACCCAATCCATCTACCGGACTCCCTAATAAATATACCGGAAGCTATAAAATCACCACGTCAGCACCATTCCGGATGCCCCTTACCACCCAACACCTGAAACCACCAGAGAAAAAAAAAGAAAAGGGTAAAAAGAGAGGTCAAACACGTACTTCAAATTCTCCCGATCTGTCAAATCCAAAAATGCCGTTGCCCCGAGATCCCTCGCCTCAAGCCCACCCTCCATCGCGCTCTGGATGCGATCGCGTTTCTTGTTCTCCCACCGGAGAAGGAGGCCAAGGCAGCTGATGAGGACGGCTTCGATGAGATGGGAGACGATCATGGACCAAATGCCGAGTTCGTAGGTTGGTCTGTTGCGATACCGCCGTTTTAGTATGGTGACTCATACTCCCGAAGGAGGAGGGCTTTGTCGGGAATTGTGAAGTGGGAAATGAACATACTTCTGGCTATCTTTGTAGAAGAATGGGCCTGCGATGTTTCCTGTGCAGTATCCGAGGAATAACACGGCATTTGTGACGACCTTCTTTGTGTGTCCTAGATTCCATTCAGGGTTAGTAAGACTTATTCCTACTGTCGAGATGTTTTGCTAGGAGACACCGTCGACATACCGGCAGTATTCGCAATCTGCATACTAAGAATCAAGACAAAAGCCGCATTATAAGGACCAGTCAGATAGTAGCAGATCAACCTGCCTACTTTCTGGTCTGTCGGGACGAACCGCAGGCCGAATGCGCCGGCCAAATTAGGGAGGAGGAAGAGCAGGACAAAAATGCAGCGTCTGTTCACGAATCGGTCGTTCAAGTACACGCAAACGAGGATTGAAATGGCGATGAGGACTCCGTACGGGATCTAATTCTTTTAACATCTGGCTCATGTGGGCCTTGATGGTTGAAGATTGGGAAGCATACCTGCATCAGGGTTGTCACAAGCGTCGAAAATCCGAATCCCTGGATAATGATGGTTCCAAAGTTGGAGATTCCTCCGTTAGGAATGTTACCTGTTGAGTCAATACCACACAGAGCAAGATCTCAGGGAAGGGGCCTTACAAACACATCCCAACACAAAAAAGAAATAAAGCTTATAATCTAAGAACGCTTCAAGAACTTGCTTCGGCTTGAGATGCTTGTTCTCGATACCGGTCTGATTCTCTCTCAGACGCTCGACTGCGATCCTCCGTTCTCGCGGGGAGAGACCAGGTGCGTTAACAGGAGAGTCTGGAAGGAAAATAAACATGACAATACCCCATGTAGAGCAAAGGGCGCCACTATAACGTGTCAGCCACTGAAGTAGCAGTGTATCTCAGTTTGGCTTACATGATGATAAACTCGTATTTCCATGATGGAAGGGCACCCCTGATATTTCCAATCCCGTACCCTAGAAGCCCGCCGAGCGCGATTCCAAAGCCATTGGCTGTATACCAGAGTCCCATACGCACGGGTTGTTCACGGCGTGTGTACCACATGCTTGTAATGAGCATGAAGGCAGGGTCAGAGCATGCCTCTGCGGCACCGCCTAGCGCTCGGAGCACGGCGAGAGTAGCGAAGTTATGGCATGCTGCTTGGATCATGAGGAAAACGCCCCTGGATGGTGAGCTGAGGTTCAGAGGGAAGGGGCCTAAGTGGTGGTCCACTTACCACATAAAGATATTGATACCAAGATACTTTCCTGCGGAACATCAACATGGATCCCCATATATATTAGAGGAAGTAAGTACCAATCGGAAAACGTTGCAGCATGAGATTAGTAGGCTACATGGACGGTTAGCATCATTTCGCCCTCCCTCTTCTGAATCGCTTACCAAAGCCCAGGCCAAGAAACCAAAGTAGAAGATACTACTCAGCCAGCTATACTGCGTTCCATGAAGTTCCAAATCCTCAACAATCCCAAAGATAGCGGCATAACTCAGTGTCGTCTGCACAACTCCGTCAGTTCTGGACGTAGCATCCCAGAAGACACAAGAACAACGAAGATATGTACCTTATCAATATAGAAAAAAGCGTAACAAACAGCCAAATACGGCAAAATCATGAAATCAATCTTCCATAGCACCCTTCTTGCCTCAGCAGGATCAACTTCCTCATGGAGCTCGTCTGGATCATTGAAGAGCGCCATGGCAGTATCGCCCTCCTTTGCCGACTTCCACGTCGGCTTTGCAGGCGCATCTTCTCCATGGCTTGCTGTAGCAGTGTCATCTTTTGTGATATTGGAGCCGCCAAGCGACTGGATGCGAGAGGTTATGCCCATCTTGCCTCACGGTGCTTCGTTAGCCGCAGGAACGTCGCGTTGGCGGTGGTCAGCCCAAAAGAATCCAAACACGGGGAGTGCGGAGTAGGGTGCGGAGATTTATAGAACCCCCTGTTGGAGGACCAAGAAGAGAGTTACGCATGGCCGCCATCCTTGTTCAACGTCGGGAAAAACGGCGATCACTCAGTGCAGGGTCTCTGCACTGTCTTCACCTTCTCCAGCCGAGACTGGCCAAGGGAATGCATTCTTGTTCGGGCCCAGCCATCTTACCTCGGAACATCGTCAAGACGATAGTCGCTCTGCGCCGAAGATCCACACTCTCCTCCAGGCTTCTCCACAGCGGAGGTGCGGAAGGGGAAAGTCTGCGGGGAGAACAAACAGAGACACCCCACGCCCACGCTGGACGTGGGGTTCAAAGGAAACTCAGGCTCGGAGAGTCTGCGGTGTTTCACTCGCGAGCTGGGAAAAAGAGCAGGCACAGCTTCGAAGGGAAGCATCTGATTGGAGAAGGTGCATCGGGACGACGACGGTGCCGGAGGAAGGCCGAACGAGATGTTGGAGAGCAGAGTCTGATAGGTGGAAGAACTCGGTTGTTGGAAAGGGTGAAAGAGAAGGAGAGGAGAGGATGTTCAGAGAAAGGAAGGAGAAAGGAAGGGAGCTGCAGTTGAGGGAGTGGGGGTGCCTCAGGCAGAGGTGCTATTGGCGCACAGCCGTGGGGTGCCTCAGACATCCACTCTGATTTGCGGGGAGAATCTGGGGATTGGATCAAGATGAGTTCCAGACATGCTCTGGGGCCGACCAAGGAGGACTTTTATTTATCTATCTATCTCCTGTGGAAGTGCTTCAATTTCTATTCCCCACACCGCATGATTTCCCCCTTTCAAGACCTCGCAGCTCTTCTCTCGTCCGAGTCCTAACGTCGGTTAAAGTTAAGGTAGCGAGCCTGGGTTCCAGAGTTAGCTGGACAACTTCCAAATGTTGGCAACGACTTACCGCCAGGAACAAAATGATCAGGTTCGATCCCACAAAAGCGGCGTAGATGCCCAGATCCCTCCACCTGTCGTTGAAACTCATTTCGAACGCTTGGTAGTACTCGTCTCCAACCCCGTACGCGCAGTATTCGCAATTCTGAGTCGCATTGTTGGCCAGATACCCAATACCGCCTCTGTCGAAGAATGCTTGCAAGTACTCACCGCACGTCTGGCCGGCGGGAGCCTGGAACCGGTTGAACTCGTTAGAACGACATTCAACGGGCCGGCCATGTAGCTCCGTCGTAACCATCCCACTAATGATGCGCGTGAACGGGTCGAGTTCGTAGAACCAAGCCCGCCAAAATTTTGGCATCTGCGGCTTGGGAATCATGACACCGCAGAACAAACTGAATAAGATCATGATTGGGGGGTTGTATTGCGACGCGATTATACTGTTTGGGGTCAGAGCCTGGATCATCTGGCCCAAAGTCACGGCAAAGAATTGGGTGACCATAATCATCAGGAACTGGTAGCCGGCGCGGTCACTGGCAGATTGGAAGCCGGGAATGTAATACAGGAAAAGGAAAAAGATGATCCCACATATAAGACAGTACGGCAGCTCAGCACAGACCATGGATACCGCGAATGCAAAACTTTTGTACGTTTTGGACGCTGCTTCTCGATAGAAGACCAAACGGGACATCTCATACCGAGGCTCAACCATTTGAATGATGATGATTGGAATGACGGTGACGTTGAACAGGACGAAAATACGATACTGCAGCGAAGCCCGGGAATCGTCGAGTTGTAGAAATGCGAGACCGGTGATCAGGGAGATGCTGGTGTGAGAGAAAAGCCTGGTGAAGCCGTACTTGTGCGAGCGCCAAAAGACAATATTTGTCCGCTTACAGACAGTCTTGATCTGGTGCCATAGCGGGGTCGCATATTCTTTGTCTTCCGACTTGATTTCCTGATTCTGTCTGGCATCCTCTGCACGCTGGCTTTTGATCTCGGCGATTTCGCGCTTGGCCTGCTCCAGCTCCGGTGATGCTCTCCAGAACTCAACCCAATCGCGGTTCCCGAGACGGCGAGCTTGACCAGCACCAATTGCATCAAGCATCCACTCAGCAGGATTCGCATCAGGCGGGCACACCGCGCCATTACGGCGGAAATAGCCAAGCAGCGTCTCCGAATCTTGGCCAATATCGCCAAAATACACGCATTCTCCCCCGCTCTTCAACAAAAGCAACCTGTCAAAGTTCTCGAAGAGAGCCGAGTTCGGCTGGTGTATGGTACACAGAATGGCCTGCCCGGCAGCAGCGAGCTTACGTAGGAAGCGCACTGTCGAATAGGCCGACTGGCTGTCGAGTCCCGAGGTAGGCTCGTCGAGGAATAGAAGCATTTCTGGTTTTGCAGCCAGCTCAACGCCAATTGTCACTCGCTTCCTCTCTTCGACTGATAGGCCCGTCTCAGGGGTTCCGATGATAGCGTCGGCGAGGTTTTCCAGTTCTAACAGGGAGATGATCTCTTCGACATACGCATACTTTTCCGACTGTGGGATGTCAAATGATTGGCGAAGGTCTGCAGAGAAGCGTAGCGCCTCGCGAACTGTTTGCATCGGCTCGTGAACATCCATTTGTTCCGCGTAGGAAGTACCTCGCTGGAAAGAAGTACCCGGTTGAGCACCGTCGACGAGGATTTCACCACCAATAACACCAATATTCTTTCTTGCCGCGAGTACATCCAACAATGTCGTTTTACCCGCTCCGGAAGCGCCCATTAGCGCCGTCAAGTTGCCGGGCTTAACATAGCCGTAGATATTGTGCAGGAGCCGACGGGTTCCAGACGGAACGGGCACATCGTAGCAAACATCCTCCCACGTCAAGACCGACTTCGAGGTCAGAGAGATATTAGCCCCAGGAGCATTCAATTCCTTCGGCCGCCGAGCGGCTCGCTTCTCCTTCAAATCCTCGTTCAGGCCTTTGCGCTCAGCGTTCTCCTTCTGATAAAAGGTGATAGTCTTGCCGCCTGCATTGAATCGGACAACTTCCCCAAAGTATAGGTTCATGGCAAGGAACGCAACAATCAGAGCAATCATGATGCCAAAGTTTCGCCACAAATCTTCCCTTCTGTAATTGAATGTCGTGGCAAGATAATTAGCCCCTGGGATAATCGGAGAACCGGCTTCACCTCCTGCGAGCGTGCAAACCTGATGGCTCATATCATTGTAGCCCTCCCCATTCGGAATCAGAGACTCGCTGGTGCAAGTCATGTTGAGGTCCTTAAATTCGTTAACCATCAAGCTTGCGAATCCCAGCCCGAATGGATTTATGAAATAAAACCATCGTAACCACACTTGAGCACTTGGCCACTGGACAAGATAACCAGATGTCAGGATGAACAGAGTGATAAGCACAGAGACAAAGTTGAGTGCATGATCAAAAGCTGGAGACAGACAGCCGATTGTCCGAAAGATCACTGTCATATTGATGTAACCGGTAAAAACGAGCAGGACAAAGGTAAAGAAAGCCCCAGCGTCCCGAACGAGACCACACATAAAGTACACAATGATGCTGAAGACAAGGATCCTCGCAATCGCAAAGGTAGCGTCGACAAATATCTGAGCAACAAACAATGCACTTGGCCGGTAAAAGGTGAATTGCCTGTGTTTGTTCACCAGCGCTCGTCCCATCATAGTCGAAGCTAGCTCAGAGAATGCCTGGAATCCGTTGAAGAGGAAACTGGTAAACAGAAGGCCACCCCTTGTGAACGCGCCGGCACTCGTCTTCGGTAAATCGAGCCAGACTGTTCCCAGAACGATTGCAACGCCAGTAGATGTGATCCAAGAGACATTGAGAGCAAATTTGTCCTGCCATTTGATGAAGAATTGACGCCGCATCAAGGCCCATACCTGTAGATAGAACGGGATAAGGTAAACTGAGGACTTTGAAGTAAACTTGCGCTTGGCTTCTTGGTTGGCAATTTCGAAATCTTCGTGTATTTGCTTCTCGCGCTCGATCTGCTTTCGGTAGGCGTCCATTTCCTCCTGGAGCCTCTTCTGATAGACAGACTCGTTGAAAGCTGAGGCGAGCGCCTCGGGTGTCGAGGGGACATTATTCGAGTCGTGCCCCTCTTTGTACTCTCGCTCGAATGGGTCGGTACACGAAGTAAGATAATCTGGGGTAGTCTGGCGAGGCTTCTCTTTGTATCCGAGATTCTCGAAGTACGCTCGTGCTTCCCCAGCGGGACCAAAGAAGACTTGCTTTCCACTGTCAATTACCATCACCTTGTCGAATTGCTTATATATGCTCTCCGACGCTTGATAAAGTGAGACAAACGTCGTTGTCTTATAGATATTGGTCATGATTCTAACGGAGCGTGCCTATGCCTACTGTTAGCTCATGCGGCGGGAGCAACCACGAGATACTTTGGAGACAGTCCCTTCTTGTTGGATTGAAGACACTTACCCAGTCCAAAGCGGTAGAAGCATCTAAGCCCCGCGTACTATTGTCCCATGCCAAAACTGTGGCAGACGTGATCATCATCTCTGCGATGCTGACTCGTCGTTTCTCCCCTCCAGAGACGCCGCGAATGAAGTGGTTTCCCACGACAGTATTGGCAGTATGTTCGATATTGAACATCTTGAGAAGCATACGAATCACCTTGTCTTTGAATTCTTCCTTGGATACACCCGCAGGCCGTTTACCTGGGGTCTTTGTATCTAATGCAAAGGCCAGTGTTTGCTTGACTGTCAGTGTCGGCTGGTGGACGTCATCTTCTTGATTATAGACAGCTTCGCCACGGAATCTTTTCGAGAATGTCTCAGCGTTGAAGGGGCCATACAGGACCTCGCCATCGACCGCGGTGTAGCCAAAACGCTGGTTGGTGATAGTCTTAAGGAAGGTGGTGCACCCAGAGCCAGGACGTCCGAGTACGAGCACCATCTCCCCGGGGCGTAAAACCCCACGGAAGTCTTGTAGTATATCAAATTCCTTGCCTCTATTATTGTAGCCTAACCAGTCTCTGGCCAACCCGTATACATTGAAGAAGTCCACAATAGCGTCAGGAAAGGTTTTGATGAAGCTTTTGGAGCCGCCAATTCCACGGACAGTGAGCTTATCCCAGATTACACCTAGACTATTAGAAACATAACAGGTATGGCGACGACCACTGTGAACTCACCGATATGTTTGCTCTTGATCCCAGCCTCTAATTCCGCAGCTTGGTTCCCCCGTAGAGCAGTTTCCAGATCCCAGGACTCCACGGAATCGGTCGAGCTTGCGGCGCGCTCCAGATCCTTGCCGTGGATTTCGTTCTTCGATACCCCGGAGGCATGCTTGGAAAGCCGCTGGGCTTGGTAGGATATCTTTGAAAGCTCCCTGTCAAGCTCAGCAAACTCCTGTTCAGCCTTCTCAACATTGACGCCTGAGTCGTGAGAGACAGTGCCCTGGGGGTTGTTCTGTCGGGCCCATTCGCGGTTCCGTTCGTAGTTGGAATCGAGCGTGTCGGCGTCTGAACTGCCTGATGTCCCCAGCTTCTCATCCATCGCCGTCGGAGGAGCACCCGAGTGCTATGACCACAAAGTCGTTGTGAGCAGTACAAACTTCAGGGCAACACAATAGGCGAAGGGGGGTGAAAAAAAAAAGGCAAGCTAAGGAATTTCCCATGACAAAGGAGATTCCAGACGCCTGAGGTCACTGGTCATCCCCCCACCGGGAAGCCAAACTAAACCGCAAGGCTCAAGCGCCAGAGATATACTTAAGCGAGTTAGCGGGCCGGGGAGGAGGGGGCAAGCAGCCACGAAAATGGACCCTGCTCGCTCTCTCCTCCACCCCATTCTCTCCACACCAAGCCTCGTTTGGGGTTGAGGAGCTGATTCGACGGCTTCATGGAACTGGGCACGGGCACAGCAAGATCCTTCCTTGTGTTGAGGCTGCATGTGTTTGTTCAGGCAGCATCTGCACGTAATTGGCCAGTCCGTGTGAGCTCTCATCAAGAAACTGGTTGATATCTTGTTTCAGCGCATCGGGAACCTGATTAGGTAACTCTTTCTGGAGGCAGTCGTCGGCTGGACAGTGAGAATTTTCCACGCTAGGACGCAGAGGGTGTCATTGAAGCCAGGCAGCCTTGGGAGAGGCGGCAGTTGCCGAAAGCCGGCTGGGCCAACAGAACTGACTTGGGGTCAACCGACGCCTTTCCATCCCCGTCCAGACTCTTCATTCCGAAAACTTATTTTCGAGAACGATTCTTCTCTCGAAAGCGAGCTGATCCCAGATGATGGCTTTGGAGCGCTGAACATGGAGGAAGGGAGAGAATCTGCCCGAAGAAAAGCCGCAACGCAGGTTGAGATCGGACTCGATCCTTTCCCGTTTTGGAGATAACACAACGCGGCCCGCCAGCCACCTCCATCCACCCCGCCTGCTGGTCCAAAGAACAACTGAACGACTTCGCTGGGGCTTCTCTCCTCGCATTCCCTTTTTTGAGCGACAGATCCTTGTGGCCCACGCGCAACCCTGCCTCAGGCTGTTTGTTCGAGCATATCCAGCCAGTCATAACGCTCCGTTCGTTCCTACAGTCGGGAAGAGAATGTGACGAAAACGTGGGTTGCCCTCACCGCATGACACCAGCGACAGGGAACCCCAGACAAGCCCTCTCTTGATTTCTTTCAATCTGAGAAGCAAGATGGAGACAGGGTGCACCCGAGTTCCCATGTTTGCTGCTCCTCGTGTCGAGTGGGGTTCTCAGCAGCCGGGACGAGAATTGAGCCCTGGTCTGGGCTCTCTGGTGGTTTCAAATGCCAGCTGAGAAGGCGCCCTGCCGAAGACGCGTTTCTGGGATTGTCAACAGGGCGTGTTGCGCCCTCTGACCACTTGAAATTCCGTCAAACAGGAGAACAATGATTTCGAAGACATGAATCAGTTAACTCCCCTTCCCCTCTTCTTCTTATTTCCGTCTTCTAATTCTGGGGGTCGGGGTGTAGCCTGATAACTAATGAAGCCTGGGTTATCTGCTGTGCTGCTGCTGGAATCTCTCACTGTCTGGGTGCTTCGATAGGTATCGGGTGGGCTCTTGAACTCCTCATTTTCTTCTGTGTATTGTCATCAGCAATGATGAGAGGCCATTTGCTTCGAGGAATACTCCGACCTGCCTGTCTGATGTCGGCTCGAGTCGGTCAACTTGGTTGGATGAAGAGCTCCTCTTTACCTCTTCTCCCTCTCTCGTCCGCATTGATCTAATAACTTCCAACAATCCAAGCTTGGAGATCCACAATCTATTAGGGCTTGCCCCCAAGCTAAACACTCGCAGACAGCCTCTTGTAGTCCACCCTTCAACAATAATAGCTCTCCTTATCCTCGATCAAGATAGGGTTAGAGAGGGAGAGCGCAAAGAAGGAATGGGACGAGGCTAAATGCATAGAAATTTCACGTAGGAGCAGTGAGTTAAATTAAGCCATTAAGCCACGGAACAGAACCAAGGTGAAGGAAAGCTTACAACTATTGTTTCTGGCCATTAACGAAGGGTAAGTATACGTCACCTCTCTGGTGTCTAACTTCCGCTCTATCCAGCTTTTCTTCAGCAGCCCCCAACCATCAAGTGGCCCATATACTCTCCTCCAATGGTTATTGGAGGTCAAGGGTAGTACAATGCCCACATTCAAATGAGCTTTCCAATCCCTATGCCTGGATATCAATAGCGATCATTTACTATTATTTCTCAGGGATTATTCCTCTCGGTCGAGGCCATGCGCAACTATCATAAGAAGTTGAAGAATAAGCTAGGAGGCTATGCTTGTTATCATTGACGCCGCAGGAATATAATCGAGTCAACGTCTATACTGAGCCGGAATTGCTCCGCACTCCTTTACCAGAATATGCATTAGATCCTCAAATACCTTGCAAAAGCTGCTTGTAAGACTGTTCCATCATTGTTATCCTCCGTGGACTCTCTCTAGTGGAAGGCGCTTGGCACGCACAACACTTCTGATGGAAGAAGCAGAGCGGCGAGAATCGGGAAGATCGAAAAACCCTCATCTTTGACGCTAAGGACTAGATATACTTCAGAGAGATATATACATGAAGATGAAGAACGCCATGAACTCGTTTACAGAGACTCTATTCAAGAAATATATATACGGAAGAGAACTAGAGCCCCAAAAATGCCCTCAGGCACTACCCCGAACCCTCCTCTCTGATATGATGCCTTCCGACGATTGTCAAGAATACCTGGTCGAGTGTTGTCTGGCTGATAGAATAATGCTCTACCCCCAACGCAGTTTTGCTCTGCTCGAGGTGAGAAAAGAGCTTACTCACGCTGCTCCTTGTTTTGACGTGTTCAGACCTCGTCCCTGACCCGGCTGAAGTTGAGCCGCCAGGGTGTAGTGGGAGAGGATGGACTTGGTCGCTGTCCTCAATGTCGCGGGTAGTTGAGCTCTTTTCGTCGTCGCTGTTGGTGGTGTATTTCTCCTTTTCGTGTGGCATGTCGGCTGGGACGCTGAAGCGCAGCTGTCCGTGGTATGTTTTCTGCTCAATCACAGCGCCTGCAAAGTTCTCCGTCACCCAGTCGCGGATATTCTCCATGTCTTTGTCGCTAGTGTGTGGTGCGTGTGCGTGGACAAGATGTACATGATACATATTCCCGTACTTGGAGCGGAGAGCGTCCGTCGTGCCGAGCGCGAGCATACGCCTAGCCATGATTCCGGCGCGGTGCGCGAGGGCATCGGCCTCCTCCATTGAGTGTGTGGTGAGGACAATCGAGCGACCCGGTGCGACCGCTGCAAGCGTCTTCCACATAACTCTCTTAGACATCGCGTCCATTCCTGTGGAGGGTTCGTCGAGAAGCAAAACCGATGGGTTGCCCATGAGGGCGATGCCGAGTGAGAGCTTGCGCTTGTTTCCGCCAGAGAGCTTCGCCGCCATCCGATGCTTGAATGGAATGAGGCCGACGGCCCGCATTATTTCGCGAACATTGTGGGTGATGTCTGGCACGCCACGGATGCGCGCATAGAAGATGAGGTGCTCGAGGACAGTCATTTGGTCCATTGCGTCGAACTGCGGGCAGACGCCGAGGTGCGCCCGGGCGACCGCGCGGTGCTTCACGACGGAGACGTTGCCGACGAAGATTCCGCCGCTGTTCCGTGTCGGTTGGATGTCCCCACGGATCAAGGAGATAGTTGTTGTCTTTCCCGCGCCGTTGGGTCCGAGCAGGGCGAAAACCTCGCCCATCCCGACGCCGAAAGTGATATCTTCCACAGCGACAAATTTCTTAAACGTCTTATTGACGTGTAGGAGGCGGAGATTATCCTTTGCATTCGACACGCGGGCCACCTCTTCTACGATATCTCGGTCGACAGGATCTTTCTCCTCCACATCTTGCGGCTTGGACGTGCGTTGTAACCAGGAGAATACAGGCGAGCCGCCTTCGACCCAGACCAGTAGAGCGAACAGAAAGATCGACTGTATGATGAGATAAAGAATTGGCCCCCCGTAAAGCCCAATCTCGCCTGGATAGCTAGCCATCTCTCGGCCTGCGGGCCCTCGGCAGAGGATGGAAAATAGATTCAATGAAGTGAACAAGGCGCGGAGAAGACTGCCTGCTGGGGAGACTACAGCAACGGTGTAGTGCGCGACATCAACGTAAGAGTCAATCTTGTCCGTCGGGGCATATGTTAGGATGGACATGTAAGCGATGAAGTAAACAAGAAACAGCACACACTGCCCCCCGGCTGCGAATGCAAAGGCGGCTAGCTGCGATCGGGTGAATAATGACACCAGGTAGGAGCACAATATGCCGCACAGTCCATAGAGAAAGAAAACCACGAAGAGGTATTCGATGTGGTACCAGATATCAGATGCAGCTCGGAAAATGATGATTGAAAGACCACTGGAGGCAGCCACAATGCAAAAGTCGAAGGCAACATATGCTAACCACAAGGATAAACTCCTGACGCCATTGCTGAAATGCAATGCACGAACATTTCGAAGACCTTCGGTGTTTGGGTACAATGCGAAGAGAGCTGGGTAAACTGACATTGCCAGCCCAGAGTATACAATGAGTTGGAGGACGTCAAAGAAATCCGGCATCGAGGGTATATCGAAGAACTCGAAGCCGATATTAATAGGTATACCTGTCACAAGACGATCTAGCACGTTCTGTGTGATCGCAGCAAGAGCAAAATTGGCATTATCGCCTTTCCAGGCAATGGTGGGCTCCCAGAGGGTGTCTCCAATGTAAACACCCCCGGGCGTTACATTTCCATAGTTAGCTGCGATGTAGTTTGTAAACCCTGTGTAGTTAATGACCGTATGGAAACGGGAACGGAGGCTGGATGCTTCCCCGGTTTCGTTTGCACCCCCCGAATCGGGGTCTAGTCGGTTATTCATAGAAATGACGAAACCTTCAAGGAATTCGGGTTGTACCCTGTCTGACGGTCCGATTACGAGTAGTAAATCGTCCCACTGATCCGCAAGGGTAGATTCAGGCGTCCGGAAGGAGTCATCCCCTGAGCATCCTGGCTTTGGAACCCCCTTCAGGAACAGTGTTACAAGACCTGCGGCAACCACCGGGATCAGAAAAGCGCCAATATAAGGAAGTGGGTTACGCCGAAAGATGGTCATCCTTTTGCGGAACAGATACCACGCCTGGAGCACCATACTGATCCGTTGACCAGTCAAAAGCTGCAAGGAGCGACGCTCGGAGTATTCGTTGCCATTTTCAGTGGTATGAACGGTTTGCTGGCTATCAACGTTCTCTCGAGAAGATTCCATATCCAACTCGCTTGCAACGTTCAGGAAGACATCTTCAATAGTGGGCCCGCTGACACGATACTCGGTAACACCCTCTTGCTCTAGCTCCGAGACCAGTCTTGCTGCTTCCGCGGAGGCTTGAACTGTATATACTGTCTCGTCAAAATGGATTGTACTCGGTATTCCCTGAAAGCGAGATCGAGTCGCATTCTCAGATCCGGGAACATTGAGGACGTGGATTCGATACCCCGATCCTAGTCGATTTTTCAGCTCAACACTCGAGCCATTAGCTTTCAAAACACCTTTCGAGAGAATAGCGATGTGGTCAGCGAGAAGATCCGCCTCATCCAAGAAGTGAGTAGTGAGAACGATGGTCCTAAGGCCTCTTTCACGTAGCAATATGTCCCATATCTTCCTCCTTGATATTGGGTCAATGCCAGACGAGACCTCGTCGACGCAGCAAACGGAGGAGCCACCAGTAAACATCATGGCCAATTGAACCTTTCTCTTTTGACCACCAGAGAGTGTCTTGGAACGTGCCTTCACCTTCTTTCCAAGATCACAGTCTTTCAAGAGTTGCGTGAGCTGCCCTTCGCTGGCGACCTTTCCAGTAGATTTCAACCTATTGAAGATTCGGACATGTTCCATAACGGTCAAGTTATCCCAGAGCACATTTTTCTGCGGGCAAAGGCCGAACCTAGGGTCTCTTTGTCCGTAGTTGATGCTAATCTCGCCTGACGATAACTTCGATAAACCGGCGATTGCATCTAGTGTAGTAGACTTGCCCGAGCCGTTGGCCCCAAGCAGAACCATAATTTGTCCTTGGCTGACATCAATTGACAAGTCTTTCACTGCGCATACAGTTTGCCGGTTGCTACCAAACCACCTTCCTATAGTCCGATAGAACCATCCTGGCTGGTATATCTTCGTAAAGTTCCTGATGCTCAGTGCAACAAAAGCATTGGAGTCGGATGCCTGTCGGTTCTTCGAAGTTGTCCCATATAATAAACGCTCCACCACAGCAGCTAGAATGGGATAGGCAATAATTTGAACCACCAGAAACACCCACAGGGCTATCCCGGGAAGGCTCCATGGGTTGTTCGGTGCAGATTCTGTGAGAATTGCAGCAAGGTTTTCTCTCTCCCACCGAGCAAGAAAAATGGAAAAGTAAACATAATTCATGGAAGGAAACAAGAGGCCAAGAATAATGACGGGCCCATTCATGGTCGCTGGGACCATTTGAGCTACCACGCCAAGAAGCAGGCAAGCAAGCACCACGGAGATACCACTGAGTTGTGCCTTTTTGAAGAATGAGGCGCCAAAGAGGGCGAAGGAAGACAAGGCCAGGCCAGTCAGAATGTGATGCACCACAGTGATTCCAGCTGATGTTCTGCTGTAGACTCCAGCTTTCAGGATCCCACCCATGATTATCCATCCGGGTCCGTAAACGATGTCTAAAGCAAGGTGGGCGGCGCAGAAGCGAGCTGCTTGGGATACCCAGGGAGACGAGTTCGGCATCATACAGTCAATGAGCTGGCTCATCCCTAACTCTCTCTCCATCGCGATTAAACCGGTAAGTTGGTACGTCACTCCCACAATGCCAATAAAAATGGCAACTGCTATGACATCGATAATGGCACCCATGTATCGAGTCCGAATTTGGTCCTCACGTTCGTCTTGATTCATCGATGTAAAAGGGTATTCCAAAGTCTAGGGGAAGTTAGCGGAGGCATAAAGCACAGCGATTAGGGTAACTCGACGTTTTCTGGAAGATCATTGGCATCAAAGGATGCGTTAGTCCGTGCGATTGCCCAGTCTATCGAGCGTTGGAAGGGGAGGAGGTAGATTTCCTGATCATTATCAGAACTCTCCACGTCAATCCCCTCGCCTAGGACCGCGTCGGTTCGGATCGTGTAGTTCCATGCCTCGTCTCTGCCTTCTGTCGGAGACGAGTGAAAGACAACGGCGGCAATACATCTGGACATACCGCGAAGCGATGTCCGACACAGTTCCCGCACTTCGGACTCATCCGCAAGAATGTGAACCTCATTTCGACTTGTCCTTGCTGGCTCCGCAACTTCCTGAATCACCCGTTCGATTGGACCACCAACAAGACCATTATGAACAAATATTAGCCTGTTTCTTCCCGCGCCAACGGAATCCAATGCATCGGCAAATGACCGGACGCGAGTCGGTTCACCTATTCCGTAAGTTGCGGGTTGGATAAATAGGTTGCGCGCATAGGATCTGGAAGGAAGTTGTTAGACGCCAATCGTGTCTCACATTGGGTTGTCAAGGAGCGGGAGATCCAGACATGAAGGCCACAAAGAATATAGGTAGAATCAGCGCGCGAAGGACAGTCGTGAATAGAGGCCGGACGAGGATGACCAGCAAGTTTTTCACTGTCAAGGTCCATATTTGCCGAAAGAAGAGGACCATCTTCTTCGCCAGGCTTGTCGTGATCTGTCAGCACACACTGGAGACTCGAAACGGAGGCTCACCTCGGCCGGGAAAGCAGTCACGGGAGATAATTTTTAAAAGGACTGGGGACGATAAGTTTAAATGTCATCATGCTCAGGCTAACACATTTCTGCCGATGAGGACAAGCTGTTGGCAGCGCCTGGCCAGGGCGCTGGTTGGATTTTCTTGTCGCCCTATCTTTTCTTGTCGCGAAGGCCAGGATTCAACCGTCATGACGGACATGTTACCCGGACCCATCCCCAAGAACTCGAGAGAATTTAGCGTCGTGGGCATCTGAAATTATCCAATCGGCCGTTCGACATCCGATGAATCTTGCTCGCAACTGAGACTGACCAAGGCATGGCGCAGTCATCGTGGATTGGCGCCCAGGACATCGGCTAACTGGGGACCCCGCTCTTTGACGGCGCGATGGATGAGTACCGACAGCCTATCCTCAAACGATCATCGAGAACCCACAGCGAGTTGACAGCCCAAAGCCTCCCGGCTGGTGGTTAGTCGAGGGCGAGATCGGAATAGCCTCGCAGCTTGCGTGTTTGGCGCTATGCGGGGAAAAAGCCGTCCTCTCCTCGATCCGAAACTAGTGCAATATCATTTCTGCATGAGCTTCTCAGATGCGAGGATAGAAGAAGAGACTAAGACGGGCGGTTCGAAGAATTGAGCCCGAAGAAAATGCAATGGAAGTCGGCCCACGGATACACTGGGATTCGCCAATTTCTTTTACCAGCAGGGGTGATTACAATCGCGTGGGACTTTGGGAGCACTGTGAGCGATGGGCCCTGGAGCCCAAGCTCACACGTCGATTCTGATTGCCGGGCACTTATTGCGGCGTCATTGGCTCTCTTGATACCATTCGAAGCACAATGCCAAAAGAAGTCATCATGATATTGAATGTACACGTGCTGCGACTAATTATACAGGGGAACAAGAAGGGAATCCCGGTGCAACCGTTGTAAATCATCGCTTCTTCCTGTTGGCAGATCTCTGCCCTGTGAGTGCGGACTTTTGTCGTAGGTAGTTCGAAACAATGTTCTCAACGCTGCGCATATCGTGCTTGGGTTTTCTTAGGGATACCGTCAGCATGTCCTCGGAAAGGAGCGGTCCAAGGGACACTCGGATCGGGAGATAGAATGATACACACCTCATGTAATACAACCGCGCTCTTCTCTTCCTCTTCTCAGTTCTCTTGACGATCTCGACGCTTTCCACATTCGGGCTAAAGGCCTTAACCGACATCTCGACCCCGACTCTCGTGAGCTCGTTTCGCAGCAAGAAGGAGGTATCGATGCCGCGGAGTTTAATACTCAAGCAGACGCCAGAAAATGGATCGCCGTTTTTGAACGTTACTCGTAGAATGTCGCCGACTTTAACACTTCGGGCGCTCCGTCGATAGTCAAACAGCGCTCTGCGCTCACCGGTGGGATCGAGCACCGCTAATTGAGATTCTGTCACTGTCGCTATGGGATCCTTGCATTTTGCGTGAGCCGACGGAGGAGGAGGGTAGATTTTAAGCTTCTTGGGCGCTGCATAAGACCATTAGAGAACCGCACTCGATTGACAGCGGCGAGCTTTGTCCGGGATTATACGCACCATGAGGCCGAAATCGATCAGGTATTTGAGAGAGAAATTGCTCTGGAATAGTCGTCGGGAAAGGTACAGGCTCCGGCTTCGGGGTAAATGCGGACGTGATCGATCGGCGACTGATCTGAGGTTGAATAAATAGCTGAGGCTTCATCAGTGGCCTGATGCAGCCCAGCTGCCGAGTAAATTGTGAGGAGGTCGCCATCGCTGGAGGGAGAGAGATGAGAACGGGTTGTTCTCCCTGTTGCCGGTTCATGCGAGCAATAATTATTTGGCAAGGCGGAAAGCCAAATTTGCGCCAAGCCTTCAATTGCGTGTTTCGGTCAATTCCCGCCCTGGAACTTTTCTGCCGCGAGAACCTCCCCAACGCGCTCTGGGTTTGCAACGAGGGACGACCGTTGTGCGAGCGTCTCACATATTTGAGATCGTCATCCACCGCTGGACGAGGCGATTTCTCTCATTCCTCGCTCCGATATGGCGCACAGCGCCATTGGCCGGCTCCTCCGGTGCCAGACTCCCAGCACCATCCGCCGTTCAACGAACAATCTCACACAGAAACGCAGCTGGTCAACAGCAGGTGAGTGAAGAAAGCTTTGCGTTGCTAATGACGCTCAAGTTTTAAAGGCCTCTGGCACTAACTTTTGTATAGCCATACCTTCCTGGGCCGCGACTCCATCTCCCGAACTCGACCGCGCCCTCTTCCGCTTCCGTGATGAACTCTTCATCCCACATGCACTCAATCCGGAGCAACGAAAACTGATATACAAGCCCAAGTACGCGAATAAGCTGAAGGAGAATCCGATCACTGTCTCTGTGGGCCCAAATGACGAGTCATACCACCTGCGCCCTCTGAATAAACACAATCTCCCGTCGAAGAAAGACGCCCGAGCGGTGATCTCTCTCATGCATAAGACGGGGAATTGGTCTAACCTTGTCCCATTTCTTACCGGACTCCGTGAATCAGGCTTCCGTTTCGAGCCGCAGCACAAGGAGTGGCTGGTGCGGAAAGCTCTGTCGTCCAACGGCCTTGGATACCTCTCCGAGTGTTTCAAGCAGCCGCACAAGACTGGTTTGAACCTCAAAGACGCTTCTTTGGTCCAGCAGCTCTTCTTCGGCCTTCACGTTCTGGCCGAACGGAATAAATTCGAGGGCCCTGGGTTTGAAAAGGTTCATCGACTTGCGAGAATATTTACTCGTTTGATGGAGGCTCCGGAACATGTCGTCCATGACTTGGCGAATGACCCCAAACGGAAGCTGTCAGTGATTGGGGTATTACTAGAGCTAAGCGCTGCTCGTGCTGTGGACCTGGGTGGCAAGGATGATAACGGTGAAGTCCTCGCATACGCACGCCGTCTTCTTGCGGGCTGGAGGCTCCAACGTTCCGAAATCGAATGGGGAGACTGGGTCGCTCTCGACCATAGGCTGCAGGCGATTGTGCCGATTTACAATGGGATGAAGCTGGCTTTGCAAGTAAACGAGGTTGCCAGCGACATAACCATTTCCCAAACGTTAGAGACTCAACTCAAAGAGCTCGGTATACTCATTGCAGAAATCAAGATAATGGCGCCGAAAAGAGTACAACGAAAGGCCACGATTGGTTATGCGCAAGCCCGGCGGTTGCACCAGAACTGAGCCACAAAGTTCTCTGTTTTGTATATTATTTCTTAAACAATTATACCGAGCTGTAGTTGTATCGGGGAATACTTCAGTTTTCTTGATCCCATTCTGTACAAATTTACGCTTTGACATCAAGGATACGCCAAATGTATGTGGGTGTCATTATCATTGCACACATAGGCAATGGAGCGTATATGAAAAAGAGGAACCAAAAGCCGAGATTGGTAAGGGAGATGTTCTCGCTCGTCTATTTGCAAGAGTATTCTCAAGAGCATAGGTCAAACGTATTGTCATCCCGGATACGAGCCTGTACTGGAAGTGTTGTCTTGCCAGAAACAACAGACGGTCCAGAAACCGTGATCTAGCAGAAGAATATGAGCTACATCTAGAAATCAAGGGTTGCAAGGAGAGCAGGGACGAACTTACCTGGCCTTGTTCTGTGTTGTCGGAAACACCAGTCAGGAGAACCTCAACAGTGCTTAAGGGTGCCCCAAAGTGACTAGGTCCTTCGAAACGACGGTAGTCGAAAACATTGGTCTGTGAGATAGCACCAGCGACTCCTGGGCCAGTAAGAGCGTAAACCACACGCGCGCCGGTGAACACCCTCAAGTCGGTCAACTGCTCATGGTCCAGACGGACACTGGCATCCTCATCAACCCGGTGTGCAATGCAGAGCAGACGAAGTTTATCAAGTGAAAGCTCTGCCGTGGGACCGAGGTTGGCAAGGCGACTGAATACCCCTTGCGATGGCATATTTCCGGCATCCAGTGATCGCACCTGGAACCAGCGGGCAATTGACGAAAGCAAACCGGAGCGTGGTTTCATGAACATCGCATGGTACTCGGAGATAGTTCGGGAAGATGCGACGATGACAGTAGGTGAGACTCCAACAGTAGCAAGCGCAAAGTCAACATTGCCTCCGGCAACAGAATTGAGGGCGACGGAAGCATTGGAGAAAAGAGCAGCAAAAATCTGGCATAAAGGGTACACCCGCGAAAGAGAATCGATGGAAAGAACCAGGTCACCACTATTGAATCGTTGGTTGCGAGGTAACGAGTAGATTAGACCCGCAATGCCTGCTACTAAGGTCTATTGACAAGCTGTCAGCAGAATTCACGAGTAGTACGGGCTGCAAGGCAGCCAATACGGCGGAAAGTCGTACCTCGGCGCTGTACTCAATGAATTCACCCGACCATAAGGTGGTCAAAGAAGGTGCTGGTGAGCTAGGGTCCCATTCGGGTACCTCCAGCCCAGCCAGGTCTTTCTTCTCGTCCACGAGTTCATGCCATACAGCCACATCCAGGCGGCCTTCAACTTCCTTAGGCACATCGTGCCAGTCCATATGTTGACTACCCAGTTTCGCAACCCAGACAACATGGGAAAGCTGCTTATTTTCCTTGGACACGACGGTCAAATCAAGTGCACCCGCCTCGGCGATCAACGAATCGGCCTGAGCCTTCCGTAGCAAACCAGATAGTTCCTCTGCCCGAAGGTTATGGGGGATGATAACAACCCTAAACCCGTAGAAAGATCCGGCTGATCGACTTTGTTAGTTACTGAAGGATAGTTGACGACGCTTTGAGAATACGCACCAAAGATAGAGGCTAAGAGCTCAACGGAGTCAGTCAGGCAGATAGCAACAGTCTTCGCCCCAGCCGATTGCAAATGCTTCCCGATGACATTAATTTCCGCTGTGACCTGATGTAGCGAGTGCTCAATTGACTGTTTTCCCAGCACTGTGTAGATCTTGCCCTGCCTTCCAGAAGTGCCACTATCCTCAATATCTCCACGTACTGCAGCCTTCCACACATCACGCAAATCACCGTTCCGTCCACTTGTCCACTTCGGAGCATGGGGATCCTTCACATTCAACCCCGATCTGAGCGGGAACCCATGCGGGGTCTCCAGGCTCCTATGAGCAGCAGACTCGCTAGGTTGTCTCACGGGGAAGGCGGTTGACTGCCGGGCAAGTAGAAAGGGATGAATATCTGGATCTTTGGAGGTAACGAAGGAGACAACGGCAAGGGTAACGATAGCGCCTGCGATTAAGCTGCTGCAGACGTCCCAGTCAGCTAGCACATCGTTCAGCAAGCCGTCCAGCATTTCAGGTATTGATGCTTCTGATGCCATCTTCAATTTGGCACAACTAGACCTGTTGACTCAGTGTAAAAACATGGAAATCGATTCCAAGTTTGAGCTGACAGGCAGAGGTGTTAAATGGAGATGAGCGTCATGTGGGGAAATTCGGCGCGTCGAGGGATCGGGTTCCAATGAAGGTTCCAACCTTGGAACTCAGGACACGTTACCTGATTAGGTATGGTCGCGCTTAAGGCGCCTGTCACAATGGTTGCTTGTGAAAGGCTGCTGCATCCATCAAAACAGTCGCCACAACCTGTGCTCCGAAGCCATTTGGAAATTCACTGTCAGCAAGATCGAAATATTATCCAACAGATGGATGAATGAACTAGCGCCATTCACCCACAACCAGATCAGGTAGGTCGGACGGATCCCCAGTCTTCTGTTTTCCAGGTAAGTGGTCGTCCGCTCCCCCAAACACGACGGAAGTCGAAGCTCAATTCCAGTAGATTTTGTTTTCGCAATCAAATGGCATCCCTTTTCCTTCCTTCGACACCCAAGTCGGACACGGCGTCTGCACCAGCCTCCGGGGAGACTCGTACTCCTGGGAAGTGGCGCCATCCGCAACTGAACGAGATCGTGCGACGACAACAAGCAGGAACTTTTGGCGATCATCAGGTGAAGAAGCTTATATGGAACGGTTTCGCGCTCTTCGCAACCTGGATCTTTGGCAGCACCTTCAAATATTAGTACGCAATGCCGACCGGGCAGCTTCGTTGTCCTTAACTGACTGGGTCACCACAGCTCTCATTTGATTGAAAAGAAAACCGACATTCCCACCCACCCCGACCTATCGCTGCTTATCCTGCAATTCGTTTTCACCTTCAACATACTGGTTGCATTGTCCCCTCTCTTCCGACCCAAGGACGACATTTCCGACATCCCTCTTACCCCGACACAACGAGCCCTTCTTGGGCTCGATCCTTCAGCAGCCTCCTCTCCGGCCCCAGCAACATCGTATGTTACCCCTCCGAAATACCGGATATCCGGGTCACGGGCAGCGAGTCCGGCCAGTCTCTCCGGATCCCCGCTATCTACGGGTGCGACCGCATCGGGTCGTCGGTTTTCCTCTGGCACACCTTATTCCCCATCCCCCAGCCCTCTACTACACAAAGTGGTTGCGAACGGTGGGAGAGAGACTGGACAGAGACAAAGCTTTGGCTCATCTTCGCCGCTCGGCCGGAGCTCGTCCTTCAAGGAGTCGATCATCATGCCGGCTTCCCCTTCGCCCGCCGGAGGGAAGCGGGGAAACTTGGGAATGAGCAACAAGTGGCTGTATGAACGGAGCAGGCGTTTGTCCGCTAGCAATGGTAGCTTGTAACTCGGTTTTCCTGAAAACGCGCTGCACTTTTACACGCGAAGTGATGTAAGTCATGTTCAAGGTGTTTCGGTCTGCGTTTTGACGATTATCTCTGCGGCGCATAGAGCATTAGCAACCTGATTTTTTGCTTTATGTGAATTTAATATACCTGAAAGAGAGAAATATCCTCTAGCTATATCTCTTGATTAAGTGAAGATAATTACCGTATTTCGTTAATGTTGCTCCTCTGGTGGAGCAATAATGTCCGTCCCGGATGCTTGGCCTCTAGCTTCGAGTTCCCGCATGCCTTGCAAGAACCTCCGATAAGGCCAGCATTACCACCAGCCTTCCTCCACGCGACACCAAGCCGTCGGGGTTCACGTCCCCAGCCATCTCTTGCTGAAGCACATCTTTCACTTCCGGTTCCTCCGCCGATAACTCGTCCTCCATATGAGGCTACGAGCTCTTTGGACGCCTTTATTTGTGGTTCAAAATGGGAGCCTCCGAGTCGAAGTTGGTCTTCAAACAGGGAATCTTTCGCCTATCGGAGGAGAAGGAAATTTCAGCGGATGATCCATATTGGACCAGGGTCAGTATCTTCATTTTTGGGAGAATGTTACGCACTGCGGCACGATCTGCTGACGAGATTGGCGTAGTTCTGGGAGCTCCCCGAATCTACGGAGGATGTCTTCAGCCTATTTACCCCAGCGGATATTCGAAGGACTCGCGATCAGGCATTACCAAACTTCGAAACATTATTATTGTCTATAACTTCCCGTCTGACGGCCTTGAAAAACCATCCTTCCTTCCCCGACCCGGACCTGGCCCCCGACCGAGACGCCCTGAACTGCGTTCGCATACTAACGCGCCTCCTCCCATATGTTTACGAGGCGGAGCATCTCGAAGAGTGGGAGGACAATTTTTTTTGGGCTAATCGGAGGAAGAAAACTCGAGAAGCTCAGTTAGCCACAGATGTGCTCTTTGACGAAGCACAGACAGACGAGCCACGGAACCCTCCATCCCCCCGGGTAGCTGAGTATGAAGATGTGAAGCCTTTGGCTGAGGAGTTGATTGATACACTCATGGATTTACTATTCTTCACGGATTTCACCATTCCGAAGCTCTCCTCAGCGAAGTCCAAGATCTCGTACTCAATCTGGCAGAGCGGTGTCGGCTGCAATACTTCAATGAGCTCAAGTAGGGAATTCGAGAACAACCGCTGCGAGATTCTCCGGTTACTGCTCACCATAACCGGAAAAGCAATGTACACGTCCTCAAGTAAGGGTTACCTGTTATTGACTGCAAAAACTCTGGCTTACTTTTTTCGCTTAGGCCTGCTACCGGTTCAGGGTATCAAGGCCATCACATACATCACCAGTTGTCAAGAGAAACAGGCAGTCTTGACATTGCTGTGCTCACTCCTAAACACAGTACGTACCACGAGTTGCACCCAGGGGCTTACAGTCACTTACGCGTTCTCTCACTAGGCAATTAAATACAACCCTGCCTCGTGGAGGGTTCCCTACGACCATGTTGTATGGAAAGACCCGAGACAAATTCTGGTTATTTACAGTCTTCAATTCCTGCTCGTACTCCTTCTATACCCGGTTCCGGAGGATGGCCGTGGCACTCCGCCCAAGAATTACTATCGTCACTATTTCGGCCGCCTGCACAGACCACAGGATTTCCAATTTCTCGTGGACGGCATGACGAGAATTCTAAATCAGCCCGTGAGTGGAGGTCTCCCAATCCCTCCGGTTCTCACTAACGTCTTCCTCCACAGATGCAAGCTACAACTGCATATCTTCCCGGAAGCCAGAAATCGGTTAAATGGGCACCGGAGATGCTGGTACTCTTCTGGGAGGCCTTACAATGCAACAAGCGTTTTAGGTCATTCATCATAGACTCGAACCGGTCGCACGACTTCATAATTCTCTGTGTATTTTACGCCATTACCTACAAGTCCGACCCGGCGAAGCAAGGAGTCGTTCGGATGTGTATATTCATCCTGCAAACCATGAGTGTCGAACCTAACTTTGGGAGGAGTTTGAACAAGAAATTTGAAGCTCAGGACACGCTTCCGCAAACCATACGGATACCCGGCTTCAGAGGATCTTATGCCGATTTCCTACTTATAGTATGTCCCGGCCTGCATCCACTTACTGATGCCCGAATTCTGCTAACCCGTCAAGTCCATCCACACATTGATAACTACCAGCAAAGGCAAACTGAACGCCGTGTACCCGGCTCTCCTTGCAATTATCAATAATTTAGCTCCTTATGTGGAAAATCTTGGTCCAGAAACGTGCTCAAAAATCCTCCAGCTTTTCTCGTCCATGTCTGCGCCGAGCTTCTTATTGGCCAATGAGACGAATCACACCCTCCTTGCTTCAGTGCTCTCATCTATCAATGCGATACTCGAACACAAGTTTACAAGTAGGTCAATTTCCACACTTCATCTGTGGCACAAATCGTTAACGATATCCAGAAAATCCATTACTGGTGTATGCGATTCTAAAGTACCGCAAACGTTTCGAGGCGGTCCGGGAATTCACCCTTGAGAGCGGTCAGCAAGAGATTGAGCGTCAAAACGAACGTAAGAAGGCTGAGGGTCGCGACTCGGTGGTCAGTCCAATCCTCTCTCCCTCTGAGGATGATCCACGTCTGTCTTCTGGTACCCGGTCACCTCTTCACCGAATCCCTGAAGAGAACAGCAGTCCTTTTGCTATTGGCGGAGACGACTCAGATGAGGAGGCAGAAGGGCAGCATACACCGGCACAGGACTCGGCTTCTCTTCAGACGTCCCGACGACAGTCTATATCCTCCGTCGTTGATGAGAGCGTCCCATTACAGCTTCGAGGAATGTCGGAAAAGGCGCGGGGCAAGATGCCTGCGGGACAACCAACCTTCTCCAGACAAAACAGTATGACCAGCCAAAGCAGCATGTCAGCTGCACTCTCCCCATCAGCGAGTGGATTCACTCCTACTACGGCTTGGGTAAGTAATCGTGGCTCTGTTCGGCGCATAGTCAGTCGAAGTTACTAATGGTTCCGGTTCTTCAGCTTGAGTCTTGGCTACCCGAGTTGCCTCTTCACACAATCCTTACAATCATCTCAGCTATCATTCCTAACGTCCCCGAACCGGCCCTTCAATCTTCATCTGGAGCGGAAGCTCGCACGCTCATAACAAACATGGCGTCATTCTCAGAAGACCCAAGAATTCGGAACATTATCTCAGACCCTTCCCCAGCGCGTGTTCATTCGTTTGAATGGTCAGCATTATCGATGGGTTGGTACGAATCGCTGCTATGGGGGTTCATCTTCTCTGCTGAGATGGTTGTCGGGTCTGCATCTGGGGTTACACCCGGTGCCGTTGGTGTCTGGAACGGGACATCGATCAAGCTATTCCGGGTCCAGGAAGCAGCAGCTCAAGGCCCAACACTACTGGCGCCCAAGGGGGCAGTGGACGCGGTAGGAAGCAACCTAGTGCAGCGAATTGGGAATCTGAGCCTTCGGCGAAATAATACGCAGCCAGAGTCGCAAAACAGCTCGAGGCCTCCATCAATTCGCGAAGTCTAGCGATTGCGAGTCGTCCTGATGGTCGCGGAGGGTACCTGAATCGTGATTAGATGAACAACAGTGATTATGTTTAATGACGCTCTCCTTGTCTTGTGATACCTAGCTCGCTTTTGCAATGATGTATATACACAGGCCAAGTCACTCCAATAAAACTTGAGTTTCAGTCAACATCCACCCAAGGCCTAGAGCGGCAAACCAGGTGCAGGTGGGCGAATGCTTGCTTCTTTCTGGTTGCTGACGTGCCAAGTCCGCCTGGGGAAATCGGCGATCTTCAGCCAATCGATCTTGCATGCTCCTCGACAATCCCCCAGCTTTAAAGAAAGGGGACCTGTTGGTTTTTCTGTCGACCTTGTTGATCTTTCTCCTTTTCCTCAACAGCCATCAACTCGGAAGCATTGTCTCTTCGAGCCAGAACGATGGTTCTTTCCCAGTCGCTGCTTGTCGCGGCCGCCTTCACGCTCTTCCTTGCATATCCGGCGAAGGCCGTTGGCGGATCATCAGAGCTGCAGAATATCCTGAAAAACACACACAAGAGTCCGGCATATAACTATCCCACAGACTTCACCAGGGGTATTGTGCCCGTGAGTTCACTCCCGTTTGGTTCGAGGATTTTTTTCGCGGTTGAACCACACATCGGGATTGAACCGCTAACTCGATTTTCTCTCCTTCCCACAGATTCCAGTGCACTCACACAAGTAAGCCCGCTCTCGCTCCTGGAAAAGTAGGATAATAGCTAACTGATTTCAGTGATTATTGGAGGGATGTACCGTTTTACACAGGTATTTTCGTGGTTGGTCCTTGCTCCATGAGATATTCCTGACGACATTGCTCTCTTCAGCCCTCTCAAATGGGTGCATATCAGTCGAAGCCGATGTGTGGCTGTACGATGGTACCCTTTATGTGAGTCCAGGATTTCAAATGGGTATGTAATTGTATATTGATTTAATAGGTCGGTCACGACGAGTCGTCGTTGACTGAAGAACGTACGTTTGAATCACTGTACATCAATCCGATTCTCGACGTGGTTGAGCGGCAGAACCCCAAGAGCAGGTTCTTGACAGCTCCGACCAACAAGTACGTATTGCTTGAGCTCTCACGAGATTCCCTCTGATCAGTTGCATAGCGGGGTGTTCGACACCTCCACCGACCAAACGCTCTACTTGTTCGTTGATTCGAAAACCTCAGGACCGGAGACGTTTGAAGCGGTCATTGCCGCTTTAGAACCACTCCGCGAGAAGGGATATTTGACGACCCTCAAGAACAACAAGACCCTCACTGAGGGCCCGGTCACTGTCATCGGGACCGGCAACACGCCCTACGATATGGTTGGCCCTGTAGGAGACCGTGACTACTTCTACGATGGACCCCTGGCTACACTGAGCGAGGCCGAAAATGCCGGAATCACATCCCTTATCTCGCCCATCGCGTCGACCAGTTTCAGTTCCGCAGTCGGTGAGCTCAGTCTAGGGGACTCCCAGGCCGTCCTAAGCGATGAGCAGCTTGACACTCTCCGATCGCAGATCTCTTTCGCCAAAGAAAAGGGGATTCTCGCCAGGTATTGGGATACCCCTGCCTACCCGATCAGGGCGCGCAACCTTCTCTGGATGACTCTGCTGGACGAAGGTGTCGGGCTGCTGAATGCTGACGATTTGGCTGCAGCGGCCGAATACTTCTAAATATGCGTACATAAACATGAATTAATTAGTAGAGATACAGAGGTATACTTAATTGATTACTAGCAATCCAGAACCATCCAGGTGATCACCTTACATATACCCTAATTTATTGGTGCGTAAATTGTAGTTTTGATGCTCTCTCAAGTGCTTCTACAATCTCCGCGTGGCCCCCAAGTGAGGCGAACTCCAAAGCGGATCGTCCGCGAGGTGAAAGGGCGTGTATATCAGCCCCCTTCTCAATCAAGGCCTCTAACGCAGGACAGTTATCTATGATCGCCGCAATATGGAGTGGCGTGAAGCCCGCTACCTTGCTCTCCATGTCTGCTCCCCTTTCAAGCAGCATGCGAAGAATCTCAGCATGACGCTCCTTTTCACCATCTGCCCACGAGCATTTTGTGTCGCGAGCAATGTACTCGGGGCCCCCGTTATCCCAAGGATATGCTTTTAGTATACGCATCCCGCCAACGGCGAGACACAGCCTCGTTGTCCGAACCCCCTCGGTATAGCCGTCCCTCTCTCCAGCTGCTTCTGACCCCATTTCGAGCATGGCCCGAACACAGTTGGCCTGGCCGTACCGAGCAGCGGTCTCGAGGGGTGTCAACCCAGAGCGCACACTCGAAAGCAAATCTCCACCATGTTCTATCAGTACACGAACGACTTCCACACAGCCGAATCGAGAAGCAGCATCTAGACAAGCACCATAGTGTTCACTCCGTTGCTGTAAATCTGCGCCGCGTTCAAGGAGAAGATTGACTACGCCGCTGTGGCCGTTGATAGAGGCCAGATAGAGAGGGAAGTTGCCAGCTGGTTCTACCGCGCTCACGTCCGCACCGTGGTCAAGCAGGAGCCGTGCCATATCGACGCTACCTTGTTGTGAAGCCCAGAGCAACTGGGGCCAATTGGAAAACCTGGGGTGAGTGTTTGCTCCTGCACCGGCGAGCAGAAGGCGTTTCGCTGCAGTGAGGTAGTCCTGCGAGACTGCTTCGTATAAAAGTTCGGCCGCCCATTCCTTGTGCTGGTTCGACTGCAAGTTGGGAGTGATGAGGGCGAGCGGCAGCGGAGTGTACTCAAGCAGCCAGGCTTTACGCTTTGTGGGGAGAAACCCAAGGAACATTATGACAGGCGTTGTTTTGGAAGCAAATGAGAAAGTACCTCGATGCAAGGAAGTGTTTCGCTATTACAGTTCGAGCCCTGTTCTGTCGAGTTACAGGATCTTTTGCACGCACTTTGTTCAGTGCACGAGTGGAAGGAGTCGGAGGGAATTTCCAATACGAGCACCAGCGCCCAGCCGCACCAGCGATCCATCGATGAGGCTTCCTCTTCGCCCAAGCAGATGACTTTGGGTTTCTCCGAGCCTTGAAGACCAGGCAGGCACGTTTGAAGCTGGCCGGAGAGGGTCCTTCGTGGATGGTCCCAGCTCAATGGATCACACAAAGCCCCCACATGAGCAGCAGCATTTGAAATAGAAGTAGCCACAAGGAGCAAAAAATATGACGCACATTTCCAGAAATTAAAACTGCAATCCAAATCAAGAGTGAAGAGAAATAAAGCGCTGAGAAGCACAACAAAACGAGGATCACGTGATCATCCCGCAGAAAGAAACGCGTTGAGGGCGCAGAAAGGAGGAATGAACACCAGAGGAAAACTATGAAAGGGAGGAAAGCATAATTAACCCACGCGACTGTGCTCTTACCTCGAGCCCAGGACCTCACAGGCGGCGATGTCCAAGGTCGATGTTGATCTGGGGGATATCTTAGCCAGGGCGCTCCCGACCGACGTGAAGGTGACCATCCGCCATATCTCGTCGACTCCCACAGCCAGCACCGCCCTCTTCGCTCCCCCTCCAGGCGAAGAGGCTGAAACAACGTTTTGTGAAAATCACTTCCTCTCAGCATCTATCGCCTCAGCTGACAAGGACGATGGAGCGGAGATTATCGTCTTCGGTATCGAGGTCCTAGTCTACACGACGGCGCATCTGACGACCATCTTCGTCTCGAAGGCCGATTCGACTGGGCATCTGCATCTACTTAAGGCCACGCCGAAGAGCTCAATTCTCAGGCGAATCGCAAACACCTTTCTTATTTTTCTCGTACGCACTCATCAACGACCTGGTGTTCGGCTATTGGTATCCCTATTCGCCCGCGCTCAGAATCAGTATCTCTTTCCCGGGAGCATCGAGAATGCCGAAAAACACGTCCTGGATGATCGCGGGTTAATCAAGTGGTGGTGCCGCGCTCTGGACCCGATCTTACGCGAGTATGAGCCAGAGTCTGGATCTCAGGAGCAAGAGAAGAAGCCCGAAGAGTCAGCCCGTAGTTCTGCGACTGCATATCTCATCGTCCCTAGCTGCGACAAGTTCGAAACGCGCGGATTCTTTCCCAGCACAGCCAAATCCGACGACAAGGACCACCTCCGATGGCTCAATTCCTATCCTCTGAATCAACTGTGTAGCAATCCTGATGCTCCCCCACGCTGCTTGGTTCCTCGGCTCCCTGATGACCCGAAAACCCGCTTTTTGGTTGACCTAGATGATGAGCTTCCTGAGGGCGGGGGCAGGGAGGGTTCCGGGCAATGGAGGAGTGTGAAATCCCTGGATCAATTTTGGGAAATGATGTCCTTTCGACAGGAATGTTCCGCCGGGAGACTTGTCGGTTTTCTCTGGCTTGTTATCAATCCGCCTGGTGTCTTGAACTCGAATCCGATGCTGAGGAGCAACCCCGGTCTTGCAGAAGCCAAAGCTGCCGCGAAAACGCAGAGTCAACCATCCGCTCCCAGCGCTCCAGTTGGGCCTCACGAGGCGCAGTCCTCGGAAGTCCTAGAAGGCAGTGGTGTGACATCGATTTCCCAGTCAAGCGACCAGACCAAAGCACAACCGACAAACGACGGGACGGCATTCTTCTGGCCTCAAGCCGGACGAGGGCATGCGGTGCTGAGCGAAGAGGACTATAAAGCAGTAATCAGTTTCCTCCTTACGCAAGATTTCTCCGACGAGGAAGTCTCATTCGCGAGCACGAATGCGTTCAACAACAAGGTTGCGGCTCTTGCGGACGAGCTCTGGATCGGCCAGCAGGTGGTGGGTAAAGGCGCAGACGACGATCTTACTGGGTCAGCGGAGGCAGTGAATACTGTCGCAAATACTGTTTTGGTGCGGAAGCGAAAGAAGGATCAGAGCGAAGCTTCAGACAATGCGCCCAGTGCATCTACAGAGCCCAGTCAAGCGCCTGGAGTCAACGACTTACAGCCCAATCTGATTCGCAAGAAGAAAAAAACTTGACGAGGCAGTCAATGATAATGATAACGAACAGTAAATGTACAATAGCACAACCAGGAGGCCAGCAGTAGCGAAATTAATCAAGAAATCCGGAGGCTGAGCTGTGATACTCGAGATACTGGACTCTCCTCATGTGGAGTGTGGGGGACCTGGAACAGGGATTGAACCTATCAATTTTATCATCACTTCCTTTCTCTCCTACCTTCCAAGGTCCATTTGAGTTCTTTTGTATCCAACAGCGACCTTGCGAAGGAGCTCTGAGATGTCCAAGCCTCACTCTTACCCTGGAGCGGGTCCACGAGGCCCCAAGCGAACCTGAAACTGACCACTTCCCGCGGTCGACCCAACCCCTCAGCGATCCGTTGCATCCGAATGGCACAAGAATCATCAGCGCTCGAGGGCCAAAGCATAATAATGATTTAGTTCGAGACGATCATTATTGCTGCGCTGGGGGAGAAAAAGCACAAAGACTTCAGGTGCCACAGAGTTGGCTGCAGCTTCTCTCTCCTCTCTCTCTCCCTTCTCCCCTCATCCAGGCGCCGGCCTGTCTCTCGTTGACGACCCTGGCTTTCTGCTGTTAAACCCATAGAATGTCCTTTTTCCGTCGCATACGCCCATGACAAAGATTCTCTCGTTTCTAGACGCCGTCGGTTTTGGGTCAGCCACCCGCCATGGCGGATTTCAGTGGTCGTTCGCGCTGGGGTGGATAGGCTTAATCTGGTATTTCACAGTGACGACTGTGTGTACTCTGGGATACTACAAACTGTACTCCTCCCTCGCCTATTTTCTTTCTACTTGTCTCGAACGAGGAGCCTACGGCTCAGTGTTCGCTGGCGACTGGCGCTGATGAACTCTCCATAGGTGGAAATACTGCCTCCGACGGCCCCAGAGATCCGACTCAGCCAAAGCCACCGACGCGCCTCATGTCACCGTTATTCGACCCGTTAAAGGTCTCGAACCGCACCTTTACGACTGCCTCGCTTCGACTTTTTGTCAAGATTATCCCCTCGACAAATTGACGGTATGTCTTTGTGTGTCCTCCCGGCGCGATCCTGCGTATCCAACCCTCGAGAAACTGGTATCCGACTTCCCGCACGTCGATGCCCGCGTATATGTTGAAGAAGACGACGCTCTTCTGCAACCCGACCATGAACCTGCTTACAATTTGGGGCCGAATCCTAAAATTCGGAACATGAGCCGCGCATATAGAGAGGCAAAAGGCGACATCGTTTGGATTGCGGACTGCAATATCTGGGTAGGGAAAGGGATTTGCGGCCGGATGGTTGACAAGCTCTGCGGTTTTGGCGCTAGTTCCGGCGGGGAGAATAAATTCGTGCACCACTTACCTATTGCTGTGGATGTTACTGGTGCTGTCAGCATGAAGAAAGAGTACATGCTCGAGACGAACGGAACAACTTCTGGAGCAAATGGCAAGAAGGTACCACACAGCCTTGGCCCTCTCGCCATGGGAGGCGGTCGTCTGGAGGAACTGTTTCTTTCTTCCTCCCATGCCAAAATGTACACTGCAATCAACACGGTTCTCGTTGCTCCATGCATCGTGGGCAAGTCCAACATGTTCCGACGATCCCATCTCGACTACCTCACCACGCCACCACCGACTGATACCCGCCGGCGCAACCCAGGGATCGATTACTTCTCCGACAACATCTGCGAGGACCACCTAATCGGTGACCTGCTCTGGAAAAACAATGTTCGCGAGGAGGAAGAGCAAAGTAAACGCTTGGGGAAACATGCGCTAGTCTATGGTGATATCGTCTTCCAGCCCATCGCCAACATGAGCGTTCGGTCATATTTTGCGCGCCGGGTGCGGTGGTTACGCGTTCGTAAATACACGGTCATACTCGCGACGCTAGTTGAGCCGGGCACGGAGTCAATTTTATGTTCATTGTTCGGAGCTTGGGGCTTCACCACAGCTCTTCCCCAATTTCTCCAGGACAAAGGCGTCGATTTCAGAGTTGATCTCTCGACGTGGACAGCTTTCCTGAGCTTTTTCAGTATTAGCATTGTCACGTGGATGCTCGTCGATTGGACAGTATACATCATGCTACACTCTGGCAAAGCTGTGGAATTGGACGAAAACACTCCAGACTTTGTTCGCCCGCCTCAAGGCACTACGAGACGGCGGTTCGGTCACTGGCTTTCCGCATGGCTTGGACGAGAGGCGCTTGCGTTTCCAATCTGGCTCTGGGCTATATGGGGAGGCGAGACCGTTACATGGCGCGATCGCCAATTCCGTGTTGGATTTGACATGAAGGCACATGAGATTCAGGGCAGTCAGACCGTCCAGGCGCAAGGCTCTTATTCAGAAAGAACACCCCTCCTCCCAGCCGCGGGACGTCAACCGAAGCCCCGAAAGAGCTAGCATGAAGAGATGATGGAACCTTTAACGAAGTATGATAATCCAATGATCGATGGTCTATAACGAACTTTTTCGCATCACGGCTAAATCAAGTAATTGAAATGCATATATCATTTCTCATCTCCTCCTTCCCCATCCCCAGTCTTCTCCGACGCCAATAACCACTCAACCACCTGCCTCCCTTTCGACGCCGGCCCAGTGTCAGTCCCAGCGCCCTCCCCAACTTGTAGCTCCACCTCCTCAACCCGATCTTGTCCCTGCCCTTCAGACCGACCTTCCTGTTCTTCCTGAGTACTCCAATCCGCCCTCTCCGCCAAGAATACGGGGTCAAGCCCAGCTTCATTCTTGACCGAGACATCCGCCCCCGCCTCAACGAGAGCCTTCACGCACTCCAGGTGCGCGTTCAGGGACGCCCAATGCAGCGGCGTATTCCCCGAGTAATTGCGATGGTTCACAACCGCCGTGACATCCTCCTTACTTAACTCCGATGACGACGGAGCAGAGAGGAGGATTGTCAAGAGGTGACTAAGGATTTCTATTTTCATAAGCATACGTACAATCCGCTCCACCCGTGGACATATCAGGTCCCCCTCAGAAGAAGAAAAAGAAAGGGGGAAATACATACCTAAATTGCCGTTCGCAGCCGGGAAATGCAGCAAACAGCTCCCTGTGCCGCCCTCGTCTTCGGGCTCGGTGTCGATTGCTGACGCGATAATCACGGACTGCGGGACGCTGTGCTGCACGCTGAAGCTTGAGAGGTCGGATTGCAGGGCTTCGAGGTCGCCGGCGCGGGCGGAGTAGATTAGGTCGTCGATTGAGTCGGGGGGAAGGGAGATTGAGGGCATTTTTCTTCTTGCTCTTAGACGCTCTTCCCCCTCGGGTTTGTGGGGGGAGAGGGGAGGAATGTGAAGTTTGGATTCGTTGCTTGGATAGGTGGTTGTGCTTCCCTTCCACTTGCAGTTGGTGGGGTTGGGGTTGAGTTGATATTTTCTGGTATAGATATATGTTGTGGTGGTTGGTTGGAATTTGAGTTGATTGCCTGTGAGGTTGTTAGCTTTCTAATATTCAACTAATGCTCTCCCACGTAGCCTCTATAAAGTTGAGCTTCACACAAAGCAAGAATTCCATGATCTATCCAATCCATGGATTGATGGTACATGTCCAATAATTCTCAGAGATTTCTATGGCTGGGAAACAGAGTTTTCTACCACCACAGCTCGGAATCGGGCGGGTATAGCGAGAGCGTAACGTCGTGCCAACTGAAGGAAACTACTTACCTGCTTTAATTCTGGATATAATGCGATGATGGCTGCAAGCTGCTCCTCTATCGAACTCTGAACCTTCGATCTGAGAACTTCGTGAGCGGTCATGTGAATCTCAAGAAAATCGACCAATGAGATGGAGACTCTCGAATCTCAGAGCAGCGGAACAATGTTCTTCCCCTCCCACGGCCTCCTCCGCATTCATCGCGTCAGAAGTTTTGAAACTCCGGTTCAAGTTCCTGTTTCTTAATACTTTGGCTAAGCGCCAGTCCAGAATGTCCGAAATCTCTACGAATGACGCCCGAGAGGGCAAATCTACACGGAGAGACCCACTGCCTGAGAGCAGACAGGATGAGTCACCAGTGACGACACAGGCAGAAGAGCAAGAGCGCGCGGAAGACACGCTCAAGCATTCAAAAAAGAGGAGAGACGATACCCCGCGGAAGGAAGAAGAGGAGGAAGAAGACAGAGAAACAAAAGAATCAGATGCGCCACCATTACCAGACGAGGTCCCTCCACCCCTTCCCAATGAAGCCCCGCCGGGCGAAGACGATGGCTGGGAACCCGTCTGGGATGCCAACGCACAAGCATACTACTTCTATAACCGCTTTACGGGCGTGTCACAGTGGGATAATCCACGGGTACCTGATCCATCCACAGCTCAAGCTCCAGCTGCTGCCGCGGCTCCCGGTACGGAGGGCACTGGCGAAAAGGTCTCCCCTCCGGTAGGAGGGTACAACCCCGCTATCCACGGCGACTATGACCCGACGGCCCCGTATGCCCAACAATATGAACAACCGGAGGAAGGGCCAACAATGGGAGGGGGGCCAGTGAATCCGGCGGAGTACGCAACGGTTGGTTCGTTCAACCGGTTCACGGGTCGGTGGCAGGGGGAGTCGCAGAATCCAGAGTACCACAATGATGAGAACAAGTCGCGGCGGCAGATGTATGCGTACTTCGATGTGGATGCGGCAGCGAACTCCCATGATGGGAGGAGTCTAAGGGCGGAGCGGAGCGCGAAGAAGCTGAGCAAGAAGGAGCTGAAGATGTTCAAGGAGAAGCGGCGAGAAAAGAAGGAAGAGAAACGACGGGCATGGCTACGTGATTAAACTCTCTTCTCTACAACCCTCTCCTTTCTTTCTTACGCTTCTCCACTCTACTCTGCTTTTCCGTTGATCCATTGAGATACCTGCTGGGTTAGACCTCGAGAGGCTGGGCGTTGGTACTGTATTATGGCATTCTCATCATCATTCCTGCATCATGGGAGCGGCCGGCATGACATCGGCATTGTATTTACAACCACCCAATCAAGAACCATTGTCCACTGAAGTCCGCAACAGAACACCTCTCCCAAGTAACAAAGCCACAGCCTCATCCGCCCACTCCTGACACCGTCTCAACCGCTCACCAGGAAACAGTCTCTTCGCCCCCTGAAACTGCTTCTTCGGCACCTCTATCTCCTCGCACACCTCTAGCACCTTCCCACTCTCGTAATCCTGCACACTGACAACCCCAATCCTCTCCTTGCCCAGGAAAACGAGCTCCTCTTCGGGTTGTATGCACGGACGGTGATTGAACGTCATCCCTTCCTGGATGTTACCGATGACGTGGAACCGATACCCTGTGAGGGGCCCATCTTCATGTGTCTCGATGAAGATGTAGTGGTGGTCGCGCGGGGAGAAGCCCGTTTCGGCGACGCGGTAGGCTGTATAAGTGGACATTTGCAAGGATGCTAGGCCTTCGTGGTGGGCGTCGTTGGGGTTCCACGGAATCTGCAGTTGGGTGCCTGTACGAGGGTATTGGGCAGTGGGGAGTTGATGTTCGGGAGAGTCAAAGAAAGTGTCGACACTGCAGAATCACGTGTGGTGATGTCCGTCTGTTGTTGGCTTACTCCTGGGTTACTACTATATGATACCAGCCGAGAGTGTCCTGGATCTCAATTCTTAGAGATACGGATGAGGGAATGTCGTATTCGGTTACAAAATGACTATTGAGTCTGAATTTTTAATTGCGCATGGTTGTTTTAGTTCTGGCAAGTATATAGCACTGATTGTGTACTCTTCTCCCCGAGATATATATACATGCACCCCACGTGTATACAGTTCGTCTATTCTGCGGTAGAGCGAACAGCACTCGGAAAAAGATAGTAGTAAACAGTATGTCAGGCATTAGAAAGCCTGGAACCATCGTTTTACAAAAGGCATATATAATTCTATACCGCTCTAGGCTTGTTTACTCGCGGTAACTTCACATTAATCAACCCTGTGACGTCGGAGTCCATAGGTTCTGTTGAAATTTGCTGCTCCACCTTTGAGTGGAGGGCTAATTCTTGAGGAATCCATTTATTGATTCCTGAGGCAAATAATGAGGCATCGACCTCGAGGGACGCGTGACTGCCCAAAACAGAAAGAAAGGGCGTCCTCGGGCTGGAGAGTTTGGAACTTTGAGGGCCTTCACTCCCTGGAAAGTATGCTCTGGCAACATCTAGATCACACAGGCACGGAGCTTAGCAATGATCGACAGGTAAATAACGGCCGGCCCTACTCATGATAGTCATCGACTCTGGAGTACATGCAGATGGGTTGCTTCTCCCTGGCTGGGAAATTACCTGCGCAGGAGGTCGTGCGCCCCTTGCCTCTCTCCAAGGAGAAACAAGATGAAAGGTACCGGGCGTCCACATGGACCGTGGCTCTGACTCTTCCTTGAGCTAACCCCTTGCAGTTCACGGCATGCTACTGCTCGATACGGGATGTGGGTGGTTGACGAACCTCCGAGATATGCTACAGCGACCACCGGCATACCACACGAGATGACAGCTGCTGATTTTGTCATGGATTTAATCACTCCTGTACTTCGCACGCAGAGCCGTAAATACACGAGCTCTATACCAATAGCATCAGATATCCCGCTTTGACACCTGCGAGAAAGGACTTGGCCGGGACATAGTGTAATGCAACCTTCTTGAAGTCCGCGGCTGCTTTCATCAAGATCTACAGAGAGAGGTGTGGAGGAATGAAGCGGCTACCCAAAAACGGAGTGTGTCTCCAAGGCGTACCTATCTCAGCAGTTCTGGAGCCAGCACGGGGTGGTAACCAGCTGATCCATACCTCTTCCTGGGTCACTAGTCCACTCTGTGCCCAGAGGCCGAGAGAGGAGCTTCAGGAGATGAGGAGGCGACATTCCTTGCTTGGTGCATTCCACAGGGGCCTCCCCAGTGAGGGAAAGAATTCTCTCGGTCAGGGTATGTTTGCGTATTTGCTGGGATATGAGAGGACAAAAACACTGGGCTGGCGTCTATATAAGGGAGTCAACTTCAGCACCCCATCCTGATTTTCGTCAGACTCTCCTTTAGCAAGACTTTCCTACAGTCCAGTTTTTTGTTCTCCCTACCCAAGACTCCTACACAATCCTAGACTTTCATTTCAACCACATTCACAATGAAGTTCTCGATCGCTGCTGCCGTTGTCGCTTTCGCTGCCTCCGTTGCTGCCCTTCCCCCTGCTACCGGTGGTCAGTACGCGGGCAACGGTGTTGGCAACAAGGGTAACAGCAATGTCAGGTTCCCTGTTCCCGATGACGTAACCGTCAAGCAGGCCTCGGACAAGTGTGGTGACCAGGCCCAGCTTTCTTGCTGTAACAAGGCCGTCTACGCCGGTGACAGCACTGCGGTCGACGAAGGCATCTTGGCTGGTACCCTCAGCAACCTCCTCGGTGCAGGCTCTGGTGCCGAGGGTCTGGGTCTCTTCGAGCAGTGCTCCAAGCTCAACGTTGCCGCCAGTAAGTATCCTGCTTGGACAGTTGGAGTGTTGTAGTATGTACTAACAATCCCAGTCATTGGTATCACGGACCTCATCAACCAGCAGTGCAAGCAGAACATTGCCTGCTGCCAAAACTCCGGTACCAGCGCGGTACGTATCATCCATACTCGAACATACAGGAAATATCTAACAAAATATCAGGACGGCGATCTCATCGGTGTCGCTCTTCCTTGCATTGCCCTTGGATCCATCATCTAAGCGGTTTACTGTTTGGTATGCCTGGGTTGGAAGCAGTTCTGCAGAATGGCGACTTCCGGTCCCCTCTGCCTTGGGCGGTAGGGTTCTTTGGGGGCAGTGTAGTATTGTCGTTAAATTTCTGTTGACAATTTTGTATCTTCAGTTTGTCATATGGCACCAGAGAAAGAAAACTGTTCTGGATCGCCTCGCTCCATGCATCGGTGTCTGGCCATGAAATATACCTTTAATTAGACTTCGCTGCTGTGCTCGGCTGACTGTCTTGTAATTTTCGTTGATCCTCGCGACTTATCGTCAACTGGTCCGAAGTGTTTTCTGTCCTACCCCCTCCCAGACTTCCTGGACATACAACGGAGGCAAAAGTGGTCAATATCCTGGCTGGGTACAAGGTACGTAGGACGTATCCTCCCGTACCACCAGTGCCAGCTCCTCTCCCTCACCCCAACCCTATATATCATGCTATGAACTTGGGGATTCTTGTTTACCTTATGGTATACGCATGCCGGAGGAGCGGCGTGTACATGAATTGAGCACCAAAACCACACAGTAAAGGCATGTACCCATAATTCTAGAGTTCATATGTCTCCAAAATAAACATTATATATAGGTTAAATAAGGAAAACCCATTTACCAAGTTCATAGCAGAAAGAAGTACATCAAACTCAAAGCCTGGGCTCCGTCCATTAATTAAGCTATACACACCCGGAAACCAAAAACAAATACATATCCATATAATATACATATTATTACCACTCCAATAAACAAGCCGAAAGAAGACAACAAGCGACCCCTAATCCCCAGCCCAAACCCCAGCTCCAGCCGCAACAACTCCAGACGCCATACCTAGCAAAAAAGGTGCCTTGACTGGCTCAGACTCCCGGTACTCTCCCTTCTCGTCCTACTCCCGGCCCGAGAGAGGAGTGCTAGAGGGGGGAAGACGACTGTGCCCATTCGTCTTTCCTTCTTCGTTGTTGTGGTTGGACCCGGGCCGGTACTGTTTGGAAGGGCGGTTAGGGCTCCTTCTTCTTCTTCTCGTCCTTCTCCTTCTTCTGCGGGGTTGGCCTTGCTTTCAGAGGACGAAGGGGCGTCAATAGGATTGCGTATAGGAATCGATGAAGATAGACACGACGTCGACATAGGCCGTGGCCGTGGCTTCTGCCTCTGCCTCTGCTTTGCCTCCTCGGTATCATCTCGACCCGGACCTGGTCTTTGACTGTGGGCCCAAGCAGAAGGCAAGGGGAACTTGAAATTCAAATTCGAAAACGAGAGCGAGAGACCCGGTGTCGTCGTCGTCGTCGTCGACCCTGACCCAGACCCTAACCCTGACAATGGACGAGACCAGGATCCCGCCGCCGACGTGGAAAGATTAAACAGTTCGATCATCGACTTCCGTCGGCTTGTCGTCCGGTTATGGCCCTTCTGCTCGTGTTCATGCTGTTGCTGCTGTTGCTGCTGCTGTTTCTGGGATTCTTCTTCTTCCTCCTCCTCCTCCTCCTCCTCCTCTTCTTCGGGGATGGTCTCTTCGATAATCCGTGTTTTGATTTCGGGTTGTTTCCGGCCGCTGTGTGGTTGTGAATGTGTTGATGTCGAGGTTGGAAGTGGCGGGAGCGGTCTTCCTGAGAGGTGTTGCTTCGATGATGCTCGTGTGGTATTGAGTACCGGTACATAGCAGCCTCCATTATCATCATCATCGTCATCATTGCCATAGCTATTATCTCGTTCACAGCCACGCTCATGGCCATACCCGTAGCCATACCCTGGACATCCACACCCGTAGTCTGAGACCGAGCCCAGGTCTGACTCTATAGAGGTGGAATCATACTCGGAGCTGGAGGCTGACTCGACGATGCGGATGGAGGTTGTTGTGGTGGTCATCGTTTGTGTGATGACGTTGGGATTGGCATTGGCATTGGGATTGGCATTGGATTCATTCTCCGGATCTGTTGGGGTTTGTGTGCATGTACATATGCATACACTGGTATGTTCACATTCTTTTCCTCTTTCTCTGAGTGTTGGGGTTGGGGTGCGGGTTGTGGTGGTGTTGTGCGGTTGGACCTTGTCCTTTCGGGCTTGTATACAAGAGAGGAAGAGGGTGGTGAAAGTGGACGAGAAGGAAAGTGGTGAAGATGGGATTGAAGACGAGATGTTCATTGCGTCAACTCGATATCATAATTACCATAGATATTAGTGGGTAGTCTGTTGAGGGAGAGGAAGCGTGGGCGAAAGCCATGTTTATGGTGAGCGAGATGAGCTGTCTTATATAGAACAAACCTTTTTAGTTTGATTTGATGATGCGGGGATGGACTCATTTGATAATTCACTTTCATGCATATTGATCTAAGGGCTAAATTGCATAGGATATTGAGATCTTTGAGTTGCAGATGCGGTACATGCTATGTTGCTGGTGGTGGTTGACCTCGAATACCGTGGAACGTGCGCTTCTCGTGGTGTTGATGCTCAACTTGACCCTCCTCCAGTGCCACGTATCTCTGGTAGTTGACACGGGCATGGGATGTTTGTTTTGGGCAGCTTGGGGTACACGGTCTTTACGCAAGGGCGCTCAACGCTCAAAGAGTTGACTTGCGACATGCAAGGCACTTCAACGGCGTTCATCTCACACAAAGCCCGAGATAGAAGGTTTATCGAAGATGGAGAGCGCGAAACCGAGAGAATTCGCCACTACAAGTCAATTGAGAGCAAGGAAGACACATTTATTTACATCTCACCCACAGCACGATGAGTGCAGCAGATTGCAGGAATGGCTGATGTATGCTGATGTAGGTCCGACATGAAGGCACGACGCGGCCGCCCCCTTGTTCTCGCGAAGCCGCAAGGGGTGATGCTCACGGTAGGGAGGAGAAGTTTGACTTCGTGAGGACAAAGCAGGAGTGGTATTGCGTCAAATACTGATCTAGCTCTACAAAAAAACAATCTAGAGCTTGCTTTGCGGCGTCGCCTTGTACAACGACTGGCTTCTCTTCATCGCCTCTGCGGCCTCCTTTTCGATTCGAGACAATAGGTCTCCGCATGTAGGGATATCGTGGATCAAGCCCATGACCTGGCCGGCAGTCCATACCTGTTTGCTTGGTTAGCTCCCCAGAAGTCCTTGGAATACGGGAAGAGACGTACTCCGAAATTGATATCCCCGTTCAAAAACACTTCTCGGCCCCGCTTCCCGCTAACAAACGGCGCAATCTCGGCAAATTCCCCAGTCTTACTCTCCCTCTCCACCTTGAGCGCCTGCTTCGTGACCTCGTTCGCAAACAACCTCGACGTATTCGTCCACCGCCTCATAACGAGCGCCGTGTCCGTCTCCTCAGCGTTCACGATCGCCTCCTTCACCTTCTGGTGGATGGGCGCCTCAACGGTAGCCATGAACCGCGTTCCCATGTTAATACCCTCAGCACCCAGCGCAAGCGCCGCAGCAAGCCCATACCCGTCGGCAAACCCGCCCGAGGCGATAAACGGCACGCCGAGGTCCTGGCGCGCGCGGTTCAGAAGGATGAAATTCGTGATATCGTGCTCGCCAACGTGGCCCGCGCACTCGAAGCCGTCGATCGAGAGGAAGTCCACGCCCAGCTTCACAGCGGACTTGGCGTGTCGGATGGTTGTGCACTTGTGCAGAATCGTGGTGCCCGCGGCCTTCAGCTGCTTGATCACAGGGCCCGGGTTGTTCCCTGCTGTCTCGACGATCCGGACCCCCTCGTCGATTATGACCTGGGCATAGGCGCCGTAGTCTGGGGGCACGAGGGCCGGGAGCAGGGTGAGGTTCACTCCGAAGGGGTTCTTGGTCATGGTTCGGCATCTTCGGATCTCCTTGCGGAGGTCTTCTGGAGTCGGCTGTGTGAGGGCAGTGAGCTATCTCGGGAGTTAGTCTCTGCCCGCTCTTGGTCTTTGGTCCCTTATTGGGGGGCGAAGTACGTACGATTCCAAGACCACCTGCGTTGCTAACGGCGGACGCGAGTTCAGCATATCCGACCCATTGCATGCCTCCCTGGACCACAGGGACTACACCAGTAAGTATTAAATCTTGTGAAACTCAACAATTTGGCCCTACCTCTAATCCCGAGCGCTCTGGTCAAAGCGGTATCGAAGCCCATTGTCGCAACTCTGGCTGGTAAAGAATGTAGATAGCGTCGGTGTTCCAAAGAGAGACAGGAAGCGAGGGTCTTCTCAGAGAGAGGGAAAGAGTGTAACCTGTAATATTGACACCGGCAGTATTTGAACGAAGTGAGACCAAGCCACGCGTTTCTTTTCTACCGCGGCCCTCTGCCGCGACGACTGAGGGGAGAAGGAATTGCCGAGGTCTGGCTGATTGGGGTCGGGCCGACCAGACTGATTTGTCTGGGACAGTCGGAACGGTGGCGGGAGAGGCCCGAAATATTCAGATTGAGTTCGGACATTCCTTGGTTGGTGCTGAGATGGGCCCCTGGCGCCGTTTGATGACGCGCTGAGGCTGACTTCGTTGTTGAAGCGATGCTATCCAGAGGCTGTTCGGCATGTGATCTCGGCGACTGTGGACGGATGTCCTCAAAAGGTGGCCATCATGGGAATAATACCAATGATGAGGGACAGAGAGAGAACATGTGTGTAAATAACAAAATTCAGTCATCATATGCTGCCCTGGATATTCTAAACGCCGTCTATGCTATAAGAGCGCGGAACTTTTTCTATCAGAAACCAAGCCAACCTCATTCATTTACTGCCCTGCTGGCTTGCTAGCCAAGTCTCATGCAGCTTCTTCTGTCGCTCCCAGTCCTTCCGGAGCTTCTTTGCGCGGTTTTTGGCGATTTCTTCTCCCGCGGCGTCGCGCGTTGGTACACCCTCGTCGTCCCAGGCGCTATACTCATTCGTCCGGAACATTTCCAGATGGCTCAATTTTCCCTTCTCGAGCCTCTTTAACGCCTCCTTCTCCTTCGCTTCTTTCTCCCGTTGCTTTTGGAGCGCCAGGGCGGCTTTTTCTTCCCGCGCTTGGATGAGATCCCGGCTCACGGGCCGCACAATGGCGGGCAGATTCTCGCGGTCTTCGAGGTAGACCCCTAAGTCGAACAGATCGACATCGCGAACGCGGTCACAAAGGGCGAGAATGTCCTTTCCAATATTTGCGGACTCCTCTAGCGAAGACACCTTGGTACAGAAATCTGACAGCACAGAAGCATAGGGCTGAGTAGCCTCCGTGACTGCATCGGGTATGCCTCCCCGCTCGACAATCTTACTAACTTCTTCCGCGTTGATGGTCTTCGCCCTCGCAGCCTGTCGGAGGGAATCGCGCATGGCCGAAAGAGGGTAGAGGAATGGCTTGGCCTCTTCGGGAACGTCAATGCCGCTCCATCCAATCTCCTGGCTATCAGCAGGTGTTTGGCCGTTAAGGCCGAGCATGTTGACCATGAAGGTCACCCATCGAGCAACGGCTTCCATATCCTTCCGGTTCAGCGAGGACTTGTCCGCACTGTTGTACTTGGTAATCAGCTCCGAAATCGAGGCCATCACGCCCGGCGTATTGAACGAGTCGCAAAGATGTTCATTGACGGCCGATTTGGCTGCTGCTAGCGCATCGGCGACGGTGGAATCACTATTTTCCGCGGCTCCCTGCATCGCCGCAGGGTCTCGAACCTTGATGAAGAAGTTGTTCAGCTTGTCCTCCCAGGAGTTACCCGCGCTGACCAAGTCGTCCGTAATTTCGACGCCGTCCTTCCACCCTCCAAGCAAGAATACGATTCTGAGACTGCGGGGGGTCCATTCCTTCTTCTCCAGCGCCTCGCGGATAGTTGTGAAGTTCTTCAGAGACTTTGACATCTTGGATCCTTGGATGGACAAGTGGCCCATGTGCAGGAAGTAGTTGACCCACTGGTCGTCATGCGAGTGCCAGTACGCCTCGCTCTGCGCCAGCTCGTTGTCATGGTGGGGGAAAGCAAGGTCGATGCCTCCGGAGTGGATGTCCATCTGCTTGCCGAGACGCGCAGACGCCATTGCCGAGCATTCGATATGCCATCCGGGCCGGCCTCGCCCCCAAGAACTCTTCCAGCTCGGTTCTCCAGGCTTTGAAGCCTTCCAGAGCGCAAAATCAGATTTAGAACGTTTCTCCGTAGCCTTACTAGTCAGTGCACCTTCTCCTTCGGCGAGCAGCTTGTTGTCCGAACGGCTCCATGGCTCGAGCCGCGCGTAAGGAAAACCAGCTGCTTCGAAGGAGTTGATATCGAAATACACTGAGCCGTCTGCGGTGACATATCCAAACTTGTTGTGCACAATTCTCTGGACAAAATCCGCGATCTCTTGACCATACTCGGTCACCCTGGTCAGCTCATCGGGCCGAAGGACGTTGAGATCATCCATATCCTTCATAAACCGGTCCTCGTACTTCCGTGTGAGTTTCGTAAAAATCCCGTGATCATCCGCATCTATCGAAGACCCCTCCAACGCATCCAAATAGGGAAGTAAAAGGTCTTGCGCATCGGTGAAGAATCGCTCCGGGAAGGTCTGTTCGGCGGCGGACTTGTCTGGTTGTTCCGCCTCGGTGATAACATTCGCTGCCGAAAGCACGGTCTTGATATGCATCTTGACCTTTGCTTCATCGTCTCCAGCCTTCTCGTTGCCAGGTAAGGGTCCGCCATTCAATATCGTTGCATATGTCTTCTCCGCCTCATTCGGATACTGCGATGGAGGTAAACCGGGGCTCAGCAATGGTAGGTTTTTCTTCAGGTAAGCGGCATACGCCTTCTTAACAATGTCGAGGACCTCTTCGTCGATCGTAGGATGGGCGGTTACAAATCTACTAAAAAGGTGCTGTTGTCTGGCTCGAAGGATGATCTGCGGGACCAGTTAAATCCATGGTGCGCATATCCAGACAGGGTGGTATACCTTATCATCAACATCCGTAATGTTCATTACAAAATGCACGTCGAACTTGAAGTAGTCTCGCATGATACGGCGAATAATATCCGTACTAACGTAGTTCCTCGCGTGACCCAGGTGTGCATCGTCATAAACCGTAGGCCCGCACGCATACCATGATACCCTCTTCCCCTCTGGGTCGACCGGAATAAACGGTGTCTTTGATTTTGTGAGGGAATTGTAGACTTTCAAAGGAGGGATGCGCGATTGCGCCTCGGGGTGCATTGTTGGCTGCCGCCATGGCGGCTGGTCGCGGGCGGTTGCCATGAATTTGGAAAAAGTCAACACTTGCGATGAAAAGACCGGCCGGCGAGTAAAAAAGGGTATGAGGAGGCGAGGGTGCCGGAGGAGAAAGAGGCGCATAAGGAGAAGAGGGAGGAAAAGAGCGGGGGATGTCGAGGGAGCAGTTCAGAGGGGTTGACAACACCCTTTCCTTGGCTGGAGGAGTCATACTTGATTGGTGGCCTGAGGATGAGAGAAGACACCGAAACTTTCCTGGAAGGCGGTCGAGTCATTATCCAATTAGAGCAAAGCAAGCTCCTCCGCGATTGATGGCCCTGAGCCCTAATTTACTGACCAAAACGGCTTAGCGGAAAAGATTTGGCCTGGATCATGGCGTTTGACGGCAGGCTCAAGAAAGAGTGCTTTGATACAGGCGAGAATATACGTTTGGGAGCCTGTCCTGCATATCTCGGCCATTACAGGCACTCAACATGCCATCCCCCTTCCTAACACCTGGCTCCACCTCCCAACTCGAGCACCTCGCCCTCCTCCATCTCCGCCGAGACCATACCGTCCCAGCCATCCTCCGACTCCATGACGACGAGAACCCCGGGTACAAGGAGGGCAATGTCACAAACACGCGGTTCGGTTCATTTCCACATAGCACACTCTTTGAGCAACCGTGGGGCTCCCAAATCACAGCCTCCAAAGTCGACACCGGATCGCGAGGCCGCGCCCTCCCCGCACGCCACCTCAAGAAGCGCAAAGCAAACGAGCTCGACTCCCCCAGCGGCACGCCCGGCGATGAATATGGCGACAGTAGCAAGCCTACACCTACAAAGGCCGTCGCAGCGTCCAGCGGTTTCCTCCACCTCCTCTGTCCTACGCCCGAACTGTGGACTGCATCCCTACCTCACCGGACACAAGTCGTCTACACCCCAGACTACAGCTACATCCTCCACCGTCTCGGCGTCCGGCCAGGCTCGACGATAATCGAAGCCGGAGCGGGGAGTGGCTCCTTTACGCACGCCTCTGCGCGTGCAGTTTTCAATGGATACCCAACCGAGTCAACATCACCGAAACGTCGCCGCCGATTCGGCAAAGTGTGCAGCTTCGAATTCCACGCCCAACGCGCCGGTAAAATCCGCGACGAAATCCATGAACACGGTCTCGACCCCCTCGTCCAAGTAACCCACCGCGACGTCTACCAGGACGGCTTCCTCCTCGACGACCCCACAACAGGAACACCTACAACCTCTCCCAAAGCCAATGCCGTCTTCCTCGACCTCCCTGCCCCCTGGCTCGCGCTTAAACATCTCGTCCGCAACCCTCCCTCCGGCGCTGAATCCCCTCTCGACCCCTCGACGGCCGTCCATATATGCACATTCTCCCCCTGCATAGAACAGGTCCAGCGAACCATCAGCGCCCTCCGTCAACACTCCTGGCTACACATTAGCATGGTCGAGCTCCAACACCGCCGCATCGAAGTCAAGCGTGAGAAAACCGGTCTCGAATTCGAGGGCGTCCGCGGCGCAAACATCTTCCCGCGGAACGTCGAAGACGCCGTGCAGAAAATGCGCATTGTCGAGGAACGATCGTTCCGGTTCCGCGAATCCCTCGGCCAAGAGGACGCGCCGCAGAGCGATAAAGATAACGATAAAACCACCGCCACCACCACTACCACCACTGCAGGGCAACAAAATACACGAGATAATTCAGGCCTCCCAACATTCATCCCCACAAGCGGCGTCGAGAATATCCCGCCATACGCGCAGGGGCGTCTCGTCCACCGCTCAGAGCCAGATATCAAAACGCACACGTCGTATCTTGTTTTCGCGGCCCTACCGCGTGAGTGGAGTGAGGAGGACGAGCGGAGATGCGTCGAGAAGTGGCCGAGTCAGAATGTCTCCGATTCGTTACAGCAGCAGTCCAAGGGGAAGAGCAAGAAGCAAATGAAGAGAGAGGCGAAGGAGCAGCATAAGGCTGAGCAGGAGGGTAAGACTGAATCGTGAAGTGTAGTGTAGAAGTTGTACATATGTGTATCATACGAATCAAACATAAAGCATGGAAATGTGCACGCATGGTCTCCATCCAAGGATTGGTTTCCATGCCTGCATCGGATTCTATAGTCGAATGCGTGTGAAAGGCACAAATAGCAAACAGGCAAAGCGCCCCATCATGTAAATGCAATGCGTCTATCTATATACAGCATACGCGGGATATCTCGTGAAGCGCTACGGTTTGAACACTGTAGCCTGATAGGGAAATGGAAAGTCATAAGGGTCGGCCGACCATGATGGGTAGTGCATTAAGCAGACACGACACGCAAGGGGAATCACAAAGAGCAACTTATGAACAGGGAGCATGGCACGAAACGAAGATAGCCGGAGTGTGCCGAGCATTTCGGTCATAAATTGTTCTCAGCCTTGAACTTGTCCCAAGCTTCGTTCAAGACGCCGAATACAGCGCCAGCAATCATACGCTGTTCGGTCGTAGCGTTCGTCGGGATCTAAAAGGTGTTGTGGTTAGCTATATTATGCTACCGGCGGCGACACGCAGACAAATGGGAGGTGGGCGTACTTTGTCAGGATGCACTTTGGCAATACCCTTCATGTATTGTATCTTGACCTTGCTCGGCATAATCAGCTCAGACATGTTGATCTTTTTCCAGTTTGCCTCCGGCCATAGGACTGTGTCTAGACTAGCTAAGAGCGCGCGTAGGTTGTCTTGCTTCCCGCCCTTCCATGCCGTTAGGCGTGCATCGACACTATCGGTCAGAGCAAACTTCTCTTCATCATTGCGCTCCGCTGCCTGATTAGCCTCTCGTAGGCGATTGACAGCCTCGAATGAGGATGCCTTGGATGCAGACGAGCTGCCCTGCAGATCATCTAGGGCAGATGATTTTTTCTTCGGCGGAGGGGCGGCAGGACGTCTGGCAGGGGCTGATGGTTTCGGGGCGGGTTTGCCGATGCCGGCAGCCTTCTCGCACCGGTTGCGGCCTTGGATACTCGTGCTTCCGCCATGGCCATTCTCCACGGCTAGTTTCCATACATGAGCGGCGTCCGCCCATTTCTCTAACTGCTCTAGGGCTTCTGCCTTGCGCATCAACGCTTTTCCGTAAAAGTCTTTCATCGGTTTATGAGGTTCTCCGTTGCAGAGATCAATACTCTCTGCCTCACCCTTGGCAGGGCCGATCAGTTCTAGAATGATATCTGCCTCACTAATTGCTACCTTTGGTTCACCGATCTTGAGAGCGGTCATGGCGCGGTTACTGCGGATGACGATGCCGATGGGGTGTTTGTCGGGTAGGTTTGTGAGTGCGGATGTGAAGGCCTCATGGGCCACGGCATAATCACCTCTTTTGTAGGCTTCTGCCGCCTTCTCCCTTTGAGAGTGTGCAGACGTAATAGCTTCCCTTGAAACTTGAGGTACAACTCGAGGCGAAGGTTTAGGCCGCGCCGGCAGAGTTGAAGCCTGCGGTGATGGCCGAGGGGGTTGAGCCGTTGACGGTGGAGGTGTCGGCCTTACAGCAGGCTTGGGAGCTGGGGAGTCAAATAGATCGATGCTCTGGGCTGGGTTTGGCTGAGAAGGCGGGGGTACGGGTCTTTTTCGTCGCGCAGGGCTGACATATGCTTGAGCAGACTGCTCTTCCACTGCGAATCTCGACAAGCGAGACTTTGTATCACGAGATTCAGGCGTCGGCCGCTGCTGTAGGAAGGCGGGCTGCCGCATATTTCTATCATCAATAATGGGTTCCTGGCGCCGAGGCCCACTTCCGGCACGGGCAGGCGGTTCAGCCTTCATTCGTGTAGAAATTCGGGAGGGGCGAGGTGGCCCGCTCGACTCAAGCAGGAGTGCTTCGTCTGTAAGGTCAGTCCGAGGCGGCTGGGGCTGCGGTAGTTCTTGAGAGTACGCTTCGGGGGTGGGATGCTCCTTTAGCCACCGCGGCTGGTTGGGATCATGATCCGCGCTAAAGTCATTGACGACTTGTTGGACCCTTTTGCTACCGGTCTTCCAAAGCGAGTTTGCCGTCTTCAACAAGTTGTTACCGAAGTTCGCGGCTACTTGCGCGGGATCCTTCTCTTCAGACAACGGCGACCGAGTTTCGTTGCGGCTCCGTGATGAACGCGAACGCTCCGGCTGCATCCACGAGGGCACATGATCGGATTCTCGGTCTCGGTCTTGCCTCCCGCTTGACTGGTTAGTGCGATGATCCCCCGAAGTCGATCGGTTCTGAGTTCTTTTTCGGGACTCTTCGTGGGCTTGGGTGAGAAGCAAGCCGACAGCGGATTGTACATCAGTACCAGACGACGTCAATCTCAGAGCCTCGCTAGCTTTGTCTGCGGGGAATCCCATGTCGACGAGCTCCGCAATAGCTCGATCAACGCCGCTCGCAGGATTAGGGGAGCGACCGGGGGTCTCAGCTCCCGGGGACTTCATCGGAGATTCCGGTCGTGGGAGTTCCGAGACGGGCCTACCAAGTAATCCCAGGAAGTCATCATCGTCCGGTTGTGAGGGTTGGGGCGCAGGCTGTGACTTCGGCTGCATTTGATTGAGCCCGAACGGGTCGTCGTCGTCAATGAAAGACATGTCATTGCTCTGTTGCATAGAAATTGGCCCGCCCGCAACACTTTGTGAGCCTCCTATGGGAACTTGCGGGGACGGGCCGGGGCTGGGAATGGGAAAGTGAGTAGACGCATCCACGGGGGCTGACGCACTGAAGGCAGCAAGAAGATCGTCCTCGTCAGGGGACGACGCTCGCTGCCGAGGAGGTGCCGCGCTTGTATTCGTGGGCTTGCCACTCCCACTACTCCCCAAGGTGTCCCAAAACTGAGAATTCTGTCCTCCATATTGTGTTTCATAGCGCGCCCGATTCTCCGCCTCTTTCTTTGCCTTCTCTTCTTGTAATCGTTTCTGCCGCTCGACCAGAGAGATATTCTTGTTGAAATTCGATGATTCAAAAGACACCAGGTTCGCAAAGCTGTCCCCGCTGGGAGTCGCAGATTTCGATGGCGGGTTCGAAGGACCAGAGGAGGCAGAGAGCGGGGTGGATCGTCCAGAAGCATCATTACGTCTCACAGACGGAAACAAGAGGCCGGAGTTCATCGGCGGGGGTCTCCGCGTGTCATTCGAAGCGCTGGAACTCCAACTAATGCCGTTTAAATCATCCATTGCGAATGCGTTGGTGGTGGTGGTGGTGATCGCCGAGTGTCTGGACAGGTCGGGCAATTTCAACAAGCCGAAGAACGTTGGTCTCAACTCACTGTCAAACATCAATCCCGTCTGCATGAAGGAACAATTCGTCTATAAGTAAGGAGCCGACATTTCCAGCAACTGATCCAAATAAAGTAAGAATGAAAGAACACTTAGGTGAAGGTCTTGTCTATCGTTCCCCTGGAGGGTCATGGACGCCTACTGTGGCTGCCAGTGACCGCCCAACGTAGCGGACGATTCTGCCTGGTTTTCTATACCGCCCAATCCGTCACTTTCTTGCCCTTGAACGGCTGACAAGCTCGGCCACTCCGCCACATTGAAAATTAAATCATGTCTGACTCGCTCCAGCATCTGGTGAAGAGTTTCAAACGTGAAAGGACTTTCGGTCACATTCTCTTTCTCGTATACGGATTTCCTAAGGCCGGTGTACAGAGGAGCAGGGTACACTGTTGCGGAAGCAGACAACGACCGCGGCCAAGCCCACGGTGTCAATAGCAACGAGATCATCCAAGCCAGCCACAAAATGCCGGTGTGCAGCATAACGAGGGAAACAAGGAGCCCCTGTTCCACTGTCATCAAGATGACGTGTTGGTCGAGAAGTGCTCGACTGTGAGGCGCCATCGGGAGTCGAGACTTGAGGCAGCTCTGGGCCGTCTCCGCAAACTCTCCCGGCACTCTGGGTGTGACAATGTGCTTTCCAGCGGAGGTTGGAGGTTGACCGTGGGTCATAAGAATGGTGGAGACGCACGTCGAACCCATCAGCAATTCGGGTGATTGATTCTTCGCTGACCTTGATGATGATGATGAGTGGGCCTGGATCGCAGATGTCACCTTCCGAATCGGATTCGGTAGGAGTAATTTTTCTGGCGGGAGAGGCCGTCAATCATCCCGACGGATGGCTGTTAGTTTTCAGCGATAAGACGGGTGGTGAACAAGGATCATGAACCCAATCTCACCCCGAAGGAATACCTCACCACAGAGGTTGATATCAAACACTAACCCCGTCCGAGGTCGGCACCAGGAGTTTGTACCCGGATCAAACTTTGAGCTCCTGCGTCTAGAACGACAGACCAAAATGATGGAACCCTCGGTCTCAAAAGTTTCGTCCGGCTGGGATGATTGGCGCCATCAGGGATTGGCAGCTGGAAGAATGAGAAAAACGTCGCGGAGGGCGCGGAGGCTGGGGCTCGTGGGTGCTGGTGGAGATTGACCAGGAATTACCATTGACCATTATTGCCCCTCGCCCAGCATTCTCCATGAATCCGTCTCGGGTCCACGCGCATTCGCTCCTATTCTTGCATTTTGACTGGCTTGCGGGCACAAACTTTAAAGATGAAACCGCTGAGTCGACCCAGCAGTGTGGCCAGGGCAGTGTCTCCTGCATTAGTGAGGGCGCTAGACGGTCGATGTTTAGATGGGTGGCGGAGAGGGACTGAGATCAAATCGAATGCTCCAATCTGGGCGCCACTGAGAGAGATTATTGATACAAGTATGATCAGAAACGAGGAAAGGAAGTCGATGGAGATGGGGGAGCCCGGCGGAGCACAGCGCTCAAGTTATTTTTATTGCGAATTGAGAGTGTGCGTCCACGGGCCTGGCCCTTCTTTTTCTTGTCTTGTCCTGCTGTCAACGGTACAAGTTTCCGGGTTCAAGCTCGCCAAGGGTGGGGCCCATCGCCGTCCTTTGAAGTTGTCGCGAGGGATTTTCGGCTTTGAGACGTCAGCACGAAGTGACAATAATGATTATGATTACCGCCTTCATTCCTCTTGGGTTTCTGGTGGCAGGTGTGAGAATGTTGGATAATTCTGAGGCCTCGAGGGCTTTCTGGAGAGGAGGTTTTCGGTGACCTTGGCAAGGGGAAGCGCGATCACGGATGTTCTTGTTGGATGCAAGCGCAGCAAGAGCGACAACTTCTCGTAGACATGGCTCTGAGTTCATTTTGTACGCCTGAATTGTCAATCGAGGACAGAGCCCTTGGGCATGCTGTCGCGATGTCTCCAAAAATTACTCTCGCGGGATACTCTGCCAAATGAATGCATTAATGGAGGATGCTATGAGCATGGAATAGAACCTTCATCTTTCCTTGTCCCTTGCATGATGACATGTGTGGAGGAGGAGGATGGCAAATGATTGCCCACCCTCATGGCACTGGCGACGGGATGATCGGTCCCTTTGCTGTGTCTGTCGAAGCATCCGATTCGGGATCCGCAGCACAATCCTCACAGCATCGGATCCGTTGGCAGAATTGCCAGAGAAAGACTAGGCTGGAAGAATATCAGGCGCTAGGATATAAGACAGACTGCAAGCTCCCCACCTTCCGACTCCGAGCGCTCGACCGCTGGACGAGTTTTATCCACCTTTTCACTCGACCGAACGGACTCAAAATGGAGCCCTCTGGCAGGCCCCCCTAGGGCTCCAGAGTACTTTGAAGAGCATTCGTGATTTCGTGACCTCCTTTTTCGCCCCGTTCTCACCTCTCACAGTCTGGTTCCCGCCGCCTCCCCGCTCCAGCTTTTTGCTTCCATTTGTTGCTTCTCCAGGTACCACGGCTCGAGGTTCTCCTTCTCCTCTCGTCGGACCCTTGACGCTCCCTCTGTTTTCGTTCCTCCCTCGCCAAAGTGGTGGACAGCAGTCAATAATTCATCTCATCGGAAAGGAAAAACAAAACAGATCCCAAACAGAGAAGGGAAAAAGAAAACAAAGACCAAATCGAAAGGGACTGCACCGAGCCTGCAGTTCTGCTCTGCAGATCATCATCTTTTTATCGACCTGTCTCCCCTCTCTTCGCTCAATCCGTTCCTGTGAGTCGGCCGCGCTTGAACAAACACCCCCTCACCTTCCTCGCGGCTGTTCCCTCCTGAGCTTGACCCATTCAAGCTCTTTTCTTCTCGACAAACAATCCAATTGTTTTCCCTTTCCTGTCCACGTCCTTGTCCTTGTCCTTGTCCTCGTCCTTCCCACCGACCAGAGACCCCCCTCCACCCCCGCGCGCCTCCCTCCGCCATGGGTATCTTCAAGCGCAAGGACTCCAAGAACTCAACCCCCACGGACAAGGATGATCGCGAATCGTTCGTCTCCGTCAACAGTGCCCGCACTTCAAATGCATCCCTAAAGTCACCAGGCTATAAAGGAAGCGGGTTGCCCTCTTCCATTCCGGAGCTCTCAATTGCGAGCCCCCCCGACCCGGCTCTGGACCCGGCAGCGTACCTGCGCAGCATCCATGCTGTTCGACACAGATCCCACGTTGTCTTGAGGAAGGCGAAGCGAAATCAACTCAATCATTTTGATGTTGACATGACCAAATTTGCTGAAACAGCATCCTATGTGGTGTCTATCATCAAGGTAAGCTCCTCCTACCCCTCATATATCATGTGATAGCCTCTGTCGCCCCCTTCACGTTCGCTCACATATATCCCCCATGAAAAGAGAGACTACGCTCCAGACTACTCGTCGATTCCTCCTCATGGTCGCTGGCAGCATTTCGATGTGGGTGGGAGACCTCGCGTCAACCAGCTGCTGCAGTCGTGGCCGAGCACGATCGATGCCCAGGAGCGAACCCGTCGATTGATCGACCTGTTCGTAGTGTCAGTGCTTTTGGATGCCGGTGCGGGAACTAGCTGGACATATAAGTCCAAGGAGTCTGGTAAAATCTACTCGCGGAGTGAGGGGCTGGCGGTGGCTACGTTAGAGATGTTTAAAAGTGGACTCTTTAGCAGTGATCCCACAGAGCCTTGCCAGGTAGATGGTGCTGGGTTGAAGAAGATCACTGTGCAAGTGTTGGCCAAGGGATTCCAGCACTCAGAAACTAACCGGCTGGCTGGCATTGAGGGCCGTGCTGGGCTTCTGATGAGGCTCTCAGACGCACTGAACAACCAAGAGTTCTTCGGTGTGGATGCAAGACCAGGGAACATGCTCGGTATGGTTTCCAAGTATTTTTGTGCTTTTTTCGTGCTCCGCTAACCCTACTAGATTACCTCCTTTCGCATCCGTCAACATTAGCTTCATCCGTACCCATTGTCCCGATCACAACACTTTGGACAGTCCTCATAGATGGTTTCGCTTCCATCTGGCCTCCTTCCAGAACAAAGGTCGATGGATTGTCCATAGGGGACGCCTGGCCATGTTCGGACCTCCCTCGGTCTCCCCCAGCGCAGCCGTGGGAAAACATTGTCCCTTTCCACAAGCTTACACAATGGCTATGCTACTCGATCATGGTCCCAATGTCGAGGCTAATGAAAATCCACATCGCGGGCAGCGAATTGCTCACCGGTCTACCTGAATATCGAAATGGTGGTCTTCTCATCGACTTAGGGCTGCTAACCCTCAAGGAGGCCGACCTTGAGCGGGGTCTTGCAGCGTATAGAGAGAACGCTCAGATTAAAGGCCAACCTAGTATGGAAGTTGTGCCTCTTTTTGCCACCGATGATGACGTGGTCGTGGAGTGGCGGGCAGTCACAGTCGGATTCCTAGATGACCTCTTAGAAGAGGTCAATGGGCAGCTGGGGCTCCTCGGAGAGGACCAATTAACGTTGGCCCAGATGCTCGAAGCGGGCACATGGAAGGTGCGCACTTGCAGTTTCCTGCTCCTGATCCTATTCTATGCTTAAACTAACTTGTGCAGGGTGGCCGTGAAATCGCCGAAGTCTCCAGACCGAACACAAAAGAACCGCCTATCATGATTCGCTCCGACGGTACCGTCTTCTAATTGTCGTATTCTTCCGAACATCGTTTAGATACCAGATACCGCCTGCGTCATACTGTTAGAAGTTGGGAGCATATTTTACGACGTTTCACGACCACGCGTACGCCCTCTATTCTCTTTTCGGCCTTTTTCCACTTCTTCAGACTTTTACCACTTCATTTCTTGTCATTGTCCAACTTTATACTCCGTCGATGTAGATACGCTCTTCTTCTAAGGCGAATATTCACCCATGTACACTTTTTGAGAGGGAACTGAGTCGAACGTGATAATCACTTGTGTTCTGATCTGGAATTGAACAGAAGGGTAACCAGCAATCTTGCTGGAAGAATTGACAATCATACCTGTTGGCGAAGAACGATGTTCTTCCTAATCATCCACTTGAGGACAAGATCTGCACGTGACTGTTCCGGAACATAGTTTCACCGGGATTGTAACGATTATGACGAGGTTGGTCCTGCCTCTCCAGCATCCGCGCACAAGTTCAAGTCGCTGTTTCCCACGAGACTGACTTGTCGTGATTGAACCATTTCTTCCGCTCCGAACGCAATGGATTAAACGTCATCGAATGTTGAAGGTGCGGCCATACGTGAGCCGTTCTTCTCTTTGACGGAAGCTGCGGGGTATCGGTCAACATAGCGACAGCAACCGAACGATAGTCATGGATGGTCGGAAGAAGAAAAGAAAGGTCCTCTTGATGGGCAAGAGTGGTTCTGGGAAGTCTTCTATGCGGTCAATCATATTCAGCAACTATGTTGCGAAGGATGTACGGCGGCTCGGGGCCACAATTGATGTGGAGCACAGTCACGTCAAGTTTATGGGGAATCTGACGCTGAATCTCTGGGATTGCGGAGGGTGAGTAACCTTTCACCTAAGGGCTCAATCGTACCTGCCGCTGGCTGAGTTTATCTGCTAACTTCAAGGACTATGTAGACAAGATGCCTTCATGGAGACCTATCTCGCCTCGCAGCGCGGTAACATCTTCTCCGACGTCGCAGTTCTCATATACGTCTTCGATATTGAATCGCGCGAAGTCGAACGTGATTTGGATACATACAATGCCATTATTTCTGCACTCAGAGAATACAGCCCGCACGCGTATGTCTTCTGCCTCGTCCACAAGCTCGACCTCATCCAAGCCGAGCACCGCCAACGAATATACGACGAACGCTCCGCCCTCATTCGAAGCCGCACAGAACACTTTACAATCGACACGTTCGGCAGCAGCATCTGGGATCAATCTCTTTACAAAGCATGGGCCGGCATAGTCCACAAACTCATACCAAACCTTACCGTCATCGAACGATTCCTTCAAGCTTTCGCAAAAAGAATTGACGCAGAAGAAGTTATCCTCTTCGAGCGCTCCACCTTCCTCACGGTTACCTCGGTCTCGTCTGAGATCGGCGACCTGAACCCAATCTACGATCGCCACGAACGGTTATCGAACATCATGAAAGCGTTTAAACATTGCGCCGCTCGTAATACCCACACAACACCGGCTTCGGCCGGGTTCGTTGTCATGCATACCAAGACACCACAGTTCAATGTCTTTCTCGGGCGTTTTACCGATAACACATACATCTTCGTCGTCGTGCCTCCAGGCGAGGCAGCGTACAACTGCGCTGTATTGAACACGATGCTCGCCCGAGAAGGATTCTCCAAAGCGGGAGGAGCCGCCCATGGCGACGGCTTCCCACTCCCAACACCTGATTCTCCGGAGGAGGAATCGAATAGCAGCTAGCCCACAACCTGAAATCGCCAGCAAATCAGCCTATCATGCCCGAGTTGCCGTCCACCATACGCGGTCCACACAGAGACACAGACACACCACCCCAATCCCGCGAAGATACTACCTCTCCGCCTAACTACATACAGACCCCGCCTCCTTTTGAGATACCCAACCCGGCCCCCAGACCCAGAACAATGGGCAATCGCATTGCCGTCCGCAACATTAGCCACGACCGAAATGAAGCAAAAGAAGTAGAAAATAGCACGAACATACTCTACCAAAACATCTTCCCAGCGCACAAGTAGTAAAAACTTTAACAATCTGTCAACGTCCCGTTCTATCCAATCATCCGTCTAAAATATATATATCTTTCGTAGCTCGAGTCACACCCCAGTCTAAGTCCACATTCTCCGCGACATGGCACGTGTTAATCCACTACCGAAACAGACATTGTGCAGGTATATCAGTACAGCGTACAAATATATTTCAAACCCCATATTTCCCACCCAGGTTCCGTCGGCGCTGAGTACGGGACCTCCGCAAGGGCGGCTACGAATTCTGAATATAATATACATAATATACAATCATCGATCCACGGCGAGCAGAGTGCCGACATTCCCTCCGCCGTCCCACCACATTATCCTTTCGAGTTGGCTGTCGTTACAGAATATCTACTAGATATCCTGTCTACGGAAACCCGTCGCGTAAGCTTTGCTGTGCTTAACCGGGGCTCTTACGAACCAGACTGACAGCGGAAGGAAGACGTCAGTCACGAGGCTGTGGGGAAGAATCATCTATTTCAACTATAACGCGTAGAATCGATGCAGGCGCAAATGAAAACAGAGCAAAGAGGAAGAAAAAAAAAGGCTTTACATCATTGTACATCAGGCATACGGACGGCGATATCCCCAGACTGCGTAATGTATCGGACCCACGGGAGGGATGGGTATTGTAACTGTACAACCGGTAGCGTGTGAGCAGAGTCTCCCCGTGGACGTGTTTCGTATTATGCAGAAAAGGAGGGAAAAGGGAGAGACGTACCTTCGGCTCCGTGATCTTCAAATACCGCACCTGAATCCCACTAGTTGTGAAGTACGGAATCTCAAACTTGACGTTGATAGGCCTCTTCGCTTTCCCCTGGTGTGTACCGCCCATGCTTCCTCCGAAGCCGCCAGTCATGCCGCCGCCGTGTTCGTCGTCGCCCTTGACGGAGGGGAGGCCAAGTTCGGCGCGCATGAGGAACTCCTTGCCGCCTCCGAATTGCTTGATTTTCCAGATGATGGCGGATTTCTCGGGGGCGTAGTGGACTGTGCCGATGTTTGTGCGGAAGCGGGGAGAGTCGGCGTCGTCGGGGACGGGGACGAGGATTTCGACGTTGTTGGCTGTGCTGCGGCGCTTGAATTGGGCTTTGGCCTGCAGGAAACTGATTAGGATAATTTACCGGAAAGTTCAATGGGTCGACCCACCTTCAGCATATATTCGATTCGAGAACCGGAGTGTGATTCCACCAGACATTCGACCCAGATAAGAGGCTTCACCTGCGTATTGAGACGGTAGCTCATCAGCTCGAACTCTCCGTCCGGCGGGATGAAGCTGATGGTTCGGTCGTTTTCAAATCGGGACAATCGGACACATTGGTGGAATTTCACGTCCTCCATCTCGACAGCCTTGCCTCGCGTGGCACGCCCTGTTGTCTCGAACATGACCTTGTCGTTCAACCCCAGACGAAGTTCTGGCATTCCACTAAGATAGCATTTCATCTTGATAGCACCCAGGATCTCCGACCGTAGCACGTTGCCAGACGCGGAAACGAGGAGATTGAGTGACTCAACAACATCAAGGAAGACTTCGTTCTTGCGGTAGCGGATACCTTCACTTCGCCAGGAGACCGCATTGGTGACAGCGATTGGCGGCCGCGCTTGCACTTCCAGCTTGTGTGATTCTTGCGTGATGTACCTGTGGGATAGAAGAGTCATTAGCCATGCCATTCTGGGACGCTGGCAAAATAGCATCGCCTACTCTTGTAAGATCTTGCTTTCCGTGGTTTGCGGGTAGCCGAAATCCATCATCTCGTCGAGCAATTCGTAGATAATGACGAAGTTGTCGCGAATACTCTCCTCCTCCAGCACCTTGAAGTATTCTGTGAACACCTCCACGATCTTGTGGAGGAAAAGCAGGATTTCAGTCGCATTGGTGTTTTTCTTGGTCAGGGCGAGGATATAGAGGTTACTGTGACGGATATAGAGATACTAAAAAGGCACAAAATCAGCACCAGCGACAGCAATCGTCAGAGTCCCCGGTATATTGGTTCATCATATGTTTCTTCGTCAGGCCTTAGAAGGGGGGGGATTGCGGTATGCATGGAAATCAGGTCTAGAGCTGTGCGGGTTGCGGGGAGCAGCGGGGGAAGTGCGACACGTAAGGAGCCAAGTCGCACGCGGAAAACGTACATTGATCCCTTCATGAGAGAAGCACGGAGGTACAGCAGAGCTTTCTTCTTCGGCGTCACTGAGGAGGATGGGGAATTTCTCGACGGCGGACATAGGAATGTCTCCGCGATAGTTTCGGGCTAAAAGGGTCTACATAAGATCGGTTAGCACGGCCGACAGGCAGCAGCGGGAGGGAAATTGAGGGAAGAACCGGGGTCCTAGCAGAAATCACATACCTTGCCCTTCAAATCTAGAAAGAAAATGGCCGACGCCATGGCGGAGGAGGGGAGAGGAGTGGCCGGAGTGGGAAAGGCGGAGGTCAGGAGCGCTTTGGTGACTTCTGGACAGCAAAACCACTAGTGTGCTTTAGGGGTCTCGCGGAGTCGAAGCGCTTGACGGAGACTGGGGGTGAATTAAGAAAGGACCAAATCACTGGAAGACCTGGACGTGGCAGAATTGATTATATGACTGTTGATCTCAGAGTGGCATCTCGAGCAGGAGCTAAATCTGTCCCGGTCCCTGCCTGGCCTGAGCTGAGGCGGGCATCTATAACTACGGCTACAAGTTTAGGAAAGCCAAAGCGCATGGCTCAACTGCCGTGCATTGGAATCCCAGATCAGATAAAATAGAGAAATCGTACACCACATAGACTCAGCATGTAACTTACTACTTTCATCGACCGTACAACCCCAACCCATCCTGCGGATTTCGTTTTGAACAGAAACCCAGAAAATCTAGGTCACGTGCATACTAACCATATTCGACCAAGCTTCCCACTAACCCAAAACAAGCCTAGCCTATTTTCCCACCAATTTAATCCCATTTTTTCCCGTCCACATTGCCTCTTTCTTCCCTTGTACCAACGCTCCCAACAGACAGTGCAAGCTAGTATAAATCCATATCTTTGCGATTTCCAAGTGCTGGCGCCGGCATTCTGTCGGACTGGCGCTCGGGTTTCCATTGCTGCCTTGCGATACAGAGGTGCGGAGACGATGCATCGTAGTAAACGAGGGTTCCATTAAGAGCTGGCCGAGTATTTTGCGCTGTTACTCGGGCGGTGTCAGAGGAATCGTACATTCACCCTTGGCCAAAACTGACATTGGCTGGGTGGAAAGAGATCGGAAAGGTCAACAATGCTGAAGCGCGTGGTATTTGCCGTCGTATAACCCAAGCCGTAGTAAAAGTACAAAGTATAGTGAGAGGATATCGCTCCCCTTCCTTCCAAGACATACAGGGAATATATCCAATAAAAGAAGATAACGCCTTGAATGCTCCTGCGGCTATTTTCACACGAGACCCCAAACTCATCCCGTCACCTTGAACCCTAGAGGTTGTAATATCCGCTCTCGTGCCACCTTGTTGGCGACTTGTCCGCCTTTCTCCAGGGCTATGGCGCCAATCAACGCGTACAACGTATGGGCAAGGACGAGATCGACACCAGAAGCATGGAGGTTATGGGGCTGATAAAGTTAGCATCCATGCGCGAGGGTAAAGGCTAATAGTGATGGAAGGCACGAATGTCGTAATCTCACCTTTCGAGGGCTCCATCTAACGACGGCCGGCAGCTTGTACTCTTGCGCAAGGGCAGCGAGATTCTCTTTGCTTAAGGCGAAATTCTCGGCACCCATGGTGAGATTTGGTAGTCCTTCGAGGGCTGGGTGGGCAAAAGGCTCGCGGCCGTAGGCATCAGAGCTGACAGGGGGGGAATTTGGGGGGCTCTGAACGAGGGCGAGGGAAGCCTGGAGGCAGACGATACGCTTTCCTAATTAGGACCATAATCAGCTCCCTGGTCGCTCGCCTGGCTGTGTTGGGGGAGAAAGTAAGACGGCAAAGGAGGCATACCCAAGAACGCCAGGCGATCGTTGAAGCCTCTCCGACCCTGATCAAAACTTTTATGCGTCACTGCAAGCCATTTGGTCTCTTCATTGAGGACATTTTCGCCGCCGGGGCCCAGGAAGCCGACGTAGAACCGGTCAAGAACTTGTGGGTCGGAGTTGACAGGGAATTCGGGCCTTCTAGAGTTGTAGTGTAGACTAAACGGCGCTTTTGCGCGGGGAGGCGTGTACGACCATCGCGGCTTGCTTGCGTAGTCGACTGGCTCCTCCTCCGCGGGTGTCGAATAGTTACGGCGAACGAGAGGAAGCGCGAGTTGTGCCGAACTCGGGCGAACGAGAGGAAGCGCGAGTTGTGCCGAACTCGGGCGAACGACGGAACGATATGCAGAGCAGGATACAGTCCTGGTGGCTCGAGCTGGTAGCAGTGAAGCCATTGAAATGTGGCGTGGTGGGAGAAAAGAAGCGATTGTCCTGTCCGGGTCTTTTTCAAGAAGTGCTGGCGTGCAATTCGAGATGGCCTGGAAAGAATTCGAGGCTCGGCGCTAGTCCTTTTCAGGTATAGCGGGATCAAGTCCCTCCCTCCTACTTTCACGCGGGAACTCTTATGTGCCATGTACTTGTGCTACAGTTTAGGGAGAAGGGACTTTTCCCTGAATAGTCTCGTAGCATTTGCATTCAACTTCTGGGCTGATCTTCATCTGTCCTGGAATGTTCAGCTAGCGCCTTCTGGCGGGAAGACGGGCCTATCATGACACACCCACGCGACTCAACATCGACGGGACCAAGTGGGCGAGCATCCGCCGTTTCTCACACCGTAATGTGGAAGTGTGTGGGCTGGGAAAGAAAAATCTTGTCGCCAAATAACCCAGTCAGTGCCACTAAGGCGTCGAAATAGGAGCCGAAAGCCAAATTGGCCCACGCAAATACAGGCAGCCAACACTTCGGGACCTCTGCATCGCCATCTTCAGCGAGCCCCGACTCTGATGAGGAACTTCATTTTCTGCAGAGCTCGAAGTTCCTTATATTCGTACCTTCCTCTCCCGCAGTGGTCGGACTTACTTGAATCGGACCCCCGGCCGCATTGGCAAAGGGTGGGCAAGCGGTCAGCGTCCTGTGCCCTTCCAATCTCTGTACGTTTGATGCGAGGTGACATCCGCGTAGTTACCTTAACGCATGATTTTAGAATGTCGCCAGGCAGGATGTTCAAGAGTCGTAGCCGACGGGGAATTTTTGCCGTCCACTGGTTACTCATAAGGCGTTCTCCATAGACGGCGACATGACAGGAAGCGAAAGGAGTGGTATCTTGTTTTAATTCATTTCCCTAGAAATGATGTTTACCCATTTCTCCTGGAATTGCGGACCCGTAGATTTGAACGCCAGGATGTTAGCCACGATACCTTGCTGAAAGCAAAGCAGGATCCCAACCCCCTCCGTATTAGGGACAAGGATGGAATACTTGCAGCTGCACGGAGGCTGGCTGTGGGTGGGGATTGGTTCTTCGAGGCACTCACCACCCCATTTCTTCACCTCTCCCATTCCTTTTTCTCCTCGGTTGCCTGCAGTTGCCGCACAATCAATAATCCAGAAGGCGAATGGCCAAGAAAGAGGCGTGGGGATTTGAGAAGAAGCACTTTCCGACAGGAAATGGCCGTCGCTGATGTTGATTCCGAGAAAATCAGGAAGACCGAACTCGGCCTCTACTATACCGGTTGTGCCAAAGTTGGTAAGGCGCTCTTTGAAACCGTCCACGTGTTCACCTTGCTTGCATTGGGCATTGTCTCTTCTTTCTTTCTATTGGGCCAACTGAAGGCGAATGAGGATGACTGGGTTTCAAGCGACAGGTCGAAAAGAACCAGAACCCCATGCTAAAGACGACCGAGAGCTGGCGAGGACACGGGTATTGAAGGTGTCTTATCCTTGAGGGCCTATGCATCTTCGAGCGGCCGGATAGAGCTCTCGACCAGCGCTTTCCAGGGCTTGAGAAGAATCTCGCCTTGGTAACTTAGGGTCCGTGCACAGAACTCTGCGGCGGAAGCGGGAATGAATGAAGCGCAAGCGCATGATGCATAGAGGGGACCAGTAGCATTCTCAACCCGTAAAACTAGAGATGATGCGAATATGACAGGGAGTTGTAAGCTCCCGTTCCAACCAAACGCGGGAAGCGGGGTGCTTTAGGTAACGGACGAGACCGAGACTGGTGGCAGGTGTTCTCGAAGGAGCCTATAAAATCCCGAGATAGCCCTCGTTGGTTGATTGGTAGCAGTAAAGACCTGACATTGGCCAACCATTTCAACTGTCTCGAAGTTTATTTCTGCAAAAAGGTCAGAGAGCCCCGCGGCGCCTTGTACCACAGAGCTAAGATCCGCAGGCCTGAGTGACAGTGATCTCGCAAAACCGTCCGATGCGGCCTGATGCAAAGGCGTTGGACCTTCCTAGAAAAGAAAGTCTGTCGTCCTGCAATGCTAAGGAAATTACCTTGTTGTATATGGGCGGAGCCGGCCGGCAACAAGCGCTCTGTCTGACATTCTAGCCAACTTGTCTTCCGTCGGGCCCTTGCAGAGAAACTGGCGATGGCGTTGGATCTCGCGCCATGAATGAAGATCGACTAAGAGATTGTAATATTCACGCGGTCCCTTCCCGTAGATCGAACGCTGTAGTTCTGGCGGTGTACAACTGTTCAATGGAAACATTCTCTCGGGTTCGGGACTGGGCTTGAGACCTGGGGTGTTAAATAGGGAGTGTTAGGACAAGTGACAGAAAGAGAATGCTTTTCACACCGTGGCGAAGGATAAGAAGAAACTTTTCTTCTCGCATCCCCCAGGCTACATCAGAAACCGCCGGAAAGGTCTTGTTAGACTGAACTTCAACATCTGCCTGTGTCAATACCATTTGTTCGAAACTCGCCAACCACGCGACGCTTCCTCCATAATACGGCATCAGAATCGAGCGAGATGAGTTCCTACATTGCTCTCTGTGAATATATCAGCACTATTTCAAAGCACACTCAAAAAACACCATCTTTCACCAAAGCCAAAATCACAACGAGAGATTCTTCGGTACAAGACCCACCGTCGCCGAGACCTTTCCCTCCAAATCCCCCTCCAAGCCCTGCTTAAGTCTCCAGGGTGCTATAAGGTTTCTTGATGGTTCAATGCGGGTGGATGGGATCCTAGGTGAAACACTTTGCGTGCGTTGTAGACTCGGGAGCTGACGATTCGAGAATTGAGCAGAGAATTCGAAGCGATTCAACGGCCGCCTATACGATGATAATACGAAATGAGATAACAAGCGCAAACAACTGTACATCTCAGGATAGTTTGTCCTGGGGAACAGCAGCGAGGCTTATACATAGACTTCATGAGAGGAGATTGTAGATTGTTGGAGACGGAACAACAATGTGTGGTTAGAGATGGCATGATCGGGTCCCTCTAAAGTTGCCTGTTAGTTCGTTAACTCTTCCTCATAGCTTGTTCGTCAGCAAGACATACTAGTACTTCCAGGTTCAGAACACTGCTTCCTGATTTTAGCCTCACGCTGGTCCAACCTTGGAAGTTCAATTGAGCCAACAATTACTTCATCTTGACCGCCTGCAGAAGTAACGGTGAAAGATGCCACCTTTGGCCATCTCTTCTTTCCCCAAGCTCCTTCGTTTCTCCTTCTTCGGTCGGTCCTTTTCGTAATCTAGAAACCCTTACATCGGATTTTCCGGTGTTGGATAGGCAATACCGAGATGAAAGTCGGGTGGAGAGAAAGGATTTCCATTCAACAACAAGTCCTCAAAGTATCGGTATAAAATATATTGCAAGAAGAACGAATTTTTTTTTAAAAAAAACACAAACCTAGGTATGACAAAGAAACTTTACAACAAAGCAAGGAAGAGAGCGGCGGCGGCACTGGCACCAACCACGGTCCAGCCAGTCTGGATAACTTGTTTGTTGGTGATGCCACGGCCAAGATCCCACATCAAGTGTCGCAAACCGTTCAAGCAATGGTAGGTGAAGGGCCAGGCGAAGAAACCCTTAAGACCGACCTTCGCGAGAAGCGGAAGCGCGCCGAATGCAGCAGCCATGGAGGCTGACTCGAGATGCCAGCCAAGCAGGGGAGAAGCTAGATAGGCTGTTGCCCAAAGGTATAGAGGGCCAGATAGCATAAGACCAGTAATTCGGTGAACAGCACTGCCGTACCAAGTGATCTGGGGACGGTAGATCGTAAGGTGGGGAGAGACGGGACGCCTGAGGCGCTGCTCAGCGAGCAGCTTTGTGGGTTCGGTGGTGTTCGTGCTGGTGGCGGCATATCTAATTGAGAAAGTTAGCTCTCGACTATCCTGTGTACCCTTCCGATATTTCACCAATCTCCATGGCAGTGGTAATCCGATCCATGATGTTGAAAGCGAGAGGAAGGAACATGATTGCGGCACCAGATAAGTGACTCCGTCGCGAAGACTGTAAAGTGTTCGCTTACCTTGTCTGAATGTTCCTTCCAATGACAACGGCGACAGGGGAAGCAGCGGTCATGAGAGACCACCGCATGGCGTAGGGCTGCTGGACGGCAACTGCAAGTAGTTAGGACCACCCGATTGCCAAATTCACGTGCATTGGGAAGACATACGCCGTCGCAGCGACTGCTGAGCAACTTTTTGAGAGAGCATATTGATTATGCTGGAAACCAGGGCGACAATGAAGAGGCCGAAATCCAGACAAGAAGTTGCACGTCGTCGTCCAGAAGAAAGTGGCCTTGAATTCCCGGTCTCTCGCAACAACTCGGAATCACGGGACGGACTACCTCGGGTTTCGTTCGAGTCACGGGACTTAGGCGGTTGACAGCATGACAACCAATCAATGCTGTTGTATTACATCCCGGAATATCATTCTTCCACCCCACCGTTGCTCACTCTGCTTGTTTTTTGCTCTGCTTCCACACTCTTTTTCTTCCTTCACCATGGGACTCAGCCCACGTTCTCTACCATGTGTCTCACACATCCGGGATGATGTTGACGTGCTCAGCGAGGCCTCACTGGTCTCGGCATTCTGTCCTGACTACAGAGGTCAACGAGATCCCTGAGAGCAAATATCCCGTCGTTAATCGCCCATTTCTCTCTTTCCATGGGAGGAAAGGGTTTCATATCAGGGTTACAAAGGCTTTGTAGATTCATCTCGGTACTCGTAACCATAGATACTACATCTAATGCTCAGCGGCAGAAGCCGTAGAATGCGAAGGCCGAGCTGACCTTTTGTTTTCCCCGCGTGCACCGAATGCGAGCCAGGCGATCAGATAAACCGCCCGAAAAGCTTTCCAAGGTTCCATGTCCAGAAGCTAGACGGGCCAAGACGAATGGTCCTGGGAATCTGTCGCAGATCGATGCCGAACCTTCAACGTCCTGGATGTGCTGGAAGACTCCCTATTTTTCCATCGACATTCGCGAGTTGTTCGATATCGGTGCGCTTCAGGCTAAAACCGCCCGAGCATGTCAAGTCACTTTTCTTTGAGCCAATGCGACTTGATCCGTGGCGGCCAGCGTGACTCGTCGCTTGTTATAGCCTTATCAGGTGACTTCAACAACAGAAAGGTTGCGACTAGGTGCCACGGGTTGGAATGTAAATATAGCACTGACACCTACTGCCCGCTTCTCAATCCAGTCATAAATCCCTAGCTTGTTGCTCAGTACTTTCGCTGAAGAACAACTATGGCTATCAAAAGTGGACTCGACATACTCCGGGAGAGAACAGTTGTGGACTGCGACACAATGGATGAGCAAGGTACTTCCTCCTCCAGCTCCCTTCGCGGCCCGTAACCCTTTCGTCCACTAGGTCGATTTATACGAAGATAATGGAGCTGACTCTTCTCAGTTGCCAAAACCCTGGGACCCTTTCAAGATTGCACCTCCAACCAAGTACGTGTGGCAGACTTGAACGCGCGATGGGGAGAGGCGTGGCTAATCAGTTAGGCCATTGCATTTGGAGAACTCACCAAACCAGAACATGCCAGTTTAGTCCAGTCCTCTGTTACAGATGCAAAAGCTGTTGCTCCTCGTTTCCCAGGCGTTGATATCTTTGAACTGGCTGTTGAGATCGCGGTCCGTTGTACAACTCCGTAGCGGAATTTTGGGTGTGGGGTTACGGGCTGATGATGGGCTCACAGATGGTCAGACTAGCATTGAGGATTGCTCCGCACATTCGAGGATACGTTCATATACAGACGAACCCGCATGAGTCCTACTCAACTGAGAAAACCGTCGCCAACGCTTTCCGTGAGTTGTACATCACCGCATCTACGGGGTGACTGACTGACCGTTGGTTTCTTTTCTTTCTTTTTGTAGGAGTTGTTGAGCTCTTCCGATATCTGGACCCTGCTTTTGAGACTAGCAGAATCTGCATCAAGATACCGAGTACGTGGGAGGGGTTAATGGCATGTCGGACCCTCGAGTTGGCAGGCGTCCGCACTCTGGCCACAACCCTGTTTACATTTGTCCAAGCTGTCCTTGCTGCTGAGGTTGGCGTCACGTACATCGCCCCGTATGTTAATCAGCTGAAAGTTCACTTCGAGCCGGGGTAAGTTCTTGCATGAATCATACTGGGGTGTTTCTGAATTAAGAAGCGCGACAGATTCGCAGATCCGCAGAAGTTGCTACCTCTCTGCGTCTCAGTCCAGAAGTACTATGAGAGAATAGGCGCCAAGACACAAGTTCTTCCTGCAAGTCTGACATCTATAGAGGAGATATACGCCCTCGCTGGTGTTCATCACATCACGATTGCTCCTAGTCTGTTGCAGCAGCTTTCACAACCCGGGTTTACCTCGCAGACTGCATCTCTGTTTGACTCTAAGTCGCCAGAGCCATCTCCCCAGGCCTCATACCTGAACAGGGAGTCTGTTTATCGAATAGATTTCAGCCGTGCCGAGCGTGGAGCGGGCGAGGAGAAACTTACACAAGTGTGTCATAACGATTGTTGCTGAAATATAAACCAATTACTTACGTGTGTTAGGCTATTAATATATTCTGTGAGATGCAAGACAACTTAATTGCGCTCATGAAGAAGCAGCTTTCGTCGTGTAGATGAAGAGGTCAAGAGTCAAGCCAACGGCGGGGCTGTTACTCGGAGGTATGGGGGCTACGAGGCGTAAATGATCTCAGTAATGACATAATGGAGTTCATTGAAGCGTTGTCCAAGAGACGCTAGCACTGGTAAACTGTGCCTCAGGAGCCTGCGACAGAGTTCGCGCCGGAGATCGGAGATGTGAACTGCGATCCGAACCGCTTTGGAGGAAATACGTCATCAGGTCAGAGACTGGCCTCGCTGGTGAAGACACCTTGACTGGAGCCCACACTAGTTGTAGCACAAGAAAATGAGACAATGCTGCTCAAGAGTCCTAGGAAGAGTAAAACCATCCCAGGTGGAATGCAGAGCAAAGAACAATCAGAAAAGAGAAGAATTATTTGGAGAAACCCTCATCCAGCGGATTCGATCGGGGAGAACATAAAAGCCCACCCGAGCCAAGAGTCTCAGAGTCCGGACTGTCAGCGCACGTCGGGTCCTCCCTGCCGATGAGCAGTTGAGGAATTCATATACGGGACGGGGAGGACCAGTGAATTTCGTTTTTTATTTCAATCCAAGTCCGATCACTCGCTATTCCCCCAGCCATTTAGCGAACCCTCCTTTTGCCGCGCCTGCACGGTTCTCGAGACTCGAAACGAGCTGGCGTGACCTTGCAACTAGAATGGGCCGGTTTGATCCGCGAAAGAAGAACACTACGCGATTTTTAATCTTGATTATTGACTAGTTGCATTTTCTTTTTACGAATATCCTGTTCCTCTGGGAGGAGTGAGTGAAGCTGAAGAGTGGTGGTGGTTCAGTTCGGGGGTATGCCGCTGACGCAGCCCCTGTGGTGCAGGGCCCATCCAACATCAGCACCAGCTTCAAGCCTCCTCCATCGCTCCATCTTGAGAGGACCGCCCCCGTTGACTCGTCCTCCGCGTTCGTTTCCGTCCCAGTATCGTGTCTTACGAACACGGGTCACATCGCTCGTTCGTCCAAGGAGTCCATATTCACCAACCTATCCGCATCCTTTGTCTTCCAATGTCCACGCCCGAATCCTTCCACCACTCTCCGTATTGAACACCTCTCCGACGTCCGCCGCCACCCCTCACACCACAACTCCGTTCATGGCGACTCAAACAAGAGAGCACGGTGGCCACGGCCACCACCACCACCATGGGAACGCATATCTTACCTCTACGAATACTCACGACGCTGGCGTCCGAATAACGCGCCTTGGCCTGGTCGCGAATCTTGCTATGGCGATTGGAAAGTTTATTGGCGGCTATGTTTTCCATTCACAAGCACTCATCGCTGATGCCTACCACGCACTTACGGACTTGGTATCGGACTTTCTCACCCTGGGTACTGTGGCATGGTCGCTCAAACCCCCGAGCGAACGGTTTCCGAACGGCTATGGGAAGATCGAGAGTATTGGTGCACTGGGGGTGAGCGGACTTCTTCTCTGTGGAGGTGTCTTTATGGGCTTGAACTCGGGACAGGTCTTGTTAGATCAATTCTTTCCCGAGGCGGCGGAGGCGATTTCTCATTTAGAACTGGGACATGGTCACTCTCATAGTCATGGGGCGGGCGCCCTCGGACCCAGCATCCATGCTGCTTGGCTTGCCGCGGGGTCCATCATTGTAAAAGAGTGGCTTTACCGTGCTAGTGAGTATTCCGCAGTCTGCCTGTGTCCTGTTTATCGTGATTGGCTGACAACACCCAGCAATGAAGGTCGCGCTTGAACGTAAATCATCCGTCCTCGCCTCGAATGCTATCCACCACCGGGTCGACTCCCTCACAAGCATTGTCGCGCTGTTCACGATTGGTGGAAGTTATATTTTCCAGGATGCTTCCTGGCTGGACCCCGTGGGCGGTTTGCTCATCTCACTGATGGTAATCAAGGCGGGATGGGGAAACACTCGTACATCGCTCCTCGAATTAGCAGATACCACAGTTGACGATGAAATCAAGACTGCTGTCCAAAAGGCCGCTGCCAAGGCACTGGGTACCATTGACGATGGTGGGAAGGTCAAGATCCGGGATGTACAAGGTATGAAGTCGGGTCAGAACTATCTTATGGATGTCGAACTGGCTGTGCCCGGAGTATGGTCTATCCAACGCTCTCGAGAAATCGAAGAGAGAGTCCGAGCGACCATTGGGTCCAGCCTTCGCGGGGTCAAGCGAGTCAAGGTGCGGTTTATCCCTCTTGGGCAGGAGAATTTGGACTTCTCCGAGGAATTCATTGCTCCAGATGTTATCAGAAAAGTTAACCCGGAACCTGAGGATGGTGTCGAGGAAGAGGCGCACGCCCACCATGAGCATGAGCATGAGCATGAGCACAAGGATCACAACGCCACGCGGAAAAGACGTTGAAATTGGCCTCAAATAGAATCTTAGTGGTTTGGATTACCTGTCATCTAGTTTTCTCCTGTTTCATGTGAGCGGGATCATTTGTGCATGGCCTGACCGGATATTTTGGGGCTTGTTTGAGACCCGGAAGAAGTGGCTGCGTGGGGAGAAGCCCGACGCTGACATAGATAAGCAGAAAAGAACAACTCCCTGGGAAAGAGGGGTCGAGAAGACCAGAGGGCCATTGAACCAGGGTGACTCGAGAGCAGAGGCGACGTGTGCCTGCAGGGGTACAGAAGTTGACGGCATCTCCGGCCGCGGATGCTCGAATCTCCTCTTCTACTGTTTCTATATATACCCGGGTTGGGACAGACGGGCCATGTTGAGGTCATTCAACTGTCAACTCTGTCAATCAAAGCCAAGCAATCGACTTTTTCCTTTGCCCGAAGGATCGAAACTTCCTCTGGGGCGCGTGACGGTGGTGACCCCACACTCTAAGCTCGCTAGTCTTTCAGGATTGACGAACGTGCGAGTCTAGAAGGCTCTTTACCAGGGTCACGAACCGAGCAGCTCGCTAGTTTGTCTTCAACCGCGCCGCTGGTTCTCGGTTGAATTGAGGGTGGAGCTCACAAACGTCGATCTGTATTAACCGGGAAAATTACCGGTGTATGAGTTGACGGTCTGGGTGCTGTCCACGGGATCGATGGGCTCTGAGCAAGGGTGGTTCATGCACGGTGAAACCAGCCCAGAAGCTCAGAGAAGGCCGAGATGCTGTTCGGGCACCTTTTGCTGTGAGATGTTGAAGTGTGGCTCTTCTGATTTTGATGCTTACGTCGCCGTTACCTCACGCTCTTCCCTTCAAGGGTCTCGGTGACATCAGCCGAAGATCACCCCGTGATGCTCATCCAAAAAGTCCCTGGCGGAGCCTGGAGGAGCCAATCTTCTGGCGAGCCCCTGCTTTTTCTGCTGGCCACGAGGATAAATCCTTCAGATTAGGATATTTTACGCAATGAGAGAGGAATGCTGTGCAAATTTGACGGCGCAAGCCCCTCAGTATAAAGCTCGCTGCTGTCACACCCTCATTCTTCACCGCTGGCATCTCTCCTTCCCGCCTTACATCTCTCAAGCTCTTAACATATTGCGCATTGGATTAGCAGTAATAAGGTCCCTTCGTCAATACGGACTTTGAAGATTCTCCTCTATACCCCCCCTTAATAGGCCCTGGAGCTGAGCATTAGAGAGCTCCCGCGACATCATCCCCCTTGCTCTCCTCACCACGACAGAATAGCCACCATCATAATGACCTCCCCCAAAGGACCCCTCTACATCGGCTTCGACCTCTCCACCCAACAACTCAAGGGCCTCGTCGTAAACTCCAACCTGAAAGTTGTCTACATCTCCAAATTCGACTTCGACGCCGACTCCCACGGCTTCCCCATCAAAAAGGGCGTTCTCACCAACGAAGCCGAACATGAAGTCTTCGCACCCGTCGCGCTGTGGCTGCAAGCCCTGGACAGCGTGCTCAGCGGTCTTCGGAAGCAGGGACTCGACTTTAGCCTGGTGAGGGGAATAAGTGGTGCAGGACAGCAGCATGGGAGTGTTTACTGGGGGAGGGATGCGGAGAGATTACTGGGGGCGTTGGACTCGGGGAGGACGCTGGAGGAGCAGCTGAGTGGAGCGTTTTCGCATCCGTATAGCCCGAATTGGCAGGATGCGAGTACGCAGAGGGAGTGTGATGAGTTTGATGGATTTCTTGGGGGCGTGAAGGAGTTGGCTCTGGCGACGGGCAGTAAGGCGCATCATGTGAGTTTTGTCTTCTTGGTTTCTCGATGGGGTCGAAGGGGGTGATTGGGGTGTTTGCTAATGTGTCTGTGTGACTTGTAGAGATTCACTGGGCCCCAGATTCTGCGATTCCAGAAGAAGTATCCTGATGTGTATAAGAAGACGTCGAGAATTTCCCTGGTCTCGTCCTTCCTCGCGTCGCTGTTCCTCGGTCATGTTGCGCCGCTTGATATTTCTGATGTCTGTGGGATGAACTTGTGGGATATCAACAAGGGGGCCTATCATGAGAAGCTTTTGAAGTTGTGTGCCGGGTCTTCTGGCGTTGATGACCTGAAGAGCAAGCTTGGCGATGTTCCTGAAGACGGCGGCGCTGATCTAGGCAAGGTCCATCGTTACTATGTTGAAAGATATGGATTTAGCCCCGAGTGCACTGTCATCCCTTCGACCGGTGACAACCCGGCCACTATCCTTGCCCTGCCCCTGCGGCCATCAGACGCTATGGTTTCCCTTGGTACCTCGACCACCTTCCTCATGTCCACGCCGAGCTACAAACCTGATCCGGCAACGCATTTCTTCAACCACCCCACCACACCCGGTTTATACATGTTCATGCTGTGCTATAAGAACGGCGGTCTAGCCCGCGAGCACGTCCGCGATGCAATTAATGAGAAAAAAGGGGACAAGAACCCATCCAACCCATGGGCGAACTTTGACAGTGTCGCTCTGCAGACTGCGCCCCTGGGTCAAAAATCAGGTTCCGACCCGATGAAGATGGGCTTGTTTTTCCCCCGGCCGGAAATCGTACCGAATGTGCGCTCTGGACAGTGGCGTTTCAACTACAATCCTACTAAGGGCAGCCTGACCGAGACAGATAACGGCTGGGATAGACCGCTCGATGAAGCGCGTACCATTGTCGAAAGCCAGCTTCTTTCCCTCCGTCTACGATCCCGCGGCCTTACTTCGAGTCCTGGGAAGGGTATCCCCGCGCAGCCGCGCCGGGTATACCTTGTCGGCGGCGGGTCCAAGAACAAGGCTATCGCGAAGATCGCGGGCGAGATCCTTGGTGGCAGTGAGGGGGTGTACAAGCTGGAGATTGGAGACAATGCGTGTGCACTGGGTGCGGCGTACAAGGCTGTCTGGGCTCTTGAGCGGACAAACGGTCAGAAATTCGAAGACCTCATCGGTCAACGGTGGCGCGAGGAAGACTTCATTGAGAAGATTGCGGACGGCTATCAGAAGGAGGCCTTTGAGATATATGGCAAGGCCGTCGAGGGCTTCGAGAAGATGGAGCTACAAGTCCTGAAGCAAGAGGCGAAGAAGAATGCCTCATGAGTGGACAAAAGTTGGGGAAGCGATGTCTAATATAAACCTACATACATTGAGTTTCGACATGTATATGGCGTTTGTCCGTCAAATACCCCATGTTTCGAGAAGATCGAGAGACTTCTGGATTTCATCCTCGGACTTTGTATCGTAGTCCTCGCCATCCACACATTCTGCCCACCAGGCCACCGTACGCCCTTCGTTATCGGTCGGGTTCCGGTCAATTCCTTTGCTGTCCAGCAGAGCTCTCATTAAGGAATGGTTCGGAAACCCGGCAGCCCAAGATAATGGTGTCCGCCCGTCCTTGTCCTTCACATTCTGATCAACTCCCTTTTCCAGCAGGAGAGTAAAGGCCATGGTTCGCCCTCTATGCTCGAAAAACGACCATTCCGCCGCAATCAGTAACGGTGTTCGACCTTCTTCATCCCGGGCATTAGGGTCCGCTCCTCGTTCAATCAGGAACTTGGTGGTCTGAAAAGTCCGAAAACAGCCTCGAGCAAGCGCCCAAAACAAGGGCGTCCATCCTTGACGGTCTCTGGAGTCGATCTCAGCTCCGTGGCCGAGGAGAACGTCCATCACTTCCACCCGTCCATCTTCCGCTGCCCAGGACAGGGGAGTCCGTCCCTCTTCGTCCCTGAGATCTGGGCTGACACCTTTTCCCAATAGCCAGATTGCTGCATGCTCTGCTGCCCGGAATAATGGCGTCCGGCCGCGGTTGTCCCGGCAGTCCACGGTGGCCCCAGCCTTTACTAGGAGATCCATGATATCTGTATAACCTTTCCAAGCTGCCCAGAATATCGGGAGCTCCCCGTTGACGTCCCCTTCGTCGACGGGGAATCGGCCGTCAGCTAATAGAATTTCCGCGGCAGGCTTGTGGCCCTCCGCCATCGCCACGTTCAGTGCGTTCCGACCTAGACTATTCCTTGAGCGGGCATCGACCCCTGGGTCCCCTAAGAGCGTCTGGAGTATCGTGGTACGCTGCGGCCACTCAGCCGCCCACAGAAGGGGACTGCGACCCTGTGTGTCCTGAATATTCCGGTCCACGTCCTCGCGGGAGAGCAACAGCTGTAAAATTGCGTCCTGATCGCCTGCGATCGCATAAAACAGCGCGGTTTGACCGGACGAGCCGGTCCGCTTGTTCGGATCGGCTCCCCTTTCCAGCAACAGGCTCACGAAGTTACCCCATCCTGCCCTCGCAGCGTACATCAGCAGTGTATAGTCCTCGTTGGGATCTTTGTAGTTTACGTCGAACCGGCCGTCGTCCAGCAATAGACGCATTACCCCCTCGTGCCCTCCCAGGAGTGCCAGAAGATGCGGATCCGCGGCCACCCCTCCAGCGGTGACATCGAGGCCAGGCTTGTCGAGGAAGAGCCGAGCCACTGCTTCGTTTCCCTTGTTGCAGGCGACCGCAAACGGTGTCGCTCCTCTGCGGCACTTTGCGTAGAAATTCACATCTTCTCGGCTGAACAGAATCCTCACCACCTCTTCATTCCCCGCTGCGGCAGCGGCGTATAATGGTGTCCGGCTCTCATTGTCCGTGGCGTTAGGGTTTGCGCGGCTTTCAAGGAGCAGATTTAAGATACTGGTATGTCCATTAGCTGCCGCGATGAACAAGGGCGTTGCCGTATCTCCTTTCCGAATTGTCTCGAGGTTGGCGCCTAGTTTCACCATTCGGGATGCTAATTCCAGATTTCCTTGTTCTGAAGCCCATACTAACGCTGAGCTGTTGGAGTGCCGGATATTCTGCACGGCGAGGAGGTCTGACAGCAGATTGTGGAGTCGCCAACTGGAGCGAGTGAGGGCGCTTAGATCGCTCTGGGTCTCGAGACTTTCTGCGATGAGCAGTATTATCTCGCTTGGTAGGGCTGCAAATGACATATTTCCGAGATTATCCTGTTCAGGGACAGCGTGGGTGCCTTCTCTTTATATAACCGTGGGAGGAGGCTCAACCTCGTATTTTTGTGGCTGAGTGACTAGTGACTTAGCTTTGAGCGTCGAAGTCACTAGTCTTCCAACTTGGCAGTCTTGGTCGCATATTCATCGGTATTTCTGAGGATTGTCCTCCGGGGGATGGAATGCATATTACTCCGCTCCTCCAACCACAGACGAGTGTGCCCGCATAGTTGCCTCTGCCGTCATGGGAACTGACGTTGAGCTGGCCAGCAGAGATGTCGATGCCTCGCGCAGAGAACCAACAACCCTTGCTGCGGATGCGGAGCAGGACCATCCCACCTGGTGAGCCTATCCCTTGTATTAAGCATCCAACATGGGAGTAGATGTTAACCCGTACTGGTTTAGGCAATATGCCCTGGTTGTGATCGCCGGCTTCTTGGTGATGTTCACAACATGCGCATTTATCTTCTCCTACGGTGTGTATCAGTCTCTCTACGAAGTGATGGCCAGGGTCGAAGACACCCCTTTCACTGGGAGCTCGACTGCTCTCATAAACCTGGTAGGCATTCTCGCTATCGCGTTGATGTCCATGGGCGGGCCGTTCGCGATGCATTGGGCGAAGATCTACTCCCCACAAGCAGTCATAATCGCCGGGGGCTGGGTCTTCAGCATCGCATATGTCCTGTCCAGCTTCGGGAAGGCGTTGTGGCACTTCGCCCTGACTCAGGGCGTGCTACTAGGGATCGGTACCTGTCTCGCATATGTCCCCACGATGAGTGTCGCCCCGACCTGGTTTGACAAGCGTCGGGGTCTGGCCATGGGTGTGATCATTTCTGGCTCCGCAGTCGGTGGTATGATCTGGCCGCCTGCTCTCCGCGCGATGATAACGCATCTCGGGTTCAGAAACGCGCTGCGGATATCCGGGTGTGTTTCCCTTGTTCTCGTCTCTGTAGCGGGTTATGCGCTTCGCTGGGAACCGAAGTTCCAGGAGCAGGTCCGGGTACAGACACAGGGTCTTCGACGGAGAACCGGCTGGGTGAGAGTACCCATGGTCAACTACCGTGTCGCGCGGTCCAAGAGGTTCCTGGCGCAGGCCCTGGGCTGTTTCCTACAGTCAGCCGGGTATTCGACACCGTTGTTCTTCTACGCTGCCTATGCGAGTACGCTTGGGTACAATACAACAAGTTCAGCAAACTTTATCACCCTCAGCAATGCATCCAACTTTGTCTCTCGCATCGCAATCGGCTACTGCGCCGACCGATACGGGCGTATCAACGCCCTCGTCGTGACGACCTTCCTGAGCGCCGTCGCCGTCTTCGCATTCTGGATCCCATCCATGTTCCATACCGCGGACGTCTCCAAATCTAGTGCCGACGGGCTCTTCATCGTCTTCACGATTCTGTACGGCGCCTTCGCCAGTGCGTATATCTCTCTCTTTCCAGCTTCTCTGATCGAGCTCTTCGGGGTGCAGCACTTTACTAGCGTCAACGGTGCTCTGTATTTGATCCGTGGGATGGGCGCGCTTATTGGTACGCCGTTGATCGGCCTGCTGATTCCCAAGTCTTCTGCCCTTACTTCGTCGTATATCTATGAGCGGGCTGGCATTGCGACGGGGGTCCTGTTGATGGCTGCCACACTGAGTTGTTTTTGGGTGAGAATTGAGGCGACGATAGGGACGGCGTGGAAATGGAGGGCGTGACTGATAATAAGGATATTCAATGATGTGGTTTCACGCATGTTTTTTTGATATTGAGTATCTTTGTTTATTAGTAGCCTGAAAATCCAGGCGGCGAAATTTCCTCTTTGGACCGAACCCGGAGCTTCGGACACACAAAATCGGGCAAAAATCAAGAAATTTCCATGTCGCATGCATTCAGGTTGTTGATGAGCATTTGTCAACCGTCTCAATAAATTAAACATAAAACCTCCTGTCTAACAACCTTTGCTGAACCGAGATTCCTCCCTGAGAACGAGCGTCGTTTTCCGTGTCTCTGGTCAAAGAGAGTTGTTCAAAGCAACGCAAGCAAAGGCGCCGGAAATCCCGCCCAACCATCCTCAACCTGACGTATCTGCGAATCTTCATCGGTGACGAAGCAAACAAACGAGCCATGACCCGATAGATTCTCCCTCCTCTTCGAATGATATGACCATCGACCGCCAGATTCAATTTCTCTCCGACAACGCTTGATTCCACCCACCTTTCCTCCCCCTCGTGATATTCTTTTTTTTTTCTCCGCTGTCCGGGTCCCTGACGACTCTGAAGGTAGCCCCGGCGAGTCGACGATGGAAGAGCAGGTAAGGGCCATCTTGTTTCGACTGTGTGTCTGAAAGGGATATCTCTGGGTCTTTGGGAGACAGAGAAATCCTCTCTGGAGACATTGGACGCAGGAAAAAGAAAACATTCCCATTTTCAACCCCGCCGTCCCCCAATCTCCCCCCTCGTGTGCCCCTCTTTGACGGTGACGCACGTTGAGCTTCTCAGCCACCAAGCGAAATCCTGAGTGTCCAGCAATTGATTCTAATCAATCTTCAATCCTCCAGGTCGCAAATGCCATAGAAATCGCCGGGAACCCTACCTCCGACGCCGCCCTCAAAGCCCAAGCCTTCGACTACCTCAACCAGCTCCGATCCGACCCCTCAGGCTGGCAGGTCTGCCTCTCCCTTTTCACCAAGGACCCGCCCCAATCCCATATAGTCCGCCATGTCTCGTTAGAGGTTGTCAACAGCGCCGCCCAGGCTGGTCTGATTGACCTGCAGGCGCTAGGATACGTCCGGGATGGGTTACTGGGATATCTACGTCAAGTATACGGCCGCGGAGACGCTACCCCGGACCCGCCGAATATCCAGAATAAGATCGCCCAGACGGTGACCTTCCTCTTCTCCGCTCTCTACGGGAATGGATGGGAGTCCTTCTTCGACGATCTCCTTAGCCTCACGCACAAGTCGCCGACCAGCACGGCGCGGGATAACCCGCTGGGTATTGTGTTTTACCTCCGCGTGATCAATTCGATCCATGATGAGATTGGTGACGTGCTGGTGTCGCGGTCCCGCGCGGAGCAGGAGCGGGCGAACGCACTGAAGGATCTGATCCGGGTGAGGGATATGCAGAAGATTGCGAATTCGTGGCAGGAGATCCTCTCGCAGTGGATGGATGGGGGAGATCTGATTGTTGAGATGTCGCTGAAGGCGGTTGGGAGCTGGGTGAGCTGGATTGATATCGGCTTGGTGGTGAACCAAACCATGCTCGACCTGCTCTTCCAGCAACTAGGCCGAGCACAGAAGGCGGAGCTCCGTGAAGGGGAGGATAAGGTGCGAGATGCGGCAGTTGATGTCTTCACGGAGATCATCGGCAAGAAGATGAAGGCCGAGGATAAGATTGACATGATTGCGTTCCTAAACCTTGACAACGTCGTTGCCCAGATCTCGTCCAGCCCTCCTCTCTACGCAAATCGGTTCACGTCCAAATACGACACAGATCTGGCGGAGACCGTTGCGAAGCTTGTGAATACGACAGTGACGGATATCGTGCGGGCTCTGGAGCAGGATGCTGTGTCGGCCCAGTGCAAGGAGAAGGCCAATGGCCTCCTCCAGGTTTTCCTTCCCCATATTTTGCGATACTTCTCCGACGAGTATGATGAAGTCTGCTCAACTGTTATTCCCTGCGTGAACGACCTGCTTTCGTATTTGCGAAAGATAACCAAAGCAAACCCTTCTCTGGCCTCTCAGCACTCATCCATCCTCCTCCCGATCCTGAAGGCAATCATATCCAAGATGCGCTACGACGAGACCGCATCTTGGGGCGACGACGACGATCAGACTGACGAAGCTGAATTTCAGGAACTTCGCAAACGCCTCGGAACGCTCCAGCAGATCGTCGCTGTCATTGACGAAAGGTTATACACGGACGCAGTCTCCGAAGTCGTGGCGACCACATTCGAGAATATGCGACAGCACGGATCTCAGCTGGACTGGAGGGACCTTGATCTCGCCCTGCACGAGATGTACCTCTTCGGGGAGACCGCGGTCAAGTCTGGCAGCCTTTACACCAAGGGGCAGCCTAACAACCCAAGCGCAGAAAGGCTTGTGGAAATGATGCTGCGGATGGTAGAGTCAGACATTCGATCCTTCACCCACCCAGCAACACAGCTGCAGTATATGGAAATTTGCGTTCGCTACAGTTCCTTCTTTCAGACCCATACCCACCTTATCCCTGGTGTGTTAGAGAGCTTCCTTCAACTTGCGCACCATCCATTGAAGAAAGTCAGGACCCGGGGTTGGTACCTGTTTCAGCGTTTGGTGAAGCAGCTCCGAGGCCAAGTAAGCAACGTCGCTGAAAAGGTAGTGGAGGCGTTGGGCGATCTGTTGGTGATCCAAGCAGAGTTGCCATCCGAGGGCTCTGACGGCGATGAGATGTCGTCCGAGGATCACGAAGGGTCTGCGGACGCCGTCTTCAACAGCCAACTTTATCTGTTCGAAGCAGTGGGAATCATATGCTCGGCCCCAGGCAACCCCCGTGACAAGCATGCTGCCTATGCGCAGTCTGTGCTAACTCCCATTTTTGCCGACATGGAGAGACACCTGGGACCGGCTAAGTCCGGCGACGAGCGAGCTCTGCTCCAAATACACCACGATATCATGGCCCTCGGAACGCTTGCAAGAGGCTTCTCAGACTGGACTCCTGGGGCTAACTCTGTTTCGCGGGAGGCTCCCGTGCCTGAGGTGTTCGATGCGTTTAGCCAAGTTCAAGAAGCGACCCTTGTTGCTCTGGAGTCTCTTAAAACGTCATTCAACATCCGAACGGCGTCCCGATTTGCGTTTTCCCGACTTATCGGTGTCCTGAGTTTGCGTATCCTGCCCCAGCTGCCGAGGTGGATTGACGGCCTGCTCACCGAAACTTCTTCGCGGGATGAGATGGCTCTATTTCTGCGTCTACTTGACCAAGTCATTTTCGAGTTCAAGAGTGAAATATACCCCATTCTCGACACCCTCTTAACGCCATTCCTAAGCCGTGTGTTCAGTGGAATCGCGGCGCCAACCGCGGGGACTGACGACGAGATCCACCTGGCGGAGTTGAAGCGGGAGTATCTCAATTTCTTGCTGGCAGTGCTGAACAATGAATTGGGGGCAGTCATTATCAGCGAAGGTGTGCCCTTTCCCCTAAATGTCATCCTCTTGCTTAAACTAACCATATTAACTAGGAAACCAACCCATGTTTAACAACATCATTACGACGATCGAGCACTTCGCCAAGGATGTTGACGACTTCACAACCGCTAAGATGGCATTCTCCGTCCTGTCGAAGATGGCCAGCTCCTGGGGCGGGCCAGACATCGCTCCAGCGGCGTCGAACGGATCCACCGAAGGCCAAATAGCGCAACCCGGGTTTGGACGGTTCATGATTGAAAGGTTCTCCCCATTGTGCTGGGCTCTCCCTGCGACTCCGTCGTTCAATTCGAAAGACGCCCAAGCGAAGCAGGTCCTCGCGGAAGCTGGGGGCCTACAACGGATCATATATGCGAAGACTGGGATGGAGTATATAGAGTACCTTCGAGACCAGGAGCTCCCTGGCATGGGGATGGGCGGCGATCTGGTAGAGGAGTATGTGGGAACACTGAGTCGGCTGGATCTGAAGGGGTTCCGACAGTTCTTCCCGGTATATTATCCTTGGCCCTTTTATGGATACAGGTGACTAACAAATAGTATTCTAGACCTTCATCCAACGATTGAGAGCATGAGCCTCCGCCATCTTCACGAAACTTCTCTCATCAGATTCTCTAAATTCTTCCCCCTTTCTATCCTCGTACCATATGTTCATTCCATCCGCTTAGATATCCCCCTCGGTTTGATTTGATGACTGATGCTTTCCTGTGAATCTCCCTCCCCTTCTCATTGTTGGCGGCCCAGTCCCATCCCCTGTCATCATACCTCATGATCCTACCGCTTGGACTACACTACCATGAATACAGTGCACCGACCGGACTGGACCCGGACTCGGGAGAAAAGGTATATAGCTTGTGAGGTGTTTTCATGCATGAACGGCGTTGCGTTGCGTTGATGTGCAGCTATTTCTCGCGCAGAAGAAAGACCGAAGTTGAGGATGTAGATAGGTTTTTAGATGAGGAGGATGAAGTTGAGAAGGGAATGGAATAATAGTCTCCAGTACGACAGGCATTTGGCATTTGTTTTTCTCTTGAATGCGGAGTCTCGGACGGAGGTTGTAGAGGTTCATCTGGGGAAGAGAAACCGCCGCTGCTGCTTTGCTTCTTCCATATCCAACTGCTTTGCTATGAAGGTGACTCCCCCGGTAGTGAACACCAGGCAAACTCCTCCAGCGTACTTATCGAATGAATCAAGCCTGCCCCTAGAGCTCGGGTGCCGAATATAAATAATACCTTGGGATTTACCCAACCGCTCAAGAATCGCTTAACGAGGCGATGCCTCAGCTGAAGTCGTCCAGACGACGGGCCAGCCGTCTCCGTGACTGGCTCCGGAGAGCCCGGATCCCGCAGGATGAATTGAATTTAATTAAAGCTGGGGGCTAGTCTGATCCAGTGGCGATTACGATCTGTGTTGCGCAGCTTGTTCCTCCGAGCTTCCGATGGATGCATGGACAGGATACGTAGGATGTCTGGTCTCCTTCAAATTGTCTGAATGGGAAGGTGGTCGTTCGACCGACTGGTCTTCCGGGGCTGAGTTGGATTGGGAAGGGGGATAGCACTGGAGGGGCTCTTGTTTCTTGTTTCAATATTTCGTGGTTATGCGTCTATCTGTTTGCGTGCTGCAGCATTTTGACGTCGAAGTTGTTCTCTGTTACTTCGTCTCTCAGATCAAGGCAACTTGAAGACGACGAAGACTGCAGGGACTCTCCCGTGGAGCGAGTGCGAGGCAGCTGCGTCCTTTCGTCCTCTTCCTCCCTTTTCTGCCACTGGCCTCTGCGCTGTGCTTCTGTTTTAGTACTTTTGCTGTCTCTTCTCTGAGTCGCCGCTGCTTGCACGCAACTTGAACTTGGCCTCTCCTTCATTCTTTCCAGACGTCTCTCAGCTTGTATTCTTCCCGTCCCGGTCCTTCCATCTATATGCTTCATCATGGGAGTGTTCAAGAACTTCATTGAGCCTGCTGGTCTGTATCTGCTTCCTGTCTCTGCTGTTTATGCAGGGTCCTACCTGACGCCTGTGAACTATGCTAAGTCGTCACGGCCAGCTATCGTCACTGCTTTCACTACAGGAGCCATCGTTAACCGCCGTCGTCGAGTCAGACAGCCTGATATTCCATCCGTCGAATCGCCGTTGCTCCCAGACCCCGAATATGTGAGGCCCGTTGGTGAGGACAACGCGGTCCAGTCTGCCGGACACAGTCGCACGATCCAGTCTCGCATTCTCGCCCGATTCCCTTTTCTGATCGAGATATGGTACTGGTTGTTCATATACTGGGTATGCGTTCTGGATATGTGTGCAGAGGTCAACAAATCTTACAGCCAGGGCAGATCTATCAAGGCGCTCGCGCGATCTCTGCGCGGGCCATTAGCGGCCAAAAAGTTGTCTTCGACAGAGCCGAGCTGCATGCCCGTCAGATCCTCGCCCTTGAGCACGCCCTCCACATCGATGTTGAGTTGGCCGTCCAGCGATATGTCCTAAGCGAACCCCCCTGGCTAGTCCCGTTTCTCGCCCGCGTGTACTACTCGCACATCATCGTTGGCGTCGTGTTCTACGTCTACAGCTATACCTTCATGAAGCGCGACAAGTACCAGGGAATTCGACGCACGATGGCCCTCGAGAATGTCCTCGCCTTCGCAGTCATAACCCTGTGGCGCTGCATGCCCCCGCGGCTCCTGCCCGAGGAATTCGGATTCATCGACGTCCTGCACAGTAACAAGGGGGGTTCTACGTGGACACAGAACAGATTCCAGCTCACAATCGCCGCGATGCCGTCGTTGCACTTCGGGAACTCGATGTTCATCGCGCATTGTCTGGTGAAGTTTAGTCCGCACTGGTTCCTTCGTGTGATTGCGCCGCTGTGGCCGATGCTCATGGCGTTGACGATCGTCGCGACGGCGAACCATTTTATCCTCGATGCTGTGGCTGGGGCTTGCCTGGTTCTCTTTGCTTATCGGTATAACCACGTCATGTTGCGTTTGTTGCCGGTGGAGCGCGTGTTGCTGAGGTTGTTGCGGTTGGAGAAACCCTAAGAGTTTGCGTGTGTATCCATATCCTGGTGTCGAGAGCAAAACCGAACGTGCGCTGTTACATAATGTGCTGGTAGTGCTACAACCGGTGTAGATACATGTCGGGTGGTTCACTTGACTCCGGGATTCAGTTACCATGCAATTGTTTCGTATGAAAGGACTGGCCGTCAAGATGAGGGTAAATCTGTAGAAGCCGGCGGCACAACAACATCTGGACGTCAATTTGCGTCGACGAAAGCCATCGGGGGCTGTTCGGATCCCCGACCGAAGATTAACTTATATTATTCTTCCAAACCCATGTGAACACGGACCTACCTTGGTAGCGTTTTCTGGAAGACCCAAGGAACAGCGCCGCAGAGCCCAGGTCCATCGCGCCCAATCCATGGATCGGCTCGGGATTCTGACATGTGCTGGCCTGCTCAGAGGACGTGGGACAGTTGGGCTAGGCCAGGACAAGGTCAATCTGGTCCCGACGGCGACGGGAGGAAACCTTCCGGCGGGCCCCGCTCGCCCTGTCCGGACGACGGAGTCCAAGACAGAGACTGGGGCTGCGAGCTGCGGGCTGCGGGCTCTAACCGAGTCAATGGATAAATACCGGGAAATGCAATCCAGCAGTTTTCATGCATAAATGATTGTCATCCTGGTCCAGCCCAGGCACGACACCGTGGGGGAACGCCCGGTGAGAGACCCCAACAAAGGGAGCTCCAACTTGGAAGTCAACGAACTCAGCGCAAGATTGTCTCCAAGCGGGAGCGGAGGGGAAACACGGGAGACGGGATACCCCCTCACGAGTTTGTGTTCCGGGGTTTGCCGACGTGCGGAGAACGTGGATTTTGTTGGAGACGGGTTGATTAAGTTGCTGGATTGGGCTGAGTTTGTCTGTTGAATTGACTACGAGGGACATTACAATGGATCGATTCAGCTTGACAATGCGATGTTGAAGAACTTGCTGGTCATGATGTGTTGACGCATCTGGATGAGACTGAGAATCGGCCTCAGTCCGAGTGTCGGGTAATATCGTCGGGGCGGTGAGGAGCATCGGGCGCTCGTGACCAGCGACCAGGGTCAAAGCGGAGTTGCCACGACGAGGATGGCCCAGGGCTGAAAGGCGGACAGCGAACAGTGGACACTGGCAGCGTTATTATCCGGCGGTTTTATGGTCAAGGTCCAAGGGGCAAATAAGGCCAAAGAATTTTTTCGGAACAAACTCAATCGGAAAGCAAAGAGAATAATGCAGGTGAACAGAGGGTGGGCAAAAAAAAAAGAAAAAGACAAAAAAAAAGCAAATTGGCCACGTCGATTCGATTTGCTCTGATTCTGATTGCTTTATTTTTATGTCTGTCACCTGATGAAAAATTTCATTGCCATCGAATCTCGGGCGGGAGCCATCTGGAATCTGAAATCTGTGACCTGGACGAGTTGTGAATAAGAATTGTTTCTGGATGATCCCCAATTTTTTCTCCCTCAGTCTTGAACCTGCATTCTCCACACTGTGACTCTCTCGCCTTGTCCCCAACCCCTTCCCTTCTTAGGTCATCGTATCTTTCTCTTCTTCCTTTCGCTGCGTCGGTCTTTACTTTCATTCTTATTGTTTGCCTTCCCCTTAGACTGTTCTGTCGTGCATAGAGGATAGACTTTTTTTTTTTTCTTTTCTTTCTCCTGTTTGTTATTGGCCATGACAAGCGTCAAGGAAGCCGTCAAAGAGTCCCTCGTCGGGTCCACCCTCGACGAGACGGGCCTGTCGAAGCAGATCAGAGCGAACTTCCTTCGACATGCCCGCAAGGACGAGGAGACTGGCGAGCTGTACATGACCGAAGCCGACTTCGTTGACGCTATCGCTCCGAAGCACGAAGACTACGTGAGTTTCCGAATAACCTCATCCCAAAATATGAATTCAATTGACTGGGCTTGTCTTTCCCCTTCTAGCACAAAATCAAGCGAGAACACTACGGAATCCTCTTCAGAGTCGCCGACGCCCGCCGAGCCGGCCGAATCGGTATCCACGAATGGGCGACTTTCGAGAACCTGCTTGCGAAACCGGACGCCGAGTACGAGATTGCCTTCCGCCTTTTTGATGCAGACAGAACAGGAACCGTCAAGTGGGAGACCTTCCAGAAGGTGTACAACGAGGGCAAGGCCAAGGACAGCATACCTTTCGACTGGAACTCCGAATGGGCCGCCCTCTACACAGGCAAAACCAAGGCCCGGCATGAGATGACATACCCGCAGTTCGCGCAGATGCTGCGAGGACTGCAGGGGGAGCGCATCCGACAGGCATTCCACGTGTTCGACAAGGATGGCGACGGCTACATCGAACCGGAAGATTTTCAGCGTATCATCCTGGAAACATCGAAGCACAAACTGTCCGACTACGTGCTGGAAAACCTTCCGAGTCTGTGCAACATCTCGGCTGGCACGAAAATCTCCTACGCCACCGTGCGTGCGTTCCAGAATGTGATGCGCGAGATGGACATGATCGACTTGATTATTCGCGAGGCGACGGATAAGAGCGACGACGGCAAGATTACGCGCTCGGATTTCCTCAATGCCGCTGCGCGGCTGACGCGGTTTTCCCTGTTCACGCCGATGGAGGCCGATATTCTTTTCCACTTTGCTGGGCTGGATGCGCCGTCTGGTCGTCTTGCGCAGAAGGATTTTGCGAAGGTCATCGATGCCTCGTGGCGCGTGCCTGTTGCCGTTGCGGAGCAGGCCGTATCGACTGCGGCGGGCGCGGCGCAGAAGGCTGCGGACCGGACGAAAAGCGTGCTGCACGGCGTTTTGGAGTCTGCGCACCACTTTGCGCTGGGGAGTTTGGCCGGTGCCTTTGGCGCGTTCATGGTTTACCCGATTGATCTTGTCAAGACGCGAATGCAGAACCAGCGGACCAGCCGTGTCGGGGAGCGCCTGTACAACAACTCGATTGATTGCGCTAGGAAGGTCATCCGGAATGAAGGGTTCCTGGGTCTGTACTCTGGTGTTATTCCGCAGTTGATCGGTGTCGCTCCGGAAAAGGCGATCAAGCTTACTGTCAACGACCTGGTTCGTGGATGGTTTACCAACAAGGAGAACGGCAAGATCAAGTGGTTTCATGAGATTTTGGCTGGTGGTTCTGCAGGTGCCTGCCAAGTTGTGAGTACACCGTTCCGGGGGGTGGGAAGTGATGACTATGCTAACGGGATAGATCTTCACCAATCCTCTGGAGATTGTCAAGATTCGTCTGCAGGTTCAGGGTGAAATCGCCAAGAATGTCGAAGGTGCTCCTCGGCGTTCTGCGCTTTGGATCGTGCGGAACTTGGGTCTGATGGGCTTGTACAAGGGTGCTAGTGCTTGTCTGCTTCGTGATGGTAAGCTGCGTTTCTGATTCTATCATTTCTCCCACTAACAGCGGGCAGTTCCCTTCTCCGCTATCTACTTCCCTACCTACTCCCACCTCAAGTCCGACTTCTTCGGCGAATCCCGCACACATAAGCTCGGCGTTGTACAGCTGCTCACCGCAGGTGCGATTGCCGGTATGCCCGCCGCCTACCTCACAACACCCTGCGACGTGATCAAGACCCGTCTGCAAGTGGAAGCCCGCAAAGGAGAGGTCAAATACAACGGCCTGCGCCACTGCGCAGCCACCATCTGGCGAGACGAGGGCTTCAAGGCCTTCTTCAAGGGCGGACCCGCCCGTATCCTCCGCTCCTCCCCACAATTCGGCTTCACCCTCGCGGCCTACGAGGTCCTGCAAAAGTGGCTCCCCATGCCCGGCGCAGCGGAGGTCACCCCAACCGGTCAGGTCGAGCCGGGTGTCGGCGTCCCCATGGCCAAAGAACCCCTCCCCTACCTGCGCTCACGGAACGCCCTCAAACTCATCCTCGATCTGGACGAGAACATCGGCCGCGTCCCCATCCCCGATGCCGAGCGGTGGCCGAAATTCATGCGGCCTGCAGCGAAGCAATAGACAAGAAGAGGAGAATAGAAGATAAGAAAGGACATAATTCTGTTTTTACTAGCGACGCGTCGGCTTTTTATTTCTTTCTTGTTTTTTCTTTCTTATATCTTTGGGGGTTGGACTGGATTGGATTCGATTCGATTGAAGATACATTTCCTTGCCTCATGAAATACAACTTCCCACTAACCACTACCCACCCCTTCGCAACCCATCCCATCCTCAGACTTTGTGATGTGATATGAGGATATTCGGGACCGATCGGTTGACTCCTCGATCGATTGATGATCTTACACCATGTACCAAAAGCAGATAGACTGGGGAGGGAACTCGTACCGTACCAAGCCATGCCATAGCATAACATTTGACTGATGCTCAATTGAACTTTGCATAACTGCTAGAGCCGTGCTTGCTATTCTGTACTATGCTGCGTGGAGGTGGTCAGTTTTCTCCTTTGGGATATATTGCCACAGGCTGGGGGGTACTTTGATTTGGGTGCTGGCTTGTAATGGACATTGCGTTGCATATATTTTTTTTTTTTACCTAGTTGTGTGAATAAAGCTGACTTGGCTGACTTCGGGCTGGTTGGGGGCCAATTTTCTTTCCTTTTCGTCTACTTCCATGGTAGTGGGGGCTATGAGTGAATATGTATGTGTCTAACGTTTTGATACCTATGGTCTGGTATTTGTCTTCTTCTCCTGGGTTTGGCTTTGAGGAAAGAGTACTCCTTTTAATGTGCTTCATAGTGGTATTCCAGCCCGTATGGGATCGTTTATGTAGATGGATATTATACAGAGTACAAGATGGTACTTATGACACGAGGAGATAATGTCAAGACTGTAACCTGTGTCCATGTCGAAGCGTGCCACATGCGAGATCGATTCGCTATACACTCCTTCCAAACATGCCGTGGCATTGGTATAAGGACACTGTAACGCCCCGGCCTCGTTTAGAAAAAGTTGACCTTCCGTTTCGTGCTCTCCTTCGCGCCGGACTGGTGAGCCGTGTCCACATCCTTGTCAACCGCAGGAACGACGGGGTCTTTCGACTTGGGCGTTGACGCCGACTTTACCTCTGCCTTTGCCGTCGCATTCTGTTCCTGTTCCCGTTCCTGTTGCTCGACGGACTCCCTCTCCTTCCTCTTCCGATGCCAAAGCGAATCCTCCTGCTCGATCTCCTTCAGGACTAGACGCGATCACACATAACTTAGCTCCAATCCAATCCAAGCACCTCAAAAACAATGGAAAGCATTGGGGAAAGGAAAGGCAGAACAGAACATACCATCCTCCCACTCCCTCTCAACCCCCTCATCCCCCTTCCCAAGCAACCTCTCAACATCCACGGCTTCCCCGCGCTTCACCTTCTCAATGACCTCCCTAAGCAACCGGATCTTCGCATCCGTGCTCCGCGTATACGCGCTGTATTCGTTCTTCAGCGCGATCATCCGGATCGCTTGCGACCCGATCAGGATGAAGATGATGATGTAGAAGGAGGCTGGGTTCCATTCCTTGGAGGTGGTGGGGGTCGGCGACGAGGGCGCGGGTGGCGTAGAGGGGGAGCGGTTCCGGAGGAATTTGGGGACGAGAGATGTCCAGACGGAGGCTTGCGTGAGTTTTGGGCGGGGGAGGGGGGTTGTGCTATAATTGGGTCTGGATCTTTGGCGATGCGGTTGGGGTTGTAGAGTGTGAGAGTGTGGTCGTCTGGGTGTTGGTGTTGATGGCGATGATAGTAGCCGTGTCGATAGGCGTAATCGCGTGGAGTTCATGGTGAGGGAGGCCGCAGGCGCAGTCACAGTTGTCGACTGAAGTCTTGGACTTGGACTGGAGTGAAGCGGAGCTGCGTCGGAGATCAATGCTTTGATTGTCGCCTGAGGCATTCAATCTCGAGGTGGCCATGCGCTAGTCCATTTACGGGCCTCGTTGCTGCGCCAACGCCTTGCGGCTGCGTCGGGCTGGGCCTGAGCTCCGTCACTTTCCTCAACCCCAGGAATGAGCAGAGCAGAAACGACATCACTTGCTAGAACGGCCGCATACCAAGGCAAAAGGCCTCAACCATGGCCGTAACAACGCTCGTCCATGATTCCCCATCCCCCGCGGAATTGGTAACACTCAAACAGTCACTTCGATCAACAACAACATGCACGGCTGCGACCGTGTTGTCCCTACAAACACTCCTCCGCTCGACAACGCCTGCGTCAGCGTCCTTGGAAGCGGAGAGCACGGCATTGAAGAAAGGTGCACGGGGGACGAGGAATGCGGTCGTTACGTCGGCATCGGCATCTACATCTACATCTACGACGAGTCGAACGAAATCGGCAAAGTCACGAACGAAAACAGGCGCGCAGGATGCTGTTTTGGCGACGATAACGGAGAATAATAACCCGGGACTATCGAGTCAGGAGAGGCTTGTGCTTGCTACGGAGGTGTTTAATTTGACCCTGAAGACGCTCTCTGATGCGGTGAAGACGGGCGCGTCGACGTCGGTACTGAGAGGGAAGGAGTCGCCGCAGAAACGGTCTACGAAGCCGGGACGGTCGAAGGCTGGACAGCCGGCTGAGAATGGCACATCTGAAGCCGATAATGGAGTTTCGGCTGTGGCAGAGTCTGCCCGGTTATCTCTCTCGTGCTTGCGGATGCTGAAAACAGAGCAAGGAGGACAGGATGATGGACTGCCGAATCTTCAGCTGGAACAGGGGGCTTGTGTTTTGGCTGGGCGGTTACTTGCCCTGGGACTGAATGATATGGCATACAAGGAATTAAGGGGTTTGAAGAGGAGGATTCAGCTGTATCTCGATAGTGTATCGACCGGTCGGAAGCATCCCGGGAAGGAAGCTCGCGAGGAGGAGGAACAGCGCAAGGAATGCATGTCTGACATTGTGTCCTTCTCGAATATCTCGGCTGCTCGGTCTCTGCATGGTCTGTTGGTTTCCTTCCACTCCACTGCGCTGCGTCTCATTGCGGCGGAGAAGCGGCCGGCCACCGTACAGAAACTCGTCCCCTCGCTACAACTGGCGGACGAAAGCAGCCCTGCGAATGTGATAGTTGAGGCTATTGAATCCGGAGCTCTCAATAAAGAGAAAGGAGCAATTCAGCTTCAGTTGTTGTCTAGTACAGTTTTGTCGCTGTGCTCCCTAACGCGGACGCCTCGCAGTGGCAAGGATTGCCTCAAGCCATCCACAGTCTTGGCCCTACAGTTGTTATCGCTCGAGATCAGGTCTTTGTCTTGGAAAGTTTCTGGCCATGTTTGTGAGGGTGGTAAGGAGATGTGGGATCCTCTGGCGCGTTACCTCGGCGCTTTCGCCAATGCGACGAAAGGTGTAGAGAAGGCCGAGTTCGCTTCAATCTACAGGACTATCGTTCGACTTCAATCTGCCTCTACAAAGTCGCAGAATCGCTCTCCAACCACCTCCCAAGATAATACGTCAGTCGCACGAATCGCTATCGTTCTCGGACAACTTGCGCAGGATGCAGGATGCTATCAGGAAGCGCTGCAACTATTCACGGAATCCGTCGACCCTCTTACGAGCGGCCAATGCCTCGGTTTAGCAACTGTCCGGTGCAAGATTGCGTCTCTCCACTTTCAGGGGGTCAAGTCGTCGATGAAGTTCTCACCTGCTAGTATCTCGAACGCCATTTCGGACGCGACCACCGCGCTGAGCTTACCGCTGAAGGGGAGCCCTGTTGACCTCGATGAACTTCTGGTTGAAGCGGCGAAGCTCAAAAAGCTTTCCATGGGTTGGTTTGGGGAGGCAATATCGAAAGACCGGGACCCGCAGGTTGAGAATGCGGTTTTCCCACATGTATACGAATATTTGAATGCTTTCGTACGGTTCTTGCGTCGCTACATTGGACGCCGGCCTACGGATGATGAACACGCGGACCAGGTCTCATTTCAGAAGCGCGTTGATGCAGCACAGACCATTGTAATCGCTGCTGTGGACTCGACTGTTGCGATTGGAAAGCTCTCTGTCATGTCGCAAAGGCCACCCTGGGACGATATAGTCTCTACCCTTATCGATTGTCATCGCCTGCTTGCGACAATCGAGCCTCCCGAAGACTCTCGCGAAAATATTGGCGAAAACACTGGAATGGCTTTGGTCAAGCTGTCGAATCTGTTCTGGTCACGCTATATCAAGGAGAAGGAATCTGGGAAAGGGTGTCGCGAACTTCTGCCGCTGTTGAAGCAGTCTGCAAACCTGCTGTCTGGGTGTTCATCATCTCAGCGAGCGACGGGCTTCGCGCCACTCAAATATGAACGTCTTGCCCATACATATGGGGAGGGAAATATGGTTTCCGACGCAGAAGTTGCCTTCTGCCAGTCTATTGGCGAGCATATTGCAACTGGCGCCCTCGAGAGAACAGTTTCCTGCCTGGATGGACTGTTTCCCCATGAGATCAGCCATGATCCGAAAAGCACTGCATTCACGCTTGGACGTGTACTCTCTGCGTATCTGAAAGTGAAGCTGCGGAATAAGAGGTCTGATGTTCACGACATCTTTGATGACGAGACGCTTCCCGCTGCCCAGCGAGGCCACATTCTCGAGTGGCAGATGGGCATTCTGACCGAAATTCATGGTACCGCCTACAACGAAGAGATGTTCCGATCTGTGTTTGTGGAAATTGTATCGCGGCTTTTGGAGGTTTACTCGACTGAAAAACATCCGGTCCGGCGGTTGCGGGTGGTGCTCCTTGGGTTACGATTTGCTCTGGAGCACCCTGTGTCCTTGGATGGATCACTACTGCAACGATTCGTTGATGAAGGAACGGATGGTGTGGAAGGCGAAGGAAACGGGGATGACTCTGATATAGCGAACCTGGCAGCTCACTTGCGAAACTCGGTCCGCCTCACGCTTGGCCTCCAGCAGGGCAGCCTCAACTCAGAACAGCTGAACCTCGTTACGTCCTCTTGGACGTTGATGCTACGAAACGCACAGGATCTGAAAGCCCTCGTTTTATGTGTCGGAAACGTCGAGTATTACCTTCTCCAGATGAAAGCTGTTGTCGACTACACGGAAATCCACGGGCTCTGGAAATTCCAACTTCCTACACTCGAATTGGTACTGCGCGTTACCGAGCTGCAGGGTATGGGGACGTTCTCGGAAGCTATCGTTGTCCTTTCGCGGCTTGTCCTGCAATATACTCGGCTTGGGTACTGCACCAAGGCTCAAAAGCTGCTTAGTCGGGCCGATGACTACATTGCCCACCACGATATTTCATGCTTGGCGAGATTGTCATATGAGCTAGCTCGTGTGGGCTTTCTGCTCGAAACGGGTGATATTGAGAAGGCGGCAAGCGCTCTTTCGGGCGCTCGGATGTTTTATGAGAGGAGCCGGTCGAAGGAAGATCCGAGTGCATGCTCGGTGCCGATGAAGATTTCGTGGGAGAGACTCGTTGCTGATGCCGCTTTTATGAGTTCACGACTGTCTTTCGCCCAAGGCTTGATCAAGGATGCGCTTTACTTTGCCAAATTGTCCGTTCGGCTGAATTGCAGGATATGGGCTAAGGTCGAGAAGCTTGCCCAGAAAAAGCAGGAAAAGACTAGCTCGAGTGACAGCTCCGACCTCGAGATCGTGGTTGAGGGAATGGCTAAGCTTGAAGTGTCACGGACTTCCTCGACTTACTCACAAGGGGCACCATTCTGGCCGCATATCGGCTCACATCATAGCTCCTTGCTCAATCTTGCAAACCTGTCTGCACATCACGGCTTGTTCCAGGATGCTATTTACTACGGAGAGCAAGCGCTGAAGATCAACAAGTCACTAAATGCGAATGTTCGCTTGATCGCCTCGCAAGCCCAGCTGGGGTCTCACTGGATTCTTGGTGGGCGTATTTCTGAGGGCCAGGGCCTTCTCGATTCTGCTAAAGAGCTGTCTCAGCAGTTAGAGGATAGTATCGAGCTTGTGTCGCTGCAGATGAGTCTTGCTGCTCTTCGTCGGGCGCAGGGAGATTACCGCGGCGAATATCGATCACTCCGGGACGCTGAGAAGCTGATGTGCGGTTTCATTGATCCCGGGGCTGCTAAGGATTCAGCAGTAATGCCCGAGCTGGAAGAGAAGATGGAAACATTGCGAATCCGGCCCAAGAGTAGGTCAACTAGACAGCCAGCTGCGACAACGAGGAGAACTCGTAGCACGACTACTTCTGGACGGGCTACGCCGGCAACTACATCTGGGCGAAGTACACCAAAAGCGCCGCTTCCGAGCTCAGATTTGAAAGACATTGATTCGAGTACTCTACTCCACGTTAAGAGCGAGATTCTTCGGCAACAGGCTGCTTCTTTACGAGCTCAGCAGGAGTTCGACAAAGCCTCTGGGCTGCTGAGTGATGCTCGGAAGTTCGCAGTGACACGGGATAGCAAGATATCGTTGCACATCGGAGAGAGTGAGCATCTTCTTGCGGATGCCATTCGGCATTTTGCAACCCACGCGGTATACTGCGTTCTTCCTGAGTCGACCATTTCCCTTCCATCATTGCAATCACCAACTAAGGGGCCGCCAGAAGCTAGCTCTGCTGGAAAATCCTCTTCGCGGAGGGTAAAGGGCCCTACTCGGGGAACACGAACGAAGGCTCAACCAGCCACAGAAGATTTCTCGGTAATGCTGTCCAAGGCGGGAGAGTCGCTGAACGGCATTTTCAAGACAGCCACCAGCATTGGGTCGACCCTTGACAGCCATTCCGCTTCTCGCTTGATGAGCCGGATATCTATGCTGTCTCATGTCACAGCCTCTCAAAACCAGATTTCGTTGCAGCAGTCGCCAGCAACCATGAACGAACTCGGCCGCATTGGCTCGTTTGCGCGAGAGCGCGCCGCAATACGCATTGATAAACGACTGGCCGATTACTGTGATCCGCTCCTCTGGCCTACTTCGGAACTTGTGGAATCGGGTGACGTGGTCTCTGATTTTACTGACGGGTACGTTGATATTCTCCCAGACAACTGGAATGTGCTCTCCTTATCTCTGAGCGCGGACCAAACCGAATTTGTTGTGTCGCGATTGCACTGCGGCCGCTCCCCCTTCTTGCTGCGTCTCCCCCTCAGGCGAGGGAACTCGAAGGATGACGAGGAGCAGTTTACGTTCGAAGATGGGCGAGAAGAGATGCAGCAGCTGATTCGACTGGCAAACGAGAGTGCTCATGCGGCGAAATTGCAAGTCGACAGGCAGGCGAAGAAGGATTGGTGGAAGAACCGGGAGGCTCTCGACCGTAGGATGGAGAATCTGCTTCAGAATATCGAGAATGTCTGGTTTGGGGGATTCAGGGGCATCTTCTCCCCTATCCCGCATGACACGAAGAGCCTGGCACATTTTGCAGCTTCGTTCCAGAACCTCCTCGATAAGCACCTGCCTTCGAGACGGAAGGGAAGCCGCGCGGCAGGGCCGAAGTTGACCCTTCATCCGAACGTGTTGGAGTTGTTCGTCGGGGTTAAGAACTTGCAAGACGAAGAGGATCCAGAGGATACGCTGATGGACTTGTTATACTTTGTTGTCGATATTCTACAGTTTCAGGGAGAGCGGAACGCGTACGATGAGATTGATTTCGACATGATGGTCGTCGACACACTGGATGCCGTGAGAACCTACCATGAATCAGTGAAAAGGGATGCAAGCCAGCGGCCAAACAACACTGTTCTCGTCTTGGATAAGTCCTTGCATCTGTTCCCGTGGGAATCCTTACCCTGTCTGCAGGGGCTTCCGGTGTGCCGTGTACCATCCTTGGAATGCCTGCGTGATCGAGTGCTGCAGTTTAGCGAGTCGCAAGGCACCGGCTTAGGCATTGACCGACGAAACGGCACCTACATTCTCAACCCTACTGGAGATCTGCAGACGACCCAGGGAACCTTTGAGAAGGATCTGTCTAGACTTGATGGCTGGAACGGGGTGGTCAATCGCCAACCCACGGAGGAAGAGTTTAAAGACGGTCTCGAGTCAAAGAGTCTCTTCCTCTACTTCGGACACGGGAGTGGCGCACAATACATCCGCGGCCGGACCGTCAAGCGGCTCGATCGATGCGCCGTCACCTTCCTTATGGGGTGTAGCAGTGGAACACTCACAGAAGCTGGCGAGTATGAACCCTACGGCACCCCAATGAACTACCTCCAAGCGGGATCGCCCGCACTGGTCGCGACGTTGTGGGATGTCACGGACAAGGACATCGATCGGTTTGCCAAGGCCACCTTTGAGCGTTGGGGGCTGCTCGATCCCTGCGGGGACGAGGTTGGAGAAGACGACGCCAAAGTGGCTCTTGATGCGGCTGTTTCCCAATCGCGACAGGCGTGTGTGTTGAAGTATTTGAATGGGGCTGCGCCCGTTGTTTATGGTGTTCCTGGAGTATTTTTGGAGTAGTTATCTGCATGGTTGGCGTATCCATAGAGGTTCTGTATATATTCTTATAATCATGACGGCCGCGTGCCTCTGTACGGACTTGCGATGCTGGCCCAGGGCGCCGGGGAAGACAGGGAGACATTGCCTGATGGGGAGAAAAGATGCGGGGAGTGGAGTAATTACCATAAATACACCCGTACGGCGCAATACAGCCCCTCATTCCCCTCATCCCTCACTGCAGCTTTCTTCAACCCTCCCCGCCAGCTTCACAGTCTTTCCTCTACCCTCGCCCACACTGCAATCCAGCGATCATCACAATGTCTGTCACCACGAAAGCAACAATTGCCTCCTTCGGCGGCAAGCTCCTGAAGCTCAGCCATGCCGCCAAATCCACGAACTGCGAAATGTCCTTTAATCTCTACCTCCCGCCGCAGGCGTACAAGGACCCGTCCAGCAAGATCCCAGTCTTAATCTATCTCTCGGGGCTCACCTGTACGGCGGATAACTGCTCTGAGAAGGGCTTCTTCCAGCACGGCGCATCGAAGAAGGGCATTGCGGTGCTGTACCCGGATACTAGTCCTCGTACGGCCCTCCCTCCTAGTAGTATACAAGGCCGTGGGTAATTCTTTGCTAACAGACTGGGGGTGCAGGCGGCCTCGACATCGCCGGCGAAAACGACTCGTGGGACTTTGGCACAGGCGCGGGCTTCTACGTCGACGCCACGAAGCCGCCCTACAACAAGGGCTACAACATGTACACCTACGTGACCGAGGAACTTCCGGCGACGGTCTTCGGCGCCTTCCCGCAGCTTGACGCGGAGCGCGTCAGTATCACGGGCCACAGTATGGGCGGGCACGGGGCGCTGACGCTGTTCTTGCGCAACCCGGGCAAATATAAGAGTGTTTCTGCGTTTGCGCCGATTGCGAACCCGGTGAATTGTCCGTGGGGGCAGAAGGCGTTTGGGGGGTATTTTGGGGATGGGGAGGAAGAGAAGGGGGGGAAGTGGAAGGAGCATGATGCGACGGAGTTGGTGAAGAGGTGGGGTGGGAAGAGTGTGGATATTTTGATTGATGTCGTATGTCCTGTCTGTTGAAATGGTGGACTGGTCGGGGAAATGTGTGGAGAACTGACTGACGAGAATAATAGGGAACCGGTGACAACTTCTACAAGCAGGGCCAGCTCCTCCCCGAGAACCTGGAGAAGGCGGCGAAGGAGGCTGGCGTGACGGGAGTCAATGTTCGGTACCAGCCGGACTACGATCACAGCTACTATACGATGGCGACGTTTTCGGACGACCATGTCGAGCATGCCGCCAAGTATCTCTTTGCATAGTGGGTTTCTCCCCAGATTTGTTCTCCGTGCTCTCGTTGCAGAGCTGTGTGGAGGGTATTGATGGTGGACATGTTCTGATGTTGGCCAGCGACCGGCGGGCGAACCTTTGATGATAAAATTTGATAGATAAATGGATAATGTATTTCTCATCGGCATGTCAGCCTTGTTCCGTAGAAGAATACTATCAACGGACGGATTCTGGTTGACAAGGACATGGCTCACTGTTGGGGGAGGAGGGAGGGATGAGAGGCCAATGTTGATCATTATTGAAGCCCAGGGAAGTCCTCAATGGCTGGGTAAGGAGGAGGAGAATGACAATTGAGGTCGGAAGTCCCCAGTCAGCCATTCGTCGAGGGAAGGGAGAGATTCTTGGCCGTGGGGGATCGATGTCTGGTCGTTGGAGAGGACGGCGAGAGTTGAAAAGAGGGGCACTCTGCTCCGAAGTCGTCGACGAGAGGCTGGTCGCAGCTTTCACTCATCACATCTGCACATGGAGCACAGCAAGCAGGGAAATGCTGTCCAGTCAAGAAGTCAAAAAGCCTCCTCCTGCCGGGTCATCACGCTGTGCGGTGATCACAACGTGCCAGACTGCAGATATCGCATCCTTCAGTGCTCGTTGCCGAGAGGACAAGCTATAATTGGATCCGGGGGCAGAGAGTTTGAAGAGAGAGGAATCGGACGCAGGATGATAGGCCAGCGTCCGAAGCTAAGAGTGTGATGGCGTGCTGGACGTGCAGCGTCGGCGCTTAGCAGGAGGCAACGCATCGATTGGCCTCGCTCCCCCACGAAAGAAATGTTATAAGAGCTGCTGCAGCCGCCATCGCTGTGCAGTTTCTGAAACAACTCCCGAGTTCGCTTCGCTTCTCTTCACACTTCTATTTTTGTACTGTCCGGCTGGCCCAGACACCGTCTATCTTTAACCGCCGTTGCTGTTGCTCTTGATCTGCCATATAAGACTTTGTTGACCGAAGTCTATCGTCGTCTAATACACCTCCTTCTCAAATTCAATTGCTCTCACTCCTCAAGATGATGCGCGCTTCAAGGCCCAATCTCCGACTCACCACCGGCCCAGCAATCTCGGGCTCTCTCTCCCTCAAGTCCCCCCTCCCTCGCTCCCCTCGCTCGCCGCGCTCTCCGCTCCCTCTCAGTCCCGCCCCGGCCTCGTCAATGCGCTTCTCGACTCTCCAGGTGCCCCAGCCAAGCTACAACTACGTCAACTCGTGCTCGTCGAAGAGCATCCTCAAGAAGCAGGCGAGCAGCTCGAAGCCGGAGAAGCGGATCCAATTCTCGACAACGAGTCCGACGGTCCATTGCATCACGCCGATTGAGAATCGAGACGAGTACTACGGGAGTTATACCAAGCTTTCAAAAGAGGAGCGGCGGTGGATTGTTCGCGAGTAGCTGTCAATAGAAAACTGCCGATTGCGGGCAAGTGGAAGGAATGCGGCCTTGTGTGAAGAACCTGGGGCATGTATATGAGATGTACTTACGACTTACGATATGACTGGCATGATCTAACAACACCTTTATATTATATTATATACCTCTTGAGAAGTGTAGACGAGCCACACTAGCACAGAAAGTAGCAACGAATTAGCCTGTTCGCAGCCTGGTGCTGCGCCTCACGCGGGGTCGAGGACTCGACTGTTAAAAAGGCCTTTGGAACGCCTTCCGGGCACAGTTACCAGACGACCCTGGCAATGGCAGGCCTGACCCTGGATGCGTGGAGCCTTGTCTTCGAGCAGGCCACCAGGGAAGATCTGTGCAGTCTCTGCCTCGTGTCGAGATCCTTCAACACCCTCGCAACACCGCTCCTGTACCGATCGATCACCCTCGTCCAGGGTGACGCCGATATTGATGATTTTTCCACCCAAGGCCGACACTGGCTCCTCCTGTCTCGACTAGAAGACGATGCGAACGGAAACCTTCGAAACCTCGTGCAGGAGGTGGCTCTATGCCGTCCACCAGGGATCCGCATCAACACCAGCTTCCTCCGTCGCCTCACAACAGACAACTGCCTTTCTAAACTTATAACATCTCTACCAAACCTCCGCCGAGTCACAATAACCATCTCCAGACTCCAAACAGCCCACCTCATCCGCACCATCTCCACCCACCCCCGAACCCCCGAGCTGATCCTCCGCCTCGACACCGGGGAGTGCGCATTCGCAGACCAACACCTCCCCTGCGTCTCCAGCCTCACCGTCGCCGTAGACCCCTTCGACGAACGAAACGGCCCGAACGAACGCATGCTCACCGTCCAGCGCCTCTTCCTCAACTGTCCTGCCCTGCGCTCGTTCTCCCTCACTCTCTTCGAAAACTACGGCGGCTGCGTCCGCCACATCCCACAACACCCGGTTATCAGGACCTTCAGGCTCACTGGCACAGAGCGGTTCCCTCCGCTACAGGAACTTGGACTGAACGGGTACCGCGTGCGGGATGAGCTCGAGTGGATCCCGTTCCGTGACTGCGTGCAGTGGTCGAGGTTGTCCGGTCTGACTCTGGGACCGCTGCCGACGGGGGATAACCTTCTTAGTCGGATTACCGGGTATGCGACGTCCCTCGAGGCCTTGAGGGTGTACGCGTATGCGGATGAGGACCAGGAGAATTCCGAGGGGCTCGAGCGGCTTCTCTTGTCGTTTGACTCATTGAGGACACTGGAGGTTAGGGGGTATGTATGTTCTGTCGAGGCGATTGGGAACCATGCGGGGCTGTCGACGCTGTGTCTGCATGAAGATGAACCGGGGGAAAGGAGTGAGAGGCAGCGACGCGTCTTCACGGCGCAGGAGCTGGATTATCTCGACAGCCGGTGTCCGAAGCTGAGATCGCTGGCTATTGATATCCAGCGCGGTGATAACAAACTGGTGAGCCTTCCTGCCTTCCTTCTACAGATACGACCAACCGAAATACTAAACGGCTATAGCCCGACGACGTCCTCGAAAAACTATCCACAGGCTTCGCGAACCTCTCGCACCTCTCCCTGCACTTCGAACTCGGCCTCTCAACCCTGAAGAACCCCATAACACCGGTGCTAAACTACACCACCGCGCAAACCATCGGCCAAAGCATCTTCACTCACCGCCGGGAATCAGGAATCCCCATCTCCTCGGCGCAATCATTCAAACTAACCCTCTGGACGGGCTCCTCCTTCCGCCGCTTCCCGCAGTGGGAACCGCGTTTCTGTGCGTTCGAGAGATTACACACGGCGACGTACGAGGTTCGTCTGCTGTGTCTTCATGCTACTCCTGCTCCTGCTCGTACTTCCAAGTCAAGTGATCGACAAGTCGAGGTTGAGGTGCGCCACCTGCAACGAGAAAGACTCGAGCTTATCGAAGCGGGCAAGGCGAAGCCGGATACGATTTTGGAGAAGAAGGATCTTGGTGTGCAGGTTCGGGCGGCTGTTGAGGGGCCGGAAAAGAGGGGAGGCCGGTGGAGTCCGGATTACGTTTGAAAATTTCGAGGATACTGGGGGGAGGAGAGACGGCAGTTGTCGGTATTGTTGGGACGGCGTGGTACTGAGCGGAGCGGATGTAGATAGCGTATCGTGGTTTTGTGTCTAGAGTGAGGATATATGAGCTATTGCAGCTATATGAGCTATATGAGCTATATGAAGCAGATACTACCATTAGAATGGGGTGGTCGGAAGGAGGAGAGAGGGGCTGGAGTGGAAATATTATATTAAATAAGGACTTCAGCTGCCTAGTTGATAAAGGGAAACTTCTTACTCTACAATAATATACAAAGAATGCCCCAGCAGCTTCCGCAGGTTTCGCTGCCGGCCGTCTATCAATCAGAATTCTTCTCCACCCCCCTCAAGCGACCACTTCCGCAGCGCCCTGATCGAAAGCTCACTCCGGAACCCGGCCTCAAACATCTCGATCCCGGCCCACCCGATCATCGCCGCGTTATCCGTGCACAGCTTCGGCGGCGGCGCGATGATCTCCACGGCGCCGAACCCGCGCGCGTCGAGGAACGAGCGCAGAATATGCATGAGGTATTTATTTGCGGCCACGCCGCCGGATACAACGAGCGTTTTGACAGGTGGATGCTGTTTTTGTGTGTGCTTTTGGGGGTTGTGCTTGTTGTTGTTGTGTTTGATTTTGCTTCCGTCTGCACCCTGAGAAGACAGAGACTCCAATGCGATAACCGTCCTCGACGCAAGATGCTCGAAACACACCCTCATCACCTCCCTTGCTAGAACCCGTCTTTCCTCCTCCCCAATCTCCGTACTCTGGCTTTGCCTATGCCTTCCCGCAATAATAGAGTTTACAGCCGTCGCAAGAAACGCAAAGCTAAACGCCAGCTGCCGCGTCTCCGCGAACGGCGTCGTAATCGACCACCCGTACGCGGACTCCCGCTTCGCCCGCGCGATTTCCTCGCCCCTTGTTCGTGGCGTCGTGTAATCGGCGTAGTCGGCGGCGCCGTTGGGGAAGGCGAATTGTTCGAGTATCTTGCCGTACATTGTATTCTTTGATGTTGCTAGGAGGGAGGGAGGGAGGATTTCGCGGGCGACTTTGTCGAGGGATTCGCCGAGGGCGATGTCGGCTGTTGTCGCGAGGATCGAGTGCGAGGTGAGGGAGGTGGAGTTGACGAGGAGGGTGTGTCCGCCCGAGGCGAGGATCGAGAGGAAGGGGAATGCGGGGGCGGGTTCCAGTTGGGTGTCATTTGATAAGGTGGACGTTGCGGAAACGAGTCGCGGCGTAAGTAGATGCGCTTGCATGTGGTGGACGCCGATGAACGGGATCTGCCACGCGACGGAGAGCGCTTTCGCGGTGTCCAGGCCGACGAAGAGGTTCGCGCGCATCCCGGGGCCGCGGGTGACGGATATGAAGTCTGGTTTCCGGCGGTTGCCGTCGGGAAGGGGGATTATCTTTTGGATTTCGCATTTTGGCTCGGAGTCCGGCTCCGGTTGCCGTTCTGCTGGTGGAAGGTGGGTGAGGGCTTTGTTGACGAGGGTCGCGAGGTTCTCTTGGTGTGACTCGAGGGCGAGGATCGGGTGGATTCCTTGGTAGGCTGTTGAGTTGGAGGTGATGTTTTCGAGGAAGTGAATTTTAGAGGGCCCGGAATTTGGTTTGGAGACAATTGCAACTGAGGTGTCGTCACTGGAAAGATGGTTAGCCGGGCTACTGAGCTGGGGGACATCGTGTGACAGACCATGATGTCTCGATCGCGAGAGTGAGGAGGCCGCGACGGGCGGGTAAAGAGCGGGGAAGGAAATTTGTGCAGAAGGATGTACGACCGGCTGCGGTTGCAGCTCGCAAGATTAGCATGAGGATGGAGATGGACACATTGAAGGGCGATGAGGTGATGTTAAACAGAACGGAGGAGAGCTTCCGACGAAAGTTTCAGCACCTGCGCACGAGCCACAAAGCCCTAGATGGCGGCCCTAAGCCCTACTGTGTCCCAATTGGGCCGTGCCGTAGAAGAGCAGTGAAGTGGGAAGGGGTCGAGCGACAAGCCCGGGGAAACCACAAATCAGACTGCTCTCGACCTTCGAGATGGGGAGAGTGGCTTTTTGGGCTGTTTAAGACGGGGTTTCGGTTCTAGGGTGTGCGTATGCCTTCAAGGCTGGGGGGGCTGATTGTACAGAATGCGGGATGCCCTCTTTCGCACGACAGTGGGAGAAGTCTATCTTGCCGACGGGACCTTCGAGAGCCTTCGTTCCTGGAGGGGTGAATACGCCTGCCTGCTATGGCCATTCGTCAAGCCATGGAACTCATTGACTGTAGAAGATTCCTAACCACTGCATTGGGAAGAGAGTTAGTACCTATTCACTGGAGCATTGACTTACTGCAATCATTTCTAGACTCTTGTATTCACTGTTTTACACCCACTCAAGCTACATATACCTCGAAATTTCCCACGCTTGATCCCTCGAAACCGTCTTTCTCTCCATCCTTCATCCACCTTCATCCACCCTCGTCCACCTTCCAAGCAGCATGGCGCTCACAGTGAATCCTCTTATCGCTCTAATTCTCCCTACTGAGATCTGCTATGCATCTCCCAGTATTCAGCCTCGTTAAAGGACTCTCTTTGGCCAAAGACAGCCCTCGGTACGCTCACGGCGGTCCAGAAACCGCAGATGGTTTTACCTCGACCGACTTGAGAGCTGGTGGCCCCCAGTTGTGTGAAGCTCCTTGTGAGAGCTGGCACAAGATTCCATACACTATTCCCCACGCTAATATCCTCGAAGGGCGAGATTCATATCGACTTCTCACAAAACTAGGCGACATCTGCCGACTCGAGAACATTTTCTACAGTGAACTGCATTTCTGCGGGAGGAGATCTGTCTATGAACAAGATGCAGACCCGACTGTGACCCTCCTTATTGTTACGAGGCCTCGCAGAGCAGCTGGATCACCCTGGTCGGAAGCTGTTTTACTACCTAGAAAGCAAGGGCATCAGGCTCTGTGTCAATGGAAATTCTCGACCAGAAATTTGGTACGGCCGCAAGAATTTATCCGTGCTTGCCTACAGATGAGATATTTCCCATTTGGGAACAGGTTGCTACCGCCGTTTTCCCTGCAATTGATTGCCAAGGTGTATACTCGATTGGCTGCTATCGCATCGGCAGCGACGATGACCGCCGTTGCTGCCCCGAACAGTTCTTCTAGGAGTTGATCGTCGAGTCAAGCGCGACTGGAAAGAGCTTAGGGATACGGTCGCTACAGTGCTCGACGCCCACGGCCTGGGTACTGTGGCGGCGATAGTGCCCAATGACAACCTGATCGCAACGCGCGGCCACTTTACGCCCTCGGACACCGGGGCCATGGTGGAGGATTGTAGCAGGGAAAGCAAACTCGGGGTGAGCCTCAGCGCCGGCACGACGAAGGACGGCCATGGAACTCTTGGAGGCTGGGTTGAACTGCAAAATCCGCAGACGGGGGACTGGCTGCCGTTCGCGATCACTTGCTCCCGCTGCTGTTTTCCCGCCGAAGAGGGACTCCCGGCGGCGCATTTCCATGGTATGTAAGCTCCAGACTCTTCCTCCTCTTGAGAGGCACCAACTTATGATCTAACGTGCTTTTAGCGGTGCAGTGACGGAAAAGACATGGCGTTCGTATGGGCGACAAAGACAAAGCCAGCCTTCAACACCTTGACTCGCTCAGTTATCGTGATGTGAAGAACCGCCTCGATGCCCTCGCCGATCAAATCACAGCCAACGATGCTGTATCTGATTATCGTGAGGTGGAGGAGCTAAGGGCCAAAGACGAATTCGTGAAGCCCCTAGCAGAGAGGGTGTGGAAAATGACCGCCACAGCCCTTGAACAGAACCTCAAAGATAGGCAACATCTAAAGGAGTTCTTCCATCAACATACCTACATGCTAGGAAATATTTTTGCGGCGCCAGGCTTGAGAGACGCTCCCTCTGCAGATGATCCAACTAAGCATTCAATCCGGGACTGGGCCCTGGGCCAACCGTGTGAGTGGCGGACGGCCCCAAAGGAGAACTTGATTGTAAGGAGTGCTGTTGTTCTGTTGAATCCCTCGCAATTATCTTTTTATTTTATAGGATGCGTCCGCAAGAGCGTCGAGCAGTGTCTTATATTTCACTAGATTCGCGACGAGACTCCCGGCTGTAGATGAGGTGTTGTGTAAGGTCGGCCGGGGGAAGGGCTTCACAGACGCAAGTTACGGCAACCTAAAGTCCTGCAACGTTTCTGCAAAGGTCATCAATGGACAGGAGGCCATACTTGCGACATGGGAGCATGTGTTGTTTCGCAAGGGCCATGAAGTCGTGCGAGAAGGTGACTCGGGGGTTCCCTCATCTTTGGTCACGGTGGCTTGGTCTATAGGATGCTGTTCGGGGGTGCTGGCTGCCAGGACCTGGGCTATTTCACAGCTACCCGAGATCTCCATGCTGATACTCAGGATATCACTGGCGTGACGAGGATCCGACTGCGCTAAAAGGGTATGTATGTATGAACGAGAGCCGCAGCCAGTTCTCGAGGTGTTCGTCAAGCCTGGATCTGATGCGGTTGCTTTCGTTTCTGCATTGCAATCGTCTTCTCTTCCCTTTTTGCTACAGTGTGCTCATTTCAAATTTACTGCCTGCCAACCTTATTCCTGTCTTCTGTCCGTAGGGCCGTAACCATCACATACCAGAAACCGTAAAAAAAAACAACTCTTCAAGAGAAAAGGGGTTTCCCCAATAAGACCACCGAGTTCTGGACTCGATTCCCACTGGCTTGGAGGAAGTCTCTAAGTAACAGCGTGAATCAGTTCCCTTGGGGGTTATTCTCAATTCGGGATACTATTTACCTTTATCTGCTGTGCCTGAGTCATGCCCTACAGTAAATTTCGTTCTTGGATATTGTAAATAGGTCCGGACCTGCTGTCGCCACTGACTGAACCACGAAACATATTCACCATATGTCTTTGGTAAGTATTGATTTGCATGTTGGTTATGCCCGTTTGCTTTGTACTTGGCTAACAGTCTTTGCTTCCTTTATAGGCTCCGACTCTGCCGGTGGAAATACAGACATTACAGTTGGGATTGCATGAAGGATTGCTGGTGGCGGATCATATTATTTGATCTGACTATTGTTCAGCACCAGTCAAGTTACCTCGTTTTCTTCTTGCTTAATCCTCCCTTGAGTGATCTTGGGAATGCCCTATCATGTCGCAGATGCTACAGCACGAGCACGGCGCTTCGAAAGTCCGACAGCCAGTACGGTAGCGGAGCGTAAGATGTATTTCCAACGTCCATGAACATATTTCAGTGGAGCAGCACCTGCCACCTCAGAATACGAAGAGCGTTTCACAATACGTTGCCGAAGCTTCCAGCAGAATAGCTTCTCATGCTTCTAATCGCATGCTCGTATGCCCCTTACCGCCAGACCTGTCCACATCTAAATAGGGGTAACATCCACCCAGAAGCGCGTGTCGTCAGACTGGTACGCAGGATCGTTGTCAATCTGCTCTTGGATCCAGTACACGGCCTCCTTATACGCTGCGAAGAAGCGTCAGTCACGCACCACCCCAGTCCAGAGACCGGGAATGAAATCAATCATACTCTGAATATCCCCCGTATTGGGATCTTCTATCCCCGACGCACCGTTCCGGTGGCCCGCAAACCAAGTGTCGACGCCGTAGTACTCCTGACAGTCCCAACGAGATGCCACGTCCGCATTAATATCGGAGCTGAAGAGGAAGCATGCTTGTCAACTCCTGTAAATATGCACCGAGGATGGGGGTAATACTTGAGAACAGCGCCATTGTTCCAGTCTGCCGTGGACTGCCCGGCGAGCCCAGCCCGCGTGGCACACACGCGGAGCATGCCCCAGTTCTGCTTGAAGAGGCCGAAGTTTGCGGCGTCCTCGGTCTTCGCGTCGCCGTAGACGTAGTCGGTCGTCATGGTCTCGCTGTCTTGATGATTAGGAACGCGGTTCTTCCCGAGGTCAGGAGTGGGGTGGCGTACGTCTCGAGCATTGCAATGGCGAGGTCGAGAGTGTTTCCGCCTGCGTTCAGCACGGCCTGCTTGCGCTCACCGAGGCCGGGGACGGTATAAGAGCCGCGGTCGTCCTGCCGTTTTGCGGGTGAGGCGAGGGCTCCCAGTATGGAGATAGAAGTAAAGACGAAATAGATGGCTTTCATAGTGGATGTAGAGTGTTGAGTTGTTGTAACTTCCGAGTGAGTGTGCTGTCCTCCTTCTGCCTAGGCTGCGAACAAGGGACACTTTATAACTCTCCGGATGAAGCCAGTCCAGGCTTCAGCTACCCAACCTCAGTCTCGTACCGATGTCTACTCCGTTCTCAAAGAAGACGAAGCGTTTCACAATGTCTCTCCCGAGCAATGACTGAAGACAACTCGTCGACGTTACGATATAATCACAAGGGGATCGACAGACCACATCCCCGGCTGAGGAATGTCAATACTTGACTCTGCGAGCTAAACTGGATTTGCCGCGGACTGTTGCAGGTGAAAGGATACATTCATTGCATTGATATTGCGAATCTTCCCCGGACCTGCAATGAGGATGCAGACACACCCGCGGACGGGATTTTATAATCCCGTTCTAGCTTCGTGTCCGTGTGCGGAGTGACGAAAGTTATACTAAATTCGGCCAGACTCCAGTCTGGTTGACGTCTCCCTTCGCATCTTCGAGACGCGTGTGTCTTGCAAATTAAGGGCTGCCCCAATGATAACCCTCCATGCTTGTTATCCTGGCCGCGCGCGGCTCGCTATTGGGGAGCGAAGGAACCAGAGCCTCCTGTGAAACTGGTGAATCGCCTGGTGGGGCCAGCTATGAAACAGATGATGATCGGGCCGATCTGTGGATTGACTCTGACGATGGGAGGCCCGTGAATAATTTTGGCTATGCTTTAAATTTGTTGGCAAGGGCGGGGAGGTGAGCGTGGGTGCCTTTGATCGGGGGCTTGGCTATGGAGAGTGAAGAGTAGCTGGGAATGAGATACTCAGTAGTTGCAGGAAGATGCAAGTTATCCCGACTACTTGTCTCATGAGAAGGAAGCCGGCCGAGCCATTCCCGATTGATCTCCATGAGCCAAAGCTGAGGTTTTCCGTTGGATGTATCGGCGGGTCGGCAACAAATTCCGTCTGGTATAGTACTCTTTGGCTTTCTTGAAGGTAATAATGTAGGTTCACCGTTGTCATCGCTCCGGCTCAAGCACAGGAAGATCTCGGATCAACGCTATCTGTCCTACCCAGCTCGACAACTATACCGCGGAAGTATGTGATACAATGTTGCTTGAATCGCCGAGGCTATCGACAGGGACCATCCCATGGTGGAGTACGGTCGGGGGAAAAAGAAAAAACACAAGTAAAGTCCTCGCATCGCAGCAAATGCCTCAAATTGCCTCGTATCGAGCGGTTTGGTCAATCCGTCTGCGGGGTTCGAGGTTCCTTCCACACGGACGAATTCAATGGCTCCATATTGCCTTTCGGTCCGTTGGAGGGCTACCGTGGGTACAAAGGCGGCTTGCGGCGTCCAAGCGACCGAGACGTCTGCTGCTGTCAGCCTGTGTGGATATGGTCTAGGCGTCCCAAGGTCGCTCCGTAATACTGTCAGCCAGCGAATTCGAGCGGAACGGTCTGATAATCTCGACAGAACGGTGTCGCTTGAATGCCTGGGAGCTCAGGCCACCACAGCAGAGCCAAGCCGGATGTCTCGGTTAGCCTGGGCGTGGACGATCTCGTGGAGATTCTGTCGCTTGAGCCGAGGTGAGCATGACGGTTCGTATTCCCCATGCTCTCGGCAAACAAGACGGAGAAATTGGAAGCGAAAAGCTAATGCGGCTCTGCGGCCCGATGGGCATGAGATGAGGTCCCGACAAATAAATCCTCCTCTATCTTCATTCTGCCAGCGCCACCAACACATTGATCCATGTGACCTCCTCATCACACGACGGCATTTTCTCCGGAATGAGACAATCGGACGAGTCCTGCCAGTGATGCGCCAGAGACCTGAATCAAATCCAACTCTCATCTTGTTCGGCGCCTGGCTATTCCGAAGAGAGGCAAAGTAATTTATACTTGAGTCATGGCTGTGGACTGAGAAGCACGCTAACACTTGAAAGCGCCTCCGGCTGGACTCACTCGGATTTCTCGGTCTCCACTGTGAAAAATCGACACGGTTTTTACCCCTTTCAACCGGGTATAAAGACTCAGCTCCATTCCTTTCCGAATTTTAATGATACCCAAGCTTTGAGCCTCCGCCACCATGAAGATCGCTCCTTTCTGGGTGTCTATCGCCCTATCAACAGTCGTTACCGAGTCCATCGCAACGTCTGCCTCCACCACCTCTACTGCAGCCACGCCGACCTGCACAGCGTCCCTCATCACCGACCTCTGCAACTACCCAGACCCTGAACCCGGTACCGCCGCCGCGGAAGACAGCAGGGCCTCCTGCTGGGAATACTGCAACGACCACCCTCCATGCGACTTTGTGATCTTCGCTGCGGGAAACCCCTACCTCGGCACCGGCGCATGCTGGCTATACCCAGGCGAAACCTTCGACAAAAGCAAAGGTAGCTCCGACTGCGCCAATCCCTACCTCTCCGTCTACGACAAGCCCAAGTGTACTGGCGGGGACGAAACCAAAACCCCGACCGACGACCCCTGCGCCGCCGCCATCGCGACCCCCTCCCCAATCGCCTCGGTCTGCGGATACCCGACGCCGCCAGACGGCTGCTTCAACGACTGTATTGCGAGCTCCGGCGCACCAGACTGCCTGAGTCAATGTGCCAAGGCCGAGTCGTGCAGCTACGTCGTCTTCAATCCGGGCCTGGACAGCCACTCGCCGTATGTCTCGGGGTCGTGCTGGATGTATCCAAATGGAACGTTTGACGCGGAGTCTGCGGGTGAGTGCAGTGGCGGTGGCGATCCGGACCAGTTCGTGTATACCAACCCGTGTCCTAAGCCATCGCCTACATCGACCACGTCGTCGTCCGCGACGGAAAGCTCGAGTGGCACCGGAACTGCGGGCGCTACGACTACAGGCTCAACGGCGAGTGCTGCGATGGAGGGAACTTCTACGGACAAGGATTCTGCGCCTGGAGGCGTGTCACCCACCTATCCGCTGGCCATAGGTGTGGCCATGTTGATATGGCAGGCTCTGTACTAATCTTGTATATGTTAGTTGTACGCTAAACAAGGTACATACAGAATGATATCCCATGCATTGCTAGGCTTGTATCATGTAGTTACCTTAGCTTCCTGTTCCCGAACACTCTTTGATAGTTACAATGAACGAACTGAAACCTCGACTACCAGGGGCACGGCGACACCAGACAGGTAAAACCTCTGGACACAGACACGGTGCAGTTCAGCACGTTCTACAAAAGAGATGGAATGGACTTGCAGTCGCGGGTTCGTTATCAATCTTATCGGTCTCGCGGTGTCCGAGCTATATCAGGCTATCCCAGCGCTGATCACACCAGACTCCATCGTGGGCAGTCAGTCTGGTTCACTCACTGATTCCCTGTTCTTCTCGCGGGGGGGGTCTTGTCGGAAGTGGAAAGTTCTGATATGACAACGGTGTACAGCATGACTAAGAAATGAAACCCTATACATGGATAACTTTCCCAACATCGAATCCATCCTTGGGCTCCCCCGAGTTCCCCGACAGCACATACCCCCGTTGATTCGCCGTAACCCGTATACCTCGATTCTTGAACTCTGTGGTGTAGTGTGTATGCCCAAAAACCCAAACTTTAACACCGCTTGACTTTGAGAGCTGCGGGAGGACGTCAGTTCCAAAGGCCGAGCTCCAAGGGTTATTCGCATGCTGCGGGCTAGACGTTCGCCGGAGGGACGGAGCATGGTGTGTCACGACCACTATAGATCGCTTCGTGGATGTGGACTGTGCGGCATCCCCCCGGCCGCTCCGGATTGACTCTATCTCGCCCAGCAGCCAGGAAAGGTCCGCCTCATGAGATCGACTGTGATCATCAACGATCCAATCTTGGATCTGCTTGAAGTCTTGGATTATCAACCGGACAATGTCCACCGCTTCACCGGGGACTTTTGACCAGAGCGTGCAGCCAAGAATAGTCACACCGGAGCTGGGGATATCATAGCGTCCCCGGTGCAGGAGAATGAGGCGGCCATTCAAGGAGGGTTCCTGCTCGAGTTGCCTGGCCCTTTGCAGTCCTGCTGCAAAGGTATCATTGTAGAACTCGTGGTTGCCAAGGACGAGAAATACGAGCTCAAAGCGATCGGTCTGCTTCTGTAAGAAGCTGCGATAGTTGTCGTAGTCCACTAAGCGGCCAACATCACCGGCGAGGATGAGATGTTTAGAGCGTAGAGGTATTTCATAGGACAGGTATTGTTGATTGATCTCAAGGTGGAGGTCGGAGAGAACTTGGAAAGAGGTGGACTGTTTATGGAGGATTGAGTGAAGCTTCTCAAACATTCTGTTGTCCGGACGGAGGGCTCGAAGCCGTTGGAGAGAGACGTGTGTGATTCACTAATGGCGACAACCTTATTGAAACCAACAGCTGACGCCCGAATTCCAGGTTGCATCCTTCGACCAACAAACAAAGATGATGATGATTTCCAGCTTCCTCAAGTCAACCCTCTGCACTCTCGAGGAAAGAGACACGCCTCGGCAGCGGCCATTCGATACTGCTCCGTATCGAAACGCTTGGTCCGGCTCCGAGATGTGATCCTGGCAGAGCACCTCGACCGCGTGAAAAGGCCCGCAAAGCCTTCCACAACATTGCCCTCTGGTGCTTCGCTCTCTCGTATTTTATCAGTGCCAAGCGCAGACGTTGCATCGGCTGCCAATGGCGCTCTCACGTGCATCGCGGCCAAGCCTCAGGCTCCATCGCCCATCGCCCTTGAAATCGCGTCCCCTTCTCTTGAATCCCCTGTCGACCATTGCACATCCGAAAGACCTTTGTCTGCAAAATGAAGCTCTTACTGTTGGCCCTCGCAGTGGCTGGCACCGCCGTCGCCGACGACTACCTCTACAGCAGGCGTCTTACCAAGCGATTTGTCGACTGCGATGGCAACTACAACGTCTGTGCGTGACCCTATATGTCCATCGTCTCACGCCACAAAGCTAACCAGGCTACAGCCTTCTTCCACGTCAACGACGTCCACGCCCACCTGGACCAGTTCGCCTCCTCGGGGACAGCCTGCGAGGACCCCGCAGAGGGCTGCTACGGCGGCTATGCGCGCATCAAAACCAAGGTCGACGAGCTGCGCGCCGCGCACCCGGACAACCTGTGGCTGAACGCTGGCGATGAGTTCCAGGGCACGCTCTTCTACCAGTACTACGGCGGCGAGAAGATCGCGGAGACGATCAACACGCTACGCTTCGACGCAATGACCCTGGGCAACCACGAGTGGGACGGCGGCGACGAGGCTCTTGGCCGCTTCCTGCTCAACCTGACCTTCCCTGTTGTCTCGTGTAACGTCAAGAGCGGCGTTCCTTCGCTCAATCACACGATCAAGAACTACCATGTCTTCCCGGACCACGGGGTCGCCGTTATCGGCGCGACGACCCCCACGACGCCAGGAATCTCGCAGGTCGGGAACAAGACGGTCTTCCTCGACCCCGTGCGGGAAGTCCAGAGGGCGATATGGGAGATCCGCAATCGGACGGACGTCAACCGCATCGTCCTCCTCTCGCACCTCGGCTACGATGAGGACCAGGAACTCGCCGCGCAAACGGAGGGCCTCAGCCTGATTATCGGGGGCCACTCGCACACACTCCTGGGAGATATGGACGATGCCAAGGGGAAGTACCCGACCATCGTCGAGGATCGTAACGGTAACGAGGTCTTCATTGTCACGGCCTACCGCTGGGGCGAGTACCTCGGGGCCATTGACGTGACCTTCGACGAAGACGGGCACGCCCTCGCGTACCACGGCGCGCCGATCCACATGGACAACAGCACGAAGCTGGACGCCAAGCTGGACGGGAAGATCCAGGAATGGGCTGAGGCCTTCGCCGACTTCGCCGCCGAAGTACTCGGCGAGACGGACGTGCCGCTCGTCCAGTCCACATGCCAGGACGGGGACTGCCTTCTTGGCCAGGTCATGGCAGACGCGATGTTCGAGTACCGCATTAACCAGACCGAGGGAGCCACAGAGGAGAAGCCGGATTTAGCGCTCATCAATGCCGGCGGGATCCGCGCGGAAATCGACGCGGGCGAGATCACGCGGGGTGAAGTCCTGACAGCGTTCCCCTTCGGCAACGCCATCGTTGAGCTGCAGTTCTCGGGAGCAGATCTGCGCAAGGTCCTCGAGGGCGCTGTCTCGTACGTCAATCAGTTCAACAACCATGAAATCACCTCGTAGTTCCAGGTCTCGCGGGGCGTGCGGATTGAGTTCAATCCGGGCAACGAGGCGGGGAGTCGTCTTGTCGACGTGACGCTCGACGGCGAGGCTCTCGATGACGAACGCGAGTACCGCGTCGTGACGCTGGACTTCCTGGCTGGCGGGGGTGACAATATCTTTGTGGCGACGGATGACTTTATCACGCTGGATACGCAGGATGAGGTGTTGACGCAGTACATTGCCGCGCGGACGCCGCTGTCGCCGCAGCTGGAGGAGAGGGTTGTGGAGACTGCGTGATTGCATAGACTCGCCGAGGCAGCTCTTATCATCTAGATTCAGTTTCTTTAAGATAGATCTCTCATTGTTCGTGGAATGTTTGCTGGTAGCGTATCCCCCCCAATCCCTCTCTGATACACACCCCTCGCATATGGTCCGTCCATCGTCGAAGCACTTGCACTCACACCCCTCGGTGCCCTCGAACTGATATGTTTCATCTCAACAAACTCTTAAGATTTCGATAGCTTGATTTTTCTCCTAGAATACAGGGAATAACGCGGGTTGATCTATTTTGGTCCTGTTCGTCTGAGGCAAGCAGGCCCGCTGGCTTCATGACTGGCCTACAGTGAAAGCTGCTTCGTCTCGTCGTGTCGTAGACACTCAAACAACAAGGCCAGCGCTTCAAGCAGACATCACTCGGACAAGACCCTGCCATGCACCCCTGATGGTGTACTCGTGTCAGCACCTCACTCGTCTCCGCACCAAAATAAACCCTCATTGAGAACTGCTCGCAGCCGGTCGGGCCGTCGCGTCGAACAGAAGTGAAGGAGCAGGTTATCTTGCCCAATAAATCGCACGCGACCGAGCCAGCCATGAAACGCCTCTCAGCCGCCGCGGGGCCCCTGCATCTGCATCGGCGTCCGCAAGTCCGCATGGGCGCAATTTCGTTATCTCGACCGCGACTGGACAACCTCGACGATAGCGGCCGCGCACGGCACGAACCGCTGTTCGTGCGTCGCTCAGCCTCGTCCGAGGGCCGGGGAGAAAATTCGCCTCTGGCCGTCCCCAATCGATGATTTTTACTCTGTGGACGGGAAGTCGACGTGCGTTGGTGGATTATTGCTCTGCGTCCTGCTCCGTGTCACGGTTTACTACGTGTAGGGTTGAGCACCACGAAAGGTGGTGCTGGGCCATCGAAATGAGCGTCGCAGCGCCGTTGGCATTCCCGCCCCCAAAGGGGCCGTCTGATAACACGGCCCAGACGTCGAGCTAATGCAGCCAAGCTGTAGGAGAGGAGCCCGTTCCGGGCCCGCGGCACAGCTGCGGCGCAGCAAGGCTGAGAAGACGAGGTCGGAGGTGCTCGCTTGTCTCCACGTATTTACCTGCGTACTTCCCCGGCCGCCCGGCTGGGGGAGCGAAGGATTCTGTACTCCCAGGAAAGTAACTGCACGTCTTCACGATGCTCCTCAGTGTCTACGGGCTCGTCCTCCTACAATGCCTCAGCGCGAGCGCGGGATATGTCCCCGTGCGAACACTGCACAATGCTGACGAGGACACGACCGTCGCGATCAAACGCGCCTTACACGACGCAAGAGGCGAGACGTACACGCTCAACCGGACTGAGTTGACCAAGAGCTGGGCAGATGCAACCCTCTTCTCAATTGGCACGAGGTACGGCCCTGCCCCCTCGTCTCGAGGGAAGCGTAACTGACCTAGTCCTGCAGTTCAAGCACAAACACCTCTATCGGTTCACACGAGGGAACCCTCGACACCGAGGCCGGCCTCTCGCTCATCTGCACAGCGTGCTACATCAATGGCTCCGTCAGCGGCTCTCTCACAATCGAAGACGACTTCAACGTCACGCAGGCGATTGACAGCGTCACGGACGAGCTCGCAAACGTAACAGAGACAGCGCTCCACCAGCTCGGCGATTTCGCGGGCGACTTCCTCGAGAGCGCCATCGACCTCGACTTCGACGATCTCCCCGCCTGGCCGACTCTCGATCTCGACCTCGACCTCGCGGATGCGGATGGGTTTCCCGGCGTGCATGCGCAGTTTGAGTTTGATGGCCTCGAGCTGTATCTGGAGTTGGATCTGCAGCTTTCGGCCGGGGCGACGTATACCTTGGATTTATTCACGTCTCAGGGCCCGGCCGGGTTTGCGATCCCCGGTCTCGAGGCCGGCGCGCTGTTCAAGGTGTCCCTGGTGCTGATTGCGCAGGCGGAAATCAACATCGGGAGCGGGATTCACATCAAGCTCGATGACGGACTGGCGCTGGAGCTGGAATTATTCAACAAGAATGTCTCGGGGATTACCTTGTAAGCTGCTCGTCTGCTGATAACCCTAACGCAAATGCAGCAAGACTAACGAGCTGAGCTAGACCCGGCGCGCAGGTCGAGTTCCTCCCGGTCACAATCGACGGCCACGGCAGCATCCAAGCGCTCCTGCAGCTGCAGGCAAGCGTCGGCTTTGAGATCTCCTCCCTGGACACGCCGTCGGCGCTCGACCTACCGAAATTCAGCGCGGGCGTGGGCGCCGAGGTCTTCGCGTACGTGGCGGACTTCCTCTTCACGGTTGACGCAACGACAGATGATGACGCGGAGTGCGCGGCTGAAGCAGTCGCGGAATATACCCTTGCCGTGGGTGCTGCGGCGGGCGCAACGATCGCCGTGGATGAGTACCAATGGGGTCCTGCGCCGACCACGACGGTGCCGGTTTTCTACACGACGCTGGCGAGTCTGTGTGCGGGACCGAAGACCGCGGCTGCCACTCCCTCTCCGTCTCCAAGACTTCTCGAAGCGAGACAAGAAGACAGCGAGCTTGAGACGACGACGATCTCGACGACGATAACAAATACCCTCGTCAGCTGCGCGTCAACGGGTCTGATCAACTGCCCCGTCAATCTGCAGAGGACGACAACCGTCGAGCACGAAATGACGACCGTTCTCACCGTCGAAGACGGTGTAGATCCTACATTCCCAGCTAGCACATTCGGCACATTGACAGCTGCCATCCCGTTCGGGGAGAATGTGCGCACGGTGGGCGCGACGTCCGGGACGCCGGTTTCCTACACCCCTCCGCCAGCTACCCCTTCGTCGACTGCTGGGACGGATGATACCGAGGAGTCAGATGATGGAGACGACTCTAATCGGAATCCGCTGATTATCGGGCTGAGTGTGGGATTGGGCGTGCCGGCTGTTATCGCGATTGTCTTTGCTCTTTGGTAAGCTCCTCCACTTAAGTTATAGTTAGGGTTTGATCCGGATTGTCTGACTAATGTGCAGGTGGTTCTTCGTCCGGCGGAGGAGATACTCGCCGGTCTCGCCTGAGACGACGAAATAAGTCGAGATAAGTCGAGATAAGTCTTGAGACAGGGCAGGTCTGCCCTGGACGTGAGTTTGGGTTGTACTTGAAGAGAATGAAAATAGTAATTGTACCAGTTCCAACACTATGCTGATCGCAGCATACTCAACTCCCCAGCAGTATATCGGGTGCCTGATAGCTGTACTATCAGCATCGCATTCGAATGCCCGAAAAAGAAAACCCAATGTAGCATGAGTTCACTCCATGATTCAAAACCCCAATCCCTAATATCCTATCCTATCTACCCTCCCTGCACAAACAACATGCACATCACGGCCAAAGGTAAAGCACGGTGCTACGCAATCTCCGCCGCACTCGAAGTGTAGGGTGTGACGAATTCTTTTTTCAACCATTCTGCTGCGGCCACGCCTTTCTTCCTCCGTTGGATCATTGAGTCTTACCTTTACCTTGTTTGATCAACTACGAAGCTCTTGTTGCCAAATATCAAGATCAGGGGAAGGCATACTTTGCCTGTTGAGATGTGCATTAGGATACGTATGTCTTAGTTTGCTATTCACCTTGTATTGAACGTAGTTGTTGTGCCGCGGACCCTTTGCTGAGAGCACCTGCTAGATGGCTCTGCTTCCTGACTGACGAAGCAACTGGACAATATCCTCATGTCCACGGTCTGCAGCATATGATAGGGGTGTTTGACAAAAAGAGTTCTTGGAATCTATATCTACCTTCCCAGTCTGGATAAGAAGCTGGACAACTTCCTTGTGTCCATTTCTTGCAGCCCATGATAGAGGTGTTTGATGATATCTCGAGTCCTTAGAATTCATGTCCACCTTCCCAGACTGAATAAGAAGCTGGACAACCTCCTTGTGTCCATTTCTTGCGGCCCATGATAGAGGTGTTCGACTATCAGAGTCCTTGGAATCCATATTTACCTTCCCAGTCTGAATAAGAAGCTGGACAATCTCCTTGTGTCCAGTTTCTGCAGCCCATGATAGAGGTGTTCGATCATAACTGGAGTCTTTGGAATCCACATCCGCACCCTGTTCTAGAAGTGTCTTGGTAATTGCATAATGCCCACAGTATGATGCTAGCATAAGATTTGAAAAATTTCCGGTTTCTTTAAGATCTGTAGTTTCCCAGAAGATATCAAACCATGCTGCATAGCTTCTCAAACTTGGGTTACAAATCCTCAGGGCAGAGGAGAGTATGGCAGCCGTAGGAGTAATACCAGCCTCGCGGAAGTGAATAGTCCAGCTTTTGGCGGAGTAATATAGGAAGTTGTGGCTATCCATGATGCTGCTATTGCTATCATCTTCGTCTGTGCTTGTATTAGAATTTAAGAAATCAAGATAGCGCACGCAGACAGTCGCAAGCACCTCGTGTGCCTGGGTAATAGTGATGGAGCGATACCAGCCTGGCTCTAATGGAATAGTATTGGACGATTCCAAATCACCCAGAAGAAACTCGCGAGCTGTTTGGTGGAGAAAATGAATCCTGCCGTGATAAATTGAGATAAATAGCCCACATAATGCTCTGAGGCGTGCCTTAAAGTCCTCTTCAGTCTCCAAGTCAAGGTCATCAAGCGACTGCGATGTATCTTCTACATTCACAGCAATATTCATTTCCGAAATTGTCAGCGGCTGGGTCGCGGCCAAGATGATGCTCAAGACTTTTCGAACCTTCAAGGGATCCTTAGACTTGCTAAGAATTTGCTCGTATACCGCATTAACACTTGTTGGAATTATCTTCAAGGCAGACTCGGCCCCTTTCACTGTTTTTTTGAAGTCTTCTTCCTCCAAGTAGTTGAACACGAGGTATACCCAGAGGTAAGTACAGTGGGGAGTCTTCCGTAGTCCTTCATTCAGCTTCTCAGTGACTTTGTATGATAGGTTCTTCTTCTGCGACAGCTGATTGACCTTGTGCGTGATAACATGATTCACCTCATAACTAATGGTTTCCGACTCTTCCTCTCCTGGTATACGAATATTCAGAAAGGTGCGCAATAAGCTGCCGAATCTAGATACAATCGACTCATATAAACAGCATGTTAGGAGATATTTCAGCTTGCCCTGGCCGCCACAGAATTAACTCTCCACGTTCCACGTGAGGTCTGGAAGTTCCGACTCGCTGCATTCGTCTAGGGCATCAAGGACCATGATTATTAGCCCTGCCTGGGGATCTCCAGTCGCGTTTCGTAGAACCTTCTACAGTGATTCTATCAAGTTGATCAGACCTTTCCCATCTTTGCTGTACTCTAGCATAGCATGTTTGATCAGATGGGGCTTCTAGGCAAATAGTTGGTGAAGCAGTGCACAAAGTGCTTGCCAGACCCTCTCCTGGACTTTGTCTTTAAAGAAGAAGTAGCAGATTGTTGCTGATCAAGGCAGGTAATTATTAACCAGGTACCAGGCTAGCACTAACTTTCCACAGCCAGGATCCGCTGAGACGAGCAGGGGGCCAGACTCAGCATGTAACCACTTCTGGAAGTTCTCGTGCTGGAGGAACCACAGGCAGGTGTTTTCAACCCTCTTCTCCACTCGATTCTTATACTACTCATACGTGGTTTCATCCCTGCTGTCACTCGTGAGGCGGAACAGCTGGTGATACTTTTCTTCTTTGTCAGACAACCTTTCCCTGGCTAAATCATTCTAGGCTTTGAGCTGCTTCTTTGTATGGTCCAGGGTCTGCTTTGCTAAGTCCTGGTTCTCTTTGACAGTATCATGGAGGCCTGGAGATACGATTAGCAGGTATTGAAATTATAATTCTTAAAACTTGTAAATACCAAGGATAATTTCACTGAGCTTCTTCTCGGCCTGAATTGAACTTGGACGAATCTGGCAGATTATATCTTTCACATACACAGCCGCTGTTATCGCTGCAAAGCCCTGCCACTCCTTATTCTTATGCGAGTCCAAATAGTCACATATACCGCGAATAACAAGACAGGGGAACTGATTCATCAACCCTGCGGCCTCCATTTCAAAACAGAGGATATTATTCTTAGCTGCCAGCTGATCGCGCACCAATACATCCTCCATCACCTTGTTTGCAGAAGCGATAAGCCCATAGTGAATAGCTGGGTTTGGTTCGTTTGTAGCTCGTGTGCGCCGCTAGATGATATTTGACGCATTACTAGCACAGAATTCTGCACAGCCCCTTGGATCATGGATCACTTTGGCTTGGAATAGGGTATCAGTGTTTCCTAGCGGCCGTCCATACTCTTGTCAAAGCCATGGGTTCCGGTTCAAGATGCCGTCGATTGTGTTCTCAATATGGTGCCCCTTTCTCTTGTACTGCGCTCGCAGCCCCGCCAGTGCAGTACGGAGAGCCACCAGAGGCTGATTAAGAAACCACGTGTGTTGGAAAGAACGACCCTGTATTGTCTTGCCAAAATCATACTAGAACACACCACCTTTCCCGTCCCGCGGTGCACTAACAACAACATCGCCCAGGCAAATATCATGCCTTTCGCTTGGAACACCGCCACCGATACCAACCAGTAGCCCGATTCGAATGTTTGGGAAGCTATTCTGGATATTCGTGGCTACCGTGGCCGTGGCAGCGGTTCCATATTCGCCATCTGGTAAGACAGCAATGACAATGTTATGTTCTCCGATCCTGCCCAGTGCGTAGTTATTTGTGTCGCCGGGCGACACAAAGTCCTGTCCGTCCGGCCCTTCGTGCTCTTCATCGAGAAATTCTTGAGCTGCCACGTATTCGGTTGATATGGCGCAGATCCAGGCGATAGTGTAATCTGTAGGATTCTTGGAAGGAACGATCGATTGCGGCGGGGCAGACGGTATAGCGGTACTTGCAGGGAGTGGATAGGATTGCGAAGTGCGGGTATGGTCGACCTCTTTCTCGGGAGGGGCTTTTCTGGCGCTTCCGGACTGTGTCTTCGGATGCCGGCTGAGGGAGGGGAGGGGGGGACTCCGCTCTGCAACCGGGGTAGCGACGCTTGCGGGGGCTGGAAAGGATGGCGAAGTGTAGGTTTGGTCGGGCCTAAGATCATTCTCGAGAGGGCTTTTTCTGGTGTCTCCCTGCCGTGTCGAGAGGAAGATAACAAACCCTAAACCAAGTAGCAAAGTCAAGATAATTGCGCCGGCTGCGCTTTCCATCTTAGACAGTGAGCCCAGGGAAGTTCAGGGCGGGTGGACGAAGAGTCAAAACTCTGGTTTCAAAGGTCAAGCGTTTTCAAAAGACTTGCAATTCTCGCCTGAAGGAAACGGAGGGGCTCATAAGCTGGAGGCTGAGGCTGTGAGGCTGTCAATGCACCCCTGAAAAGCCAATCATTGACACTTCTATTTCTCCAGGATGCGGCACGGAAAAAGCAAGCAGGATGCCATATCGCAGCCTTGTGCTGGCATGTCAATCTCATTAGCCCTCTAATTATGTCCTCTGCCTCCAGACATTGATTGGTCTTGTGGAGATTGCGTATGACCCTGGCGAACTGCAGACTTGTCGACCTGGGATTTGTTGTCAATGAAAAGCATAACCTAAGATTGCTGCATGAGGGCTTGTATTTTAGCCTCCCTGGAGGCAACACAGAGTTATTCATTGCATACTAGGCGCCAACAATATCATGATTTTCCTTACACATCCCAGCTTTCGACCCATAACTATAATTCGACTTTGGTAAGATTTACGATAAAGTAAATTCTATGCTGATAGACATGCCAGAGGATGCTCGAGTGCTCAGGGCTCTAGAGCAGGCACATCTAAACGAGATTTTGTCTCGCCTTATTGCTGAGCGTGAGAAAATATTCCAGCCCTTTTTATATCGAATCGAGAGAAAAAATGAGCAAATACGAGGTCCTGGGATGGTGTTGGTCTCTCCTCTCACTCTTGTTTTCTTCAATTTCCACGTCGAAGCTTTAAAAAAAAAAAATACTCACAGGCTCTAGTTTTCAATGCTATATCGGTCAAAGAAGCATCTAAGGGAACCAGTCTGGTCGATAGGAGAGCTTTACAAAGACCCGACATTCTGGTATTCACTGTAGCTACCATTTTCTACCTCCCAATGAGCTTCGTCGCCATATGTTTTCGCTGTTACCTTCACTTTCCGTTCCTTAGATAGATAGATTGCTAACACCTAGCTGGGAGTCTCAAGTCCCTTTACAGCATGCACCTATTTGACTCTGGCGACGTCGCATCTGCGTCTCGGACTCCCTTTATAATCACATGTTTGTTTTGTAGGGAAATATGTCATTGCAGCTTCTGTCCTTTGGCTTGTTCGATGCTGGAAAGAGATCAAGAACCTATTCCGAGGTTCAGAGAAATCTGGGACTAAGGAAAAAGTCTATCCGCGGGAGAATTCCCAACTTGCTTCCCGAAGGAAGCCATCCGATACTACTGTCTAGACATTTCCTAAATATAAAGCCTTGCTGCTCAGTGTACAGAAGTTATTGTTGCTTGACCTTCAACTTCCCCGTTTTCAAACGATCAAAACGCAAACCAAGTGGCTGCACTCCATTACACAGCATGGAAATATAAACCGCCAAGACCAGAGACTGGATGGCTGGCAAACCTCGCGGGAACGGACGCCGTATGACATCCGGCGGGGTCCGGCTTGACCTACGCCTTTCCAGTTACTATTCCCGGGAGACTCCAACCTCCCCTTATAAATATTCCTGCATTGCTTGGCTGTCGTTTCAACTTCTATCCTCTCCAACAGTCGATTATCGGATACCAGCCCTCGAGCGACCAACAAGATGCCCACCATTCCCGCTCGCCGATTTGCAGTGCAGAGACTGCACATTGGCCAGTCAATCAAGGTCATTGACTCCACTGGAGGCCAAGTTATTGACACTTGGGCTTTCTCCATTCCATCAACGCCTTCCTTCCCAAGATACATGTCGATGACCCACACCCGGTCAACCCTCCACAAACTTCTTCCATCCATTCATGAGTCCTTCCTCGACAACAAACGGGATCCTATTCTCACAATCACGGAGGATACATCCCCTGGCATCCACGACGTTCTCTATGCTGCGTGCTCTCCAGAACGCTATCTCCAACTAGGCGCCGACAAAGACCATGACAACTGTGCTGGTAATCTACATAGTGCTGTACAGCAATGCACAGAGCCGTTTTTCAGTCATATTCTTCATTTCCTTGAGAGCGGCTGGATACCTGACCCGCTAAATCTATTCATGAAGGTTGATATTGATGGCACGAATCTGCAAGTCTTGAACCCTGACAGCAAAGCAGGGGATTATATTGTGCTAAAGGCGGAGCAAGAGTGTGTTGTAATTATGAGTGCTTGTCCAATGGATTTGACCGCTTGCAATCGTGGCGAGCCCAGCAGCGCAGAGTTTGAAGTTCTTTAGGCTAGGAGAGCACGTTATAGCACCCGTCCTGGCTTGCTCAAGGGGGAAAAGGCTCTAAATCTATAGATCACATGCCAATTGAGGATGTGGCGCGACAATACTGTACTTAGGGCTGAAACTGTGAGTATAGAACCGGGCTGCAGCAATTAATACAGGACTGTTTTCTGCGGGCTGATCCTCCTATTAGCTGTCCTCGAGATATTCAAATCTATTCTATTTTGATTTGACTCGCTTGGAGACATTTCTAACTGCCTTATTTTATCCTCCCTGATTACGACGGTCAACCTGCTCTTCGTGCCATGTTTGCCAGCGCCCCAGACCAGAACATGATCAGAATCCGGGGGCAGGTACAGGTTTGTGCAAAACCAGCTTCACCATCCCACTCTTCACTTAATGCCGGGGCCCATTTCCGAGACGCTAATCCAGAAACTGAGTGTAGGTTTTACGGGCTGAAGCCTAGGTATACAGGCTTGGCTTATAGACTTGCACAATAAACAACTCTTATTGAGATGCTAGGGCTCGGGAACTGATAACATGAGAGTATTTTTCAGTCACTCTTGCGAAATCTTCAGACAAGGTGGTCGCTGAAATGCGGATCCATTCCTTCGTGGTCAACCCAAATGGGTGCTTCAACAACGCGCAAGCAGCCCGCCTGAGCGATATCATCAACGTCAACGAATTTTCTCAAACATTGTTATAAGCTGCTTTCTTCAGCATCACTCGCAATATAATGAATGATTATTTTCTTGAGCAATTCAACAAGTAGGCTTTGTTTTTATACCCCACGTTGCCCGGCATCTAGGTCTTGAGGATTCGGCTGAAGGAAAATCTACCGTTCTGTCATGTCAGGGTATAGACTGAGCGTTTCCGCCTGGAATTGTTTACTGGATTCCTAAATTGGGTCGGTAACAGGATTAGGCTTTTGGGGACCCGTGGACCTCCGAACCCGGAACGGATAAGGCCGCAAGGGATCCATGGATGGACAAGCCATCCGGTACCCCGCCCACTCACCATCCTCGTCCCCTGGCGGGGTAATTGTTTCGTTCTTACCATGACATCCCAGGAGCAAGCACGTTCCTATGAGCAGCGCATTGGCTCCGTGGAGTATGGGAATTGCTCTCACGGTCTACATAGAGGGTTCGAAGATACTCAGTAGTGCGTTTCTTAAGACAACTCACTTCTTGCGCCGGGTACAGTTGTCCACTAATACCTGTAACGGATAAACTCCGCGCAAAATCAATGGATGTAAGTAAATGAGACATTCCACTGCTTCATGCTTCAGCTAAATTAGGGTCACATCCAGACAGTAGTCTATAACAGGAAGAAGATTGGTGATCCAGCCTTGGATTGGATGGACACAAATATTCCATTTCGCATTCAAACAAAAATCGAATTGTCGGAAATCGGTGTTAAGTCACCCATGTCGATAATCAGCTAGCTAGTTGAGAGCGGCCGCACCGGACAGAACCAGCTGGACTGGAGTCTTTCTAACTCGAGGTTACATCTCGGCATATTTTGCGGCCACGATGTTCTCCTGCACAGCGTTCTCGGTGTCATCAGATGGGTAACCGCTAGTCATCACGCCCTCATAGAAAGTTCCCTGAGCGCCGTTGCTGTTGTCGCCGCCAATACCAAGAATAATAGCGCCCTCCTTGTACATTGGATCATAACCAGCTGGGCGAGCACCATCATAGAACGTGGATAGCGCACCCGTAGTAGCATCGCCACCCCGGATTGCCCACTCACTCGGTTGCCCCTTTACGACGGCTGTCACGAATCGCGAGGTAATAGATGGGTCGTCGTTATAATCCGCGCTCTCACCAGAGAACAGACCGTTCTCCAAATCGGCCATAATCCAAGGCCCATCGCCAGTGCCGGTACCCCAGATACGGCAATTGCCAAAGTAGATGGTTTCCATGTGCCCCGAGCCCGTATCGAGACTGCTGGTCTCTGCATTGCCATAGTCGAAGCAGCATTGATCGTTGTAATTGGTCCCGTCGAGGACTGCATAGATGCCCTGGGGATCATCACCCGTTGCTGTGCCTACTGGTTCGTTGTTGCGGTAACCCATGCCCGGTTCAATCGAGACACCATATACCTTCTGCCCGTTGAGTGAAATCGGTGCAGCAGTGGCGTCAGCCAAATTATCGTATCCCCCCTCGGCTGGGCCATCGAAGCCTCCGGGCGGAGCCTGGGTCAGATGGTTGCCATTACCGGATTGGTCATAAATAATGGAAATACTGCAGGTTGTATCTGCGCAGAAGGTATCCTGAACAGAAGAATCGGCAGCACCACCGGCAGTCAGAGGCACAATGTCGACTGTTGTACCGTCAGAGTCGCGCTTCACTTGGTAGAGTGCGTCAGCGTAGGCGTCATATAGGGCACGAGTAGTGCTGTGCGCCGCGACGCAGGGTGTTTCTCCTGAGGCATATATATCACAAGGTCCGGCAGCGACTAGGGAGCGTGTGACAGCAAGGCCTAAAGCCAAATTTAAAGGAAAGCGCAACATATCCAATCACTTTTTATAGAGAACAATTTAGTGAGGAGAGGAACAAAGAGCACGTTTTGAGGATCTTGGTGTCATGAATGAGAGGCTTTAATTCCTCTGGGTGCAGAACACGAACACCTTTATATAGGCTTTGCAGCTGCACAGTCCCCCCAGAGCATGTTGTTTTGGTCAAATCTAGTAATATCCCAACGGGGCTTTCAAACAGCACTTGTTTCAAATGAGTATATTTGTTGCGTCGATCTGTCCGAGATGAGTCAAGGTGATCCAATCGGCTGATTTGATGGCACAGGTTCGATCACCAGATTGCTTGTTTAATGCCAATCTTCGCCCAGCCCGGGAATATTCCTGCGGGACAATTTCCGTTTTCAACGGCCCACTTGGGCTGGAGCTTATCCGTTATTTCGGGGAAATGATCAGCGTAAATGCGGGGAATGAAGCTGGAGACGAGGCGCCCTGTTCGAGGGATGGGGGTTCGTATCACGATCCCCGCGCGCAAGTCGCGTCGTTTGGATCTCTGGTTGTGGGGGGCAATGAGATCTGCTTTCAAACTGGATTATTTACACCCCCGATACCTCGATCTATCCTCTCTGAGTACGTTATAGAGGCAAGGTGGGAATATCGTCTCCAGGGAGTTTCGAAGTGATTGCTCATGCATCTCGAATTCTTCCCTTTCCGCCGGGCCCATCGTTTCAGAGTCCTAGATCGCCCAGTTCCGACCAAAGTCCGGTGGACTGTCGTGTCGCACTCATCACTCGCACCTTGCCTTGAACCAAAAACCCGAGGGTAGCCAGTTGCAGGTATGAGATTGAGGGTCTTCAGTTGCTCTGGCAAAGACCCTCCAGCGCTACTGGTGTGTGCCTTAATGCGATGTGCTTGACCTTCGGTCAGAAATCAATGCTCGGCCCACGATTGAAGGAATGTCGATTCCTGCGTTGAATCTGATCTTTTCCTCCATCAGGTTCGTAAAGATGGATCAACTTCAGAGGCTCTTCCTTACCTACTAAGGTATCAACCGATATGTCGAGCTCGGTGGTCTCTGATACGGTCCATGGTAAGTCTTCCGAATATTGAGAGCTGGAGTCGACATTGGCGAGCTTCTGGGAAGAATTGCCTTGGGCCGTTGTAGTGAGTGTGCCCTGACCCCGTTTATTTGAAATCAGCAGCAAGCGGGCTCGCTGATCTGTTTAAACTCCCCAGGAAGTGTTATCCGAACCATTGTCGGTTGTATCGGCTAATACGCACCCGGCGGGGCTAAATAATGGGGTGTCCCAAGGCACCTGAGAGACTTTGGGGAACTCGTATTCATCGCGGGCATGTGAGGAGGATTTGTGGTTTATTGGGCCTCGGCATTTGTGTCAGAAAGGAACAAGTAGATGAAGGGATTGAAGAGAATATGTTGGGGTCAAGGTCCGGCCATATGAGCCATGGCGGTGAGAGTAATATTTCCCGAACATTTCCCTCCTCATCCTGCACGTCCTGGGAGGAATTGGAGACGGAGTACCAAGTGAAAATGCATACATTCACCTTGGTAATGTGGTGGTTAGTGTCCCAGAGGGAGCTCTGGGGGGAGTGGTAGAGTATGATCTTGGGAAACAAACACACACGGGGTTCCAGCGTAAAGGATTCCTTTGCCCTCCTCCGAAGCAGTGGCTTTCAGGACTGCCTCAGATGAGATCGGAGCACATGGTACAGCGTAACAATGTTTCAGGGTACGCATCTGCCATGATTAGTCGATTCCCGAAACTCAACGATTATAACCGGCCCGAAAACGATGTGTTGGACCAGGCGGGTTATCACCACAACTCTGAATGCGAGACATGTGAGAACTGCAGTATGGAAAAGGCAGTAGTGTGATGTACACGAAATTACTATGATGACCCTGTCATCCACTACGGTTTAATCGCATCAGGGAACCAGGTGATCAAGGGATGAAATCAAGCGAGATGAAATCAGCACCATGGCTGGGGGTGTATATTGTTTTGAGATGGAAGCTGTTCTAAATTGGGTATGCTATGCAATCAGACCGTTAACTCTGGGCCAGGTCCAGCACGCAGTTTCAACTACTGTTGGAAAACGAGGGCTGGACGACGACGATCTGCCAGAGGGTAATGATTTAGTAGTGTCCGTCTGCTGTGGTTTCATTTCCGTCGACCGAAAAAGTCTTTCAGTTGTTCTTGTTCACAGGACGGCGCGAGAATATCTTGCAAAATCTTCCAACACTGAGACAATTGAAGCTACGCATATTTCACTCGCAAAGACCTGTCTGCCATACCTATTATCTGATGAATTCTCGAGCGGACCCTGCGCCAACGATGGGGAATTGGCGTCTCGCCCCGGCTCATATCCGTTCCATATTTACGCTGCACGGCAGTGGGGTGACCATTCAAATCGCGGTGGGGAAGCAGAGAATCAAACCCTTTTCAAGATCTCTGTCACCGTCAGAATATCGAGAACATGCCTCGTGTTACTGGAGACGATGGCTCAAGAAAATTGAGACAAACCAAGCCTTCTCGGCTTCGGAGAGCGTCCAATGATATCAATCCTGGCTTGCACAAGCATCGGGAACTAGTTGAGTTAATCCAGTGAGGCCCCTTGCCAGCCCTGGAGAATTCGACTCCCCAGCATTCAGCCGGCGCATCATCAGAGGGAATCCCCAGGCTCCACTGCTTTGACCAAGGCGTCTTTTCCGAACGGCTAAAGTCTCACCTTCAAACAAGCATTCGGCAGCTTATTAGCCGCCGCCGCCGCCTGAGATCGGATAAGTCGGTGTTTTCTTGTTTGTTAAATTCCAAAAGTTATTTATATCTTCCTTGGACAAAAGAGATGGCCTTCGACGATTGAACTCCCAACTCAATCAGAGACAGGCGAAAGTCGCTTTCCAAGCCAGATCAATGCTGTCCCTTCTTCCCCATTTGTTAACACTTGCAACTGCAGTCGCAGGAGAGATCTTCCACAATGTAACTGTCTTCGAACCGCCATCCGAATGGGTCTCACACAATACTTCGTACGCTCGGACTGTTCTGCTGGAGCACGGCCGCAGGCACTTGGAAGACCCGGTCCTCCTATCGACTTGGTCATTTTGGCCTCCAGAAGGGCCGTATCTCCCAATCTATCGATCAATCAACGGTGGTCGATCCTGGTCCGATTATTCTCGTGTCTACTTCACTCATCGAAACTATACTGGTGGGAATATCTGGCAGCCCTTTCTGTATGAGCTCCCACAGCGGGTGGGAGAATATCCCCAGGGAACTATCCTGGCTTCCGGCAATGCAATTCCAGAGGATGCATCGTCTACGAATATCGAGCTCTATGCAAGTCTAGACAGAGGGTAAGCCATAGCTTATTGTTTCTTTTCCAAGTCCAATCAAGGTACTGATGCGACTTTGCAAAAGGTTCTCCTGGGAATTCGTCTCGGTGGTTGCTACTGGCGGCCCACCAAACACAACCAACGGTGCAACTCCAGTATGGGAGCCGTTTATCTCAATGTACAAGGACATACTCACCGTCTATTACTCTGATCAACGCGACCCGCTCCACGGCCAGAAACTTGCCCACCAATCTACCCAAGACCTCATCCACTGGGGCCCCATCATCAACGACGCCGCGGACGCAAACTACACGCTCCGTCCCGGCATGACAACTATCGCACAGCTCGGGAACGGGAAATATATCCTTTCGTATGAACTCGCAAATTCACAGGAAACAGACTACGCGGTGCACTACCGCATCGCCGACAGTCCCCTGGAATTCGATCGAGCACGACCGCATCTCCTTCGATCTCAAGACGGAACCATCCCTTCTGCGTGTCCGTATACTGTTTGGACGCCAATTGGCGGCCCGCATGGGACAATTGTCCTGAGCGATGGGACGCACACGGAGGTTTTCATCAACAGGGAGAATGGCGATCCCAGAGCTTGGCTCAAGGTGCCTACGGATCATGGAGTTGCGTACTCGAGATCTTTGACCGTCTTGCCCGATCCCAATATCATATTGTTCTTTAATGGCGGGCGGTACAATGAAAGCGAGACTGCCGTAACCGCAGGAGAGTGGATTGTCCCAAGGCATATTTGAGGCAGTGTTGTTGTTTATGCCGGCTTCATAGCCTCAGTGGTACAAGTCCCTACACAAGTAAATTTGCCTCGAGGCAGAAACAATCAGTTTCTCCAAGTCCTTGACTGGAACTAGACCCCGGATTCTTAATAATGATTCCAGACCTAACGTCCCGCTTTGATTCTTCCCTCTCCCAGCTCTTTTTTCCCTTCTGGCTAAATAAGCCGATAATTAATAAAGCTTGCCGAGTCAGATCTACCGATCTGATCCAAAGCGCAGGAAAGAGATGATGGCGATCTCTCGCCCCCAGTGAATGGACTATTACCAAATCCAGCTGTGGGGATCGCATTTCAGCCAAATTCCACCGCAGGATCGCACGTGTTGGTGCAGTGATCCTGGAATTTGTACTGTCTCTGGTGGTCTTTAGGCAGCTTTCTTCAAGCTGTTCCCCTGCTTTCCTAGTCATGTAGACTCCTTTGTAATAGCTTAAGGCAACCCAAGTCTTATCAAACCAAAGAATCCAATCCTATTGCTCAATTGTCCAATTCACATGTTCAAAGGCCCAAGCGAGATGTACACGCTTACTGGTATCGGATAGAGGTGGCTTTCGAAGGGCATTGCAACGTGAATAGCCTCATTTTTTTTTGAGCTTGATATAAGGCTATTGTCCCAACGGGAGGCTCTAGCTCTTGAATAACCTTATAATAAGGTAGGTCCCTGGCCCGCTTTGATGAAGAGATAAAGTCAATTATCTTATCAACATCCTCCTTAGAGAGCTGAGGCCTCTGCCCGCGTGCCTTTTAGGGGGGTAGATCGCTCAGGTTCGCAGGTATGCTGGACTTGTTGATGTGTAATCTGCAGTTGAGAAGCAATCTGGAGGTCTGTCAAGCCTGTATCTTGCAAGACTAGAACCCGAATTTGGTCATCGCGATTAAGGCGTGCAGATCTATATAGGAGGCTCGCTAGGATCAGGCATGGTAGGCAGGTAGGCACGGACCGTATCTTTTAGATTCCAAACTGCAGTAAGGGCAAACAGATAGGGACCCTTGTCCTCAGATCTCTTATCCCCGGAGCTCAATCCGGACCTATAGAATGAAACTATTGTGGGCGGTTCAGGGGACAGGAAAAGTTTAGAAAGCAGCCTGCTGCCTGGCCAAACTTTATGATGACTCGACGGATTCTGATGTTCTGACCGTCTCCCCCCATTGATGCCGACTTATTCGCATTTTGCGGCTCTAAAGGCACTCTTCCACATCCCTCCCGGGAAGGCACTGCGTGATAGCCCCTGCCCCAACAGCGCATAATAACGCCAAAAATCACATTAAAGGTGAGTCCATTTCTGGAACTGATTTGCATATTCTGGTATTACTTGTCCCACTGTGACATTTTTCAGAAGTATACGAGTACTGCAGAGTCTCGAACTTGCTGACAAGGGCACGAACCCCAGGGAGCGCAACGAGTGCAACGGCAAGGACAAGGAAGAGAGAGAAAGGGACAAGAAGGAATTCTCGACCTCATCGCAGAATCTATCAGGCTCGTTCCCTCCAAGCGCAAAGAAGGCTATCAAGACAGAAATGATGTGTTTTATGTGTCCGCGTAGGGCACGACATTGTGCGCATGGGCTTTGACTATCGGAACTGGTGCTGGGATTACGGGCCCAGATCGACTTCTAATGACAAGATAGAGCTTATGGGACCAACGTCGTTTTCGCCTCGTGGCTGATGAGTTTGCTGGGTCTCCTCGAGCACCTCCAAATCATAGACGGCAAGAATGTCAATACGATCGTCAAAGATCAGTCCTTGAAGAACCAGTGGGTAGGTCGCGGCCTGTCGCGAACTGTTTGGCCGCAGACAATTTTGGCCGGATCCCGCGCGAACGAATCTCCTGAGGCGTATTATTAGCTATCATCCTGATGTGTCTAGATACAGTGCAGTAGCTCGTGATCAACGGGAAAAAAAAAACAACTGAGGAAGCTAAATATCTATGGAGGTTCCAATCGATCAGATGCATCTATGCTCACTTTCTGTCCTCTGAAGGGGCTGGAGCTCGGCCATGCATACTAAACAGGCACGTGCCAACCGTCATGGCCATACAGCCTTTCCTATCGTAGGTTCCTCGCGATGGTTTTTTGCGCGGTCGGAGCTCATAGGCATGGGGTGGCCTCTATGCACCAGTGCTTTTCGCCCTCGTGTAGACGAGGCCGCTGACGAAGCCAAGCACAATAGCAGATACGCTCCCGACTGTGACAGGAGCTGCAAAGAAGACGATGCCTGCAACAGCCAGAGGGAGCTTGTTCAAGGCGCCCACCATAGCGTAGGTGGTAGACGAGGTGGCTCGAATGCACCAGGCAGTGCAGTACGAGATAAAGATAGCGGCCACGCCAGAGTAGAGGATTCCAATAAACAACCTTTGTCGCGACTCAGCAGGAAAGTTCCTCTGCAGATTATTGGAGGTCCAGTCTTCAGCGAGCACGGAAGCAAGCAGCAGAATAGGGACGCTAAGTAGATTGTTGTAAAACATGACTAAATCAGCGCGCTGTCAGTAAGAATGCTTCTTCCCCCGCTATTAAGCCCCATACACGCACCATCCCAGTTATCAAAGTTCGTCTTTTTGATCACCCTACGCATGCCCAGTGCGTACGAGGCCGAGAAGACTACGTTCGTCCCCATCCAAGCGTAGCCGGCGGCTACAATCTTGCTGGCAGGGCCGACCTTCGCGAAATCAACCACCAACCAACTTAAAGCTGAATTCAATGCAAGATAGGGCCCTCTGTGGATACCAAGATACCTTGGAAAGATATTAAATTAAACTTCTATGGTGAATGATCGAGGCAGCAGCCAACGCGATACTAAAAGCATGTTATAATGATCCAGAGAAACCCTCACCAACTAATAGGCCTAAATAGCACTGTTGTTGGCTTCAACACCATCCCCAGTCTGAAAGATAATAAATCCAAGCAATTGAACTAGATTTCAAGAATTCAGAAGATTAACAGCTTATATCCTCATGGTTTAACATGTTGGAAGGTGTTATATTAAGGCATGGCATCATACCAGAAGATATATGGAATTTTAACAAAACAGGCTTCCAGACTGGCATTGACAAGGACCAATAGGTTATTACACGGGATATAAAGACCAAGAAGCCTTATACTGGCATCAATTCAGAGCAAAAATATGTGTAGTTGTCGAGGCAGTCAATGCAGTTGGTTGCCACGCGCCTCCACTCATTAAGCAAATACATCCTACGCGGTTGGTTTGATATCACCAAGATTGACGAGTTCTATATTGGAGTCACCAATTCTGGATATAACAATAATCAACGGGACAGAAGAGATGCTGACCTGTTGGTTCCTCTCCTTGTGTTAGAAAGGTCAGCCCGCATGTCTTTTGGATATTGCGATTCATGATCAGTTTGGCTGCGTGGCGGAGTTTGATTCCGATGCTCTTGGCCCAAATTGTTCCCTCACGTAGTTAGCCCTAAGGCCTTCCCCAAGCTCTCAGGCGGTGTTTCGTTTCAGCCCCGTGTCGCAATTGTCCTCATTGCGATATCATATGAGTGGTTTCCGAATCGCTGCCTGAAATAATATACTCCAGGCTTCTCAGCCTTGCTCCAGATTGCTTTCTCACAGGAAAACCTTGGGCTGGACGATGCCTCTCTGTACTTTCTGGGCAAGGGACAAGTTAAGCATAAATACTCCCAGGACTCTCTCAACTCGTCTTGTCTGGGGTTCCTATTCTGCAATTTAGGCAGCTTTTTCTTAACCCAAATTCGCCATCTACCACATCGTGAATACATTATGAACGCTGGAGATCTGGATGGAAGGCCTAACCTTGTACTCGCCTCGGCGACCCCCTTCCACCCTGCGACCGACCCCACGAAGGTTTAACGCGATTCATACCAATCGCGATCCCTCGTATGATCCCATTTCCCCTAGTACGTAGCCCAAGTATCCTGACGGAAAAAAGAAGTCTCCAGATCTTCCCAGAGCGAAATAATCACCCCCTTCCTCCGCGCCTACAGCCCAGCCCTCCATTCATATAACATTACCCCGGACGACTTCCTCGCGTTTCTCGACAATCTGAATGAAGCGTGGATTGCGAACCCCGTTCTACAAGCCACGAGTATAGCAGGGTCTGTTATGGGCATGATCCACCCGGTTGAAATTGCGGGAATGGTCATCGAGACGGTATCGGAGGTTTGACGAGATGTTGGAAGTGGTGGGCGTTTCGGGGATGTGGGTTAGGGGTTGTTTGGAGGGGAGGAGGAAAGAGAGTGAGAGGAAAATGTGAGTTTAGAGGAGCTTGAAAGGTTACTTCTGGATGTGGCGCCTCTGGAACGAGTATGTGTGCCTGTAGAAGCGCACCAGCCAAATATGCTCAGACGCTGGAAGGCCTACTTTGCTGCGAAGGAGGAAGAGCAGAGGGCGGAAGAGCTGGTTAAAAAAAGAGAAGGTGTGAGGAAGCGGCGCGCAGAGAAATACCAACAAGCAATTGACGAAGTGCGACGGCAGAACACGCATATCGAAAGGATCGGAGAGAAGCTTGAGAAAGCTGACGCCGAGCGCAGTACACACGGGAAGGGGACGGCGAAGAAGATTGATCGCTTGACAGCGGAGATGGGCAAGGTGGAAATGGAGAAGCAGAAAAGCGTAAAGGGAATGCTGAGAAGGGCAGATGCGGAGCTCGAAAAGCTTGAGCAGAAAGAAGCGGAAGATACAATGAAGATCAAATGGCTGGTGATCTCCGAAGCAGGAAAAGAAAAAGGCATGGCTTCCAAGGAATAATGGCACAAACAGAACACAGTCGCATCAATCAAATCGCCAAGGAGACCCTGGAGTGAGTATTCTCGGCAACTACTTTTTTCTGATCTGGACTCCCATTTGCAAGAGTTTCATTCGGCTCAAAAACGGTTGTCTTGCGTATGTCACCAAAGACGCTCCACGGGTGGCGCAAACCACCCGCCTATGACCCCCGGAGCTCCCTCCGAGTCGAGTCCTCAGAAAGTTGTGTTCGGATGTGGAAGGGGCAAGGAGGAATGATACGAAAGTATGAGTCCACATGGTTCCTACTGGCTGGGTCGCACAACGAGGATTTACCCCTCGTACCTGCCATGATGAAGGGAATCAATCATGAAGAGAGAGTATCCTAATGTTTAGGAAGATATACAAGTCGTCAAATATATCCGTTCCTTAGTAGGCTATGTGCGTGTAGCCGATACAGCCTCAATCTGCCCTACTTCCCCTGTGCATGCCACAACAGAAAGGTCTGACTGATTCAGAGATATCGTCATTTGACGCTCTGGATTCAGGTGCTCGTATTCCAACACTGTACAGGAAGAACACCATCCGTGTTGACCTGATGGCGCTCGAGCGGATGAACCGGGTAAATCGATTTCGATTAGGGCTGATCCGGCCGCTTGAGAAGAGTTTTGCTGCTTTCTATCAGTGATATGGCACCTTAGCGAGCAGTCAACACCTATGAAAGTGTACGGGGCCAGGAATATGTTATCTTCCTGTAATATCTTTCACAATCAAGCTATCTCTACATAAAGAATCACATTGTCTTCCTGCCTGGATGGGCCCTTACGGTACCGGACTGCCAGGGAACAGTAGGGCTAGATCTTTATGACCGAACTCGAGGGCCGTATCGAGTGCAGTCTTCCCGTTCGTGTCGACAGCTTGTGCATCAGCACCGTGCAATAGCAGCATCCTAACGACATCTGCATTGCCCGCCTGCGCCGCTGCATGCAACGGCGAGTACCCCCCGGACCACTCCGTCGCTTTAGCCCCTGCGTCTAAGAGCACCCTCACAACCTCGGGCCAACCCGAAGAACAAGCTGCATACAGTGGAGTCAATCCAATCCCACACGCAGCAGCCGATGGGTCTAGCCCCTTCCTCAACAAGAGATCCACCATCGCAGCTTTGCCGAAGGATGCAGCAATATGAACTGGCGTCAGGCCTGAGTTATTAGTGATATTCAGGTCCGCGCCGCGGACGAGTAGAAACTCCACCATTTCCGTGTGGCCCCGTCCGGCGGCACTGGATACGGGTGTCCATCCCTGACTATCTTGCGCGTGCAAATCAGCCCCGTTATCAAGGAGCAACGTCGCTATATCAACGTGATTCCCAACTGCGGCGCTGGCGAGCGCCGTGACCTGCTCCGTACTGCTAATGTGCAGATCCGCCCCGTACTGGAGGAGAAGCTCAGCAATCCCCGTGAATCCCTTAATTGCGGCCGTATGGAGAGGTGTTACGTTATTGACGTTCCCGATCGAATGGTCAGCCTTTGCTCGTAGAAGCCTCTTGACGCAGTCGATGTGGTTATTCGTCGCGGCTAGAAACAGCGGTGTCTGTCCGTGTGCGTCCTGAACATTGATATTGGCGCCATGCTGCACAAGGACATCCACCGCATCTAGCTGGCCCGCGCCAGCCGCCCAAGCCAGGGGCGTTCTCTCCTCGCAACTCCGCGAATTCACATCCACGCCGCGCGCAAGGAAGATCTTCAGGACCCCTATCAACCCATTCGTAACTGCGCCATCGATCGGCATATACCCCTTACTCGACGGCGAATGCCTAGCCCCATGGTCGAGAAGCAAGTTCACCACTTCCTCATGATGACCCACTAGTGACGAATCCTTAACAACTACCCCCTTCTGCAAACTGGTGATCCCACTGGCGCTAAACGCACAGGCGCTGATGAGTGCCGTTTCGCCTCGGCGATCTGTAGCCAAGACGTCGGCGCCGTTCTGGAGGAGGAGACGCGTGATGGCCGCGTTCCCTGTTATGGATGCGTAGTTTAGTGGTGGGACGCGTAGGGGCGCGAAAGCCATGGGGTTGACGCCCTGGGAGAGGAGGGTGCGGACCTTTTCGAAGTCGCTTCCTAGGATGCTCCACCAGAGCATGCTGCGTGATGTTGGGTGGAGGGTTGGAGGGTTTGTGAGGGCGATTCTGGAGGCGGGGGGGTGGCTGGTTGACACGGAGGCGGCGATGGATTGGGCTGTTGCGGAGAGGGTTCTGGAGGTTGTTGTCAAACGCTGCACGTCTGGTGTTGCTCCAGGGTTGAAGTCCCGGATGGCAGTTTCCAGGAACGAAATGTGTTTCTGCAGAGCTGCTAGCGAGTGTCCGAGGACGCGAGGAGTTGCGACCTGTTCGATATCCAGCCATCTAACGCCCTTAGCTTTACGCTTGCGTGTTATGCACTTCTAGTCAAGGCCACGTACAGATTCAGCAAGCAGAGTATGACTTCTACGCTCCTATGATGAACGCAAATCCGCTCCCTGGACTTGATGATCGTCGGCTTCTCCTCCCGCAGCCGCAGCGTATTGCCGAGCCGTCTCATAAACGGATGCTCCGGGAGACCACCGTCTAGCATTCTTGTGTACCCCGCCAATTCGCGCAGGGTATCCCCCAGGCTTGAAATGCATTCCTGGATGGCGTGCGCGTGGTCCGCGCTGATACCGACGTGGGACGAGAGAAGGTCATTATTGTAGTCGCATGTCTCGCGAAGAGCGGAGAGCGAAGTACCCAGGGACTCGATTTCTGCGGAGAGATCGAGGAGTCTCTGTGGGTAGGAGGGTCTCAAGGACCCTTTGCTTGTGGTGCCTGGGATATTTTTGATAATCTGATCTTATCGGTTAGCCTTTTCGTCGTCCGGAGTGGAAATCTTCGGGTTAACCGACAGAGTTGATGTTATCGAGCAGCGGGGTCAGGCTCAATTTTATTGCTTCAGAGTCCATCTTCAGGCCGGTGAGGACTCACAAGAGGGTCTGCTCGGGGCTTCAGCCTCTTTTCAACCAAACACGAGAGCCAGGAAGGCAAGGCTTCGGTTGGGATCGTCGCTGTTTACAGCCGCATCCAGACGCAACCGAGCCCCAATACGAGGTTCGCTTCGGGGTGGCCGCCAACAGGACGCTTCCAGTGTCTGAGCACAGCCGCTGCTGTGATCCAATGGAAATGACTCATGAGACCGCGCCAGCTCCATTATTATTGGCTCTTCTGACAAGGCATCGCCTTGAATCATCGAGGCGTGCTGCCTGGTGCTCTCCTTTCCTTCGTCAACAGCCTCGATGTCTCAAATGGGACAACCACCATCCCTATCCAGCGGTTCGAGCATTCCGTATGGCAATACCCGGAACGCACCGCGCCGCGGTCGATGATTATTCTCGACCTGTGACTATCGAAAATTTTCCGGAAAAGTACGTAGAAATGGTCGAGATTCCTTTTTCGAAGGACCTGGAATTTGGTGTTCGTTCCCCGCTCCCAAGGCTTAACGGTAGACGGCGCTCATTTACTAGGTACGCACGGTTCCCTTCGCGAGAAAAATCTGTATTGATCAAGCGGACTTCGGCGAGGTCACAAGTAAAGATTCCTTCCACCCGGCTCCCGGAAAGTCCGTTGCGTTATTGAAAGTGCCCTGCCCCATAACCGCAATAAGTTTCAAGAAAGACACCACAACCGGACTTGTTGCATCAATCAAAGCTAGATATGACATGCCCCAACAAGGGGGTTCGAGTTCCAGTTTTAAAAAGCCAAAGACATATCTGCTGTACCACCCACGCACCCACTTACTCGTCATCCCCGGCCCTCTTCCAAGTTAGGACCCAACGCTCATACGACCCCTTCAGAGCGTCAACAAACCAAATACCATAGAAACAGGTAAGGAGAGTGATCACCAACTCACATTCCTCATAAACAGGTTCTGCGTACGCAACTCCATCATCTCACCGCAAAACACAGGCTGACGCTCCTGCACACTCCCTATCCAACTCGGATACGAGCAAATCTCAACATGATGCCTCAAAACTGGCTGGCCATCATCTGCGCCAACGGCAACCTCAAAGTGGCCCGCATACGCCAGATAATTTTTCGTGATCTCCGCCAATTCCTCTTGTGACTCTTCGAGGAAGCCGCCGGCGGCGGTGCAGGTGGCCTTTCGATGGATGCGCGGCCGCATCAATTGCGCAGAGACACAGCCGTCGTGGCTGTATATAAGTGTTCCCTTTGCTTTCTCGCCGAATGGGTAGCCTTCTTGGGTTTTTGCTCCGTCAGCTGGCTCACAGGTCCAGCGGACGAGGGTCCAGGAGCCGACTATTTTCTCGCGGAGATCGGAAGCTGGAGACATGGCTGCGCTGAAATGTCGGCTTGAGAATGCCAATTTATAATTTGGATTTTGAATTGATTCTGTCTATCGATGAGGGATGTTGCGCGATATATGTGTTTTCTGTCCTCCAGAGGCAGATGTACCGGTGGAGCTTGTGTTGATAGCGGTTCCACGGTTGACGCGATACTGGGTCATCTATCTATCCATTTGATGCAAGGATACTGTATCTGCAGCCAATGACGTGAATCGTGTCAAATTCGGCGGTGGAGCCTTGCGAGCCGCAGGTTTATAAAAGGTTAAATAGCGTTTGGATTCCAGGATTGGAACTGGAGACTCTTTTGATAAAGTTCAAATCTTTTATAGAACCACGTTCACACATGCCACGGATCACATATCCAGGTAGTTTCATTCGTCCCTGTAAAGCTGCGGTCGAGATGTCCTGTCTCTCTTTGGATCAATTCGTGATTGATACATAAAGCCCTACTTGGTACCGGGTACCAAGGTAGGGTATGACAAGATACTTCAATTGGCTCATATGGACTATCAAGGGTCAGGCCTGGAATTTTCCCGGCAAGGGAGCCATCAAGAAGCATGTGACACGGAGCAGAACCATCTCTCTGGTAAAGAAAAAAAAAAACAAATAAGAGGAGGAGAGAGGATTATGATGATCACCCCCATACCGCCACGCCAATCCAGATACCACATAATCTTCAAGGATCAATGGAGAAAGCACCATCATCATCTGTTGAAATAGTCGAAGTCGGGCCCCGGGATGGCTTACAAAACATTGCCGAGTTCATCCCAACATCGGTGAAGCAGGAGCTCATAAGTCGCCTTAGACTAGCCGGACTGCGTGCAATTGAGCTAACTTCACTTGTATCTCCACGTGCTGTTCCCCAGCTGGCTGACGGCAGGGAGCTGCTCGAACATCCTCACATACAGGGTCTACTGGCAGATACAAGCCTGCGGCTTCCGGTGCTTGTGCCTAATATCAAAGGACTTGATGTTGCACTTCAGAGAGGGGTTAGAGAGGTAGCTGTGTTTGTTAGTGCAACGGAGGGATTCAGCCGGGTGAATACAAACTGCACGCGTCGACAAGGTGTGGAGAGAGCTAAGGAGGTGGTAGTTAGGGCACAAGAATTCGGTATCTCCGTGCGCGGGTGAGTCAATGCCTTGTCACAATTCTTAGGTTGTTGGCACTAAACTTGATGCTTTCCCTTCATAGATATGTGTCATGCATTTTTTCTGATCCATATGACGGTCCTACCGAACCCTCGTCAGTGCTTTCCTGTGTTAAAGAATTGCTAGCCATGGGCTGCCATGAAATCAGCCTCGGTGACACACTAGGAACTGGATCGCCAAGGGACGTCCGAAAGCTCCTAACGTATTTGAAGGACAATGGGATTCCAATGAGCAGACTGGCTGGCCATTTCCATGATACGCACGGAAATGCTGTGGCGAACGTATGGGAGGCGTACCATTGTGGGTTGAGAGTGTTCGACAGCAGCGTCAACGGACTCGGAGGCTGTCCGTTTGCGCCAGGAGCTCGAGGAAATGTTGCAACCGAGGATTTACTTTATTTGTTCATGAAGGCTGGGATCGATACCGGGATCGACATCTCCAAGGTTGTTGACACAGGAGCATGGGTATCAGGCATGTTGGGAGACCAGCTGGGATGCAATTCATGCAGCCAACCCTAATTACCCTACAATCCCGTTCTCCGCCTACTTCGGATCGCAAACGCCACTCTCCATGGCCAATGCATTCTTTGTTTAATTAGAGGGAAAAAAAAGCTGAATTTATATGCAGAAAACATTGATAAATATACATATGTACAAAATACTATTATGTGTTGGTGTTAGCGCCCATGATCCTGCAATCCCTATGAGAGGGTGCATGCACCCGCCGGGCTACACGGGCAGTATTTATGCTAACACTTAATTGAATCCCTTTGACCTGCGTTACAAACATGAAGTACTGATCAGGACACAATACAATAGACACTCGCATAGATCTTCAAATCATACGACAAACTTGCAACAGCAGACGAAGTCAAGCGTGCCTGGGGAACTTGCCATCTGTTCCTTGATTTGACGACAAAAGCCAAACTACCAGGGGCCCGTGCCGGGTTATAAACATCTTCTCAACAGAACCAGAATAGACGGCGATATATGACATGTTCGTGAACTTTACAGGGCATTTGGATATGTTCCAACCCACCGTGATGGCTGTGAGCATGTGCTTGTGTCTGAGCAGAGCGGTGGAAACAGATGGGATAATACAGGGTGGGTTGGGGTCAGTACCAGGCAAGGAAACTTGTTAGCGGTCGTGGGTAGGAAGGTGGTTTGCTTGTCTGGGTGCCACTATTATTACTACAATCCCTTTTGCTAGGATTTTGATAATAGTTAGGCAGTGGGCTATAGAGAATCGCTAGAGGGTTGGGATACTGGCAGGCTGTCTCTAGGGAAATAAGGCTCTTGGCCCAGGAGGTAGACAGCTGGCGATTATTCTTCCAGGACCCATGGTTGGCAAGGGTTACTAGATCAATGGGAATGTTGTCTTATGTGTCTGGCAGCATGAGAAACTCCTCTAGACTATCATCCAAGCTTGGTATACTTAGAGACAACAAAGTATCTTCTGCATAATCTCCACAAAATGTGGGCAGTTTGGCCAAAATACTAGTATTGTCTCGGGGTCTGCAGCGGGGAATCGAACCAGAGGCTGGGATATGAGGCACTAAATTGTGTGGTTCCTCTGAAACTGTATTTGATTCTGGGCCTGGTACAGATGTGTCCTGCGTTTGTGTTCGGGAGCTTGATGGCGTATATGGCTGGGTATTCATACTAACATGCACGCAAACCTTGGCTGGCTGGCACACAGGGAGGTGATGCTTGCGAAGTGGCAAAGCGCTTAGATGGGAGTCATAAGACGGCTTCGGGTGATGGGGGTTTTGGGATATTAGGGAGCGTGCGTTGGGCATTTTGTGTGATGGGATTGGTTTCTTGGGAGAAGGCGTCCATGGCTTGAATCTGTTTATAGGAAATGAGCAGAGCATATTGTGGGAAACAGGACTTTTTGAGAATATGGTCAGAGACAGTAAAAGAGCGCTGTTAACCCGCGGGTTTGGGACGGGTTTTGACCCCCCCTGACCCGACCCGTCGCGGGTTTGCAATCCGGCCCGAACGCGCGGGAGTTCGTTATTGTAGATCCATGGGTACAGAGAGAGTATACTATTACTATCCCAGGGTCCAATAAAACTGCCATATACTTGTGTCGTATTACTCTTCCATGGTTCTAACTGCACGTTAATGCTTCATCAAGACTGTGTTGATATGTGTGTGGTGAGGTCAGTACTGATATAATCCTGACCACACTCTGAATGCATGTGAAAAAGTTAGTTTAAAAGTATATGAAGGCAAGGTTTGAGTGCTACCTAGGTAAAACCCTGATAAAACTGCATACATGGCTAGGAAATCTGAATCCATGGTAATTCCAGCAAGGTGGGTGCCGTCTACGCTGGACGTTTTGTTGCCGGTCTCGGGAGGATAAACGGTTGTTGTTGGGCCTGTGTATCTCGGAATCGTTCTGGGCTACTTTGCCAACTATGGCTGCTGAAGTTCACATGGGAGACAGCATCCATGGCCGCTGGGTAGGTTACCCAGCCAACAAATTTGAGGATGACGCTCTGACAACTTCCTGCAAATTGAGTCCTCACGGTTTCTCATTAACACAACAAATTCGACCAGGCCCTTGACTACCTATCTCAAATTCGCTCCCTCCCTCCTGACCATGACTAAGTCGCGCAAGAGTTCAACGCCATCAAGAACTCCCACGAGGCCGAGATGGAGGCGACAATGGGGCCAGAATATCTCTATGGCCCGACAAATAACGCCTGTTTCTGGAAGAGGCTCAGCTTCCCCCTCCTTCAGCGCCAACACCTCATGTTGTGTGGATTGCGGTGAGGGGGAAGCTCCCGATAGGTCAAGCTGTCAGCGTTCCATGGGCGGTTTGTGGCCTGGGGGTTTCGCGTAAGCGGGAATATCTTTTGAGTCTCTGCCATTTCATGCCACCTGCAGCACCCAAACCTTCTTCTCCTATGGGTTCAAGCACTGGGTTCACAGAACAGTTGGCCTTTCTGTCAGACTAAACTCCGTGTAAAGAGCATCAGGTGATCTGCCATCATCATCGGTTGCTCTTTATTACCCTTTAGGCTTCTCTTCCTCTTATTCTGCATTCTATTAATTTGTTCTTCGGGAAATTTTCTTCCATGCCCAATGATTTCGGATGCTAATATGCTCGGAGAGAATGCAGACAACAGGTGTATCGTCGAGGAGCCCAGTCGTGGCTTCCTGGGCAATCTGACACCTTCCATTCTTCGCTACTACAAATATCACAGCAGGAACCAGTTCCTAAAGGACTTGAAAGATGCTGGGGCTACTGATACCCGAGAATGGTTCCTCCTGATAGGCGTTACCGAAGAAATATTCACAAACAATTTTCTTGAACCAGAATACGGCGATTTCTCAACCTGGACTTCCTTCGATCCAGAACTAAAGCTCCTGCTTATAAGACTGGTCAAATCTACCCCCCACGAAGCTGCTGCGGGAACATTTCAGATCGTTTTGCAGGAGGCTATTGTAACAGTTGGCATGAAACGCTCCCTACAGTATATCGGGACTGCCGCCCATTTTGCAAGCATCAAGGCCAAGGAGCCGGATAAGGCCTGGAGACCAAGACGCCTCCCCCGTCACCGGTCAAAGAACTGGCCAAGTGTTGTTCTGGAGGTTGCCTACTCTGAGACCAAGGCCAAGCTTGATTCGACATGCGATACTGGCTCAACGCTGGGAAGAGAGAGGTGACGATTGCTTTCGGTATCCAGATTGACCGGAAAAGACCTCATATTACCATCCAAAAATGGGAACTTACAACACGTGGCCGTCGATATCTCTCACAGAGCATCATAATTGACAGACAAGACGGTAGAACCGTTATTTCGCAGTCTCCACTCTTGATTAACTTCAGCAAACTGTTTTTGAGACCTCCCAGTATCCCAAGAGAAAAGGATGTGAAAATCAGCCGAGAGCAGCTGAAATTCCTGGCGGAAGCAATTTGGAAGAGCAAGACTTTTAGGAGATAGCAAAGACAGTGTCTGCATGCCATGTTCTGTATTGTGTCTCCTGTTGGCTCCTAAGATACTTCTATCCCTCTCGAAGCGTCGAAGCGTCGAGGCGAGAGGAAGACGACGCGGCCGCTGTGCTCGAGGTCTAGGCGGCTAATATCTCCTGGCCTGTTCACCAAATCCATTTGCTCTCTTACTGTTTCTTAATTGATAACCTTCTTTGCTGCAGTTTACTTTTCCCGTTCTTTCCCACCGAAGGAACTGCCAATTTCCGCCGCAATCTCCTGAATACTGGGGCCGGCAAGGAGCTTCATTAAAGGATACGAAACACAAATCTCCAGTAGGATCATGCCGTGCAATTGTGTCAGAGTAAGTGATTGAGCTTTTCTGTATCCGCGATTTTATCTTTTCACACCCAGAATCTTCGCCATTCCGGTGAGTATTGATGGCCATTGGGCTGACTGGAGGAAAAGCCATGATACCCCCTCCCCTCTAATAACCCCTTCGTATTGGATCCAGACGACAAGACCGCAGCGCTGCATAGCATTTAGCTCATCCATTACGTGGCGGTAAATGTGTGGTTTCTGAGCTGCGAGTTGGTCAATGTCCACGGTGAAGAATGATATGTTGTCTCCGAATCGTTCCAGTTCAAACCTCATATTCTGTTGGATATCGGGCTTCCCAACCTCCAGAAACCGCCTGAAAGGTGCGAGACAAGAAACTGATTGGGAAAAAATCGATCCTGTTGTCGAGTTTAGGACAACGTCGACTCCGTGACCTCCAACAGCTGATTGAAGCGCTGCATGTATTGCAGACTCACTGCCTCAGGCAGATACAGGATCGGAGCGGAATAACTATCAGCCAGGCCTTCCTACAACGCATTGGTGCCTCACAGATGATCCTACAACTCACGATTGAAGACCGCAAACATGTCGAAGACTGATGAAGGGCCTATTCGGCTTACGCCATCCCTCCTTCCCCGTTCCCCAAACTTTGACGTGACGGAATCGTCCTTCTTTCGTAAATACCGCGAACTCCCTTCGCCGGAAGGCGTTGAAGCACAGGCCAAAGCCCAACATCTCGCCGGAGTCAACCCAGACCCGAGGAGGGGGTTCTCAATTGCCGGGCCTCACTATCGGCCACCTCCTGTTCTGTTCGAAGATACGGGTCTCCTTGTTAAGTGGGGAAGTGGAATCAGAGTATCAGAGGGCCTGACACTATATGCGATCTACCAACTCCTTAGTGACCAAGTACCTGTCCCTGAGGTATATGGATGGCGCACGGAGGGAAAGAAAGTTTATATTTATATGCATTATATTAAAGGACAGAATATGGAGAAACCATGGGATAGCCTAGAACCCGATGATCACGTCAAGATTAGCTCCGAGCTGCGAAAAATCTGGGACAGTATCCGCAGTTTAGAACAAGATCCAGCCGATCCATTCGTGGGTAAGTGTATATTATCCTTTGAACTAATGTTGTTCATGATCTAAATGCTGTCGATAGGGAACATTGCTCGAGAGCCCCTTTACGACAGAGCATTTGCCACATCCTACGTGCACGAAGCAGGACCATTCGCGACTGCCCTCGACTTTCACAACTGGTTTACGTTCCTCCCTCGAAAGCCCATGTCTGATCCGTATTCAGTTCCAATCGAGCCTTTTCGCCATGACCTCCCTGACGACTGCCCCGTCAAGTTTACCCATGGTGATCTCCACCGTAGTAATATCCTTATATCCAACCACCGACCCTATCGCGTCCTGGCTATCGTTGACTGGGAGCAGTCAGGATGGTTACCTGCGTACTGGGAGGATCGGAAGGCGCATTATACCGTATGGAGGGAGGAGGAGTGGTCTACGATGTACTTACCTATAATTTTAGACCAGTACAATTCCACCTGGGATCCATGGGACTACTATACTGTGTCCATGGGGTGTTAGAGATAGCGTTATGATAGAAATTGTACAGGGTCAACATCCCATGTCCTATTCCACCAATAGACGCACAGCAACCAATCAACCAGCTAAAACCTTCATGGGATCACACTCGAGGCGCAATTTGTACGACCAAGGTGGCACTCCTGTCCACAAATCCTTCCCGGATGAGCCTCTGGACGTAATCTTCCATCTGATTCTGGCAATTCGGGGCCTATGACCCGAGTTAGTATTGGTGATTTGTCCCGGACAACAGACGTTCTGATGGATCAAAACTATTCGCGCTACGGCCAGGAGGTTGGTGAAATTTTAGTCTTTCACCGAGCCGTTGTTCCATTTCCGTCCAGTCCCGTTGGCCTCATTTTAAAACCCCGGTCAGCTGTATCCCCAGCTGGTTGATGACGAGAAATACTCAGTGAGCTCAATTCTAGAAAATCAATTCTGTATTGGTACATACATTATACTCAGCTCCCCAGCAGTATATTTAGTGCAGCCCTCAACCTCTGACCTGTAGTCCACCAAGCGAAACCCTAATTCAAAGCATGTATCCCATTCAACCTAACCCGCAAGATCAACCCTATCCCTCATCTCCTCAACCAAATCAATGAAATCCCGATCCCCCCGCCGCGCACGCTCCTCGAACCTGGGAAGGTTCTCCCTCAGCCAGTCGACGTCTCCCCCAGCCTGGAGCAGTCAGCTCCATGCACATTCGCAGGATTAGTTAGAGGCACTACACTACCCTCGGCAAAAGAACCCCATTCTCGACGCCCGCAGCAATAGCGCCCATCACAAACACCCGATTTAATTCCGTCTCCTTGCACCGCTCGGCACGGACAACAATCCGGTCCCAGGCACCTTGCACCTGCAGCGCGAGATCCTCAAAGTCCTCGGACGTCCGCGGCCCGCCGGAGCGGACGTACGCCACGATGCGGTTTGTGGCGCGCTACAGAATAGTACAGTCACTCAGTAGTCAGTCACTTTGTATGTGCAGGTAAGTTATTCATCGCAGCTGAGGCAACGCACTGGCTTCCCGCCGATATAGTTATGCTCCGCGCTGGTGTCGAGGAAGCGGATGTTCACGAATAGACTTGGGGTGACGAATTTGCGGGTGTGGATTTGGGTGATTGTTTGTGCGAGCTCGTCGCGCTGGGCCTTGGTGAGGGGTGTGCTGGCGTGGATTTCGTAGAGAGGCATGTCGAAATGGATATTTCTTACCTATTAGAAGGAAGAGAGTTGAAGGAGATACTTGTATGATATTGACGGCCTTGTAGATTTATATGATGTTATTGCTGGCCTTGGAGAAGATGCCGAGGTTGATATGCTTCCCCGCATTGCTCATCTCGGCCGATATCTCCTGTCAGCTGGCAACTAGCAAGACGAGTTGTCTTTGATGCTATCCAGATTCTTCGAAATAACACCGGCCTCGACAGCATCTACACCCAGATTCTCCTTCTGCTTCACCCCGTTGGTTGCTTACCTCTGCGCTTCGTCATCTGAATCTCCCCGTAGCTCGCACCTTAGTGGCTCATACAGTTAGTTAGTGCTTGTTAGATTTCGGTCCGCCGACCCGTCCCAAGGCTGGAACCAAATGGTATTCTGGATGAAGTAAAGATGATGTCCGTTGTTAAGGTCAAACGAAGTATAGAAAGAGGCAGATATCAAAGATGGTCGATATAGTAGGCAGTAGGAAAAACTTCTAAGTCCAGGTAATGACAGTCCTTCTATATCCATCCTTGCCATACCCATCATACCGGACTGGTATGTTCGGTTTGCCCTTTATCATAGCCGCCATATCTTTTCGCGACGACTCGTATGACTCTCTTGTCTTGGCATCATATCGGCACATGACCTCTTCGCATTGACGACAGGCTCAACTTCTTCTGCAGAATAGTGCCTGAGAATACTAATCCCCAGCACCGCGTGGAGGTGCTTGTCTTCACTGGGGCATTAACAAACCAGATTCACAACTTCTCATTGCCATTTCTAAATGTTTGTTTATCATCGACCTCCTGCGAAATTAACGCGAGTCACTTCATCAATTCCTTGTTTCAGGTCGGTTTCTCGAGCCACGTCCTCTCCCTTCATTCGAGAAGAGAATCAGAACCCGAATTACGATCCAAGGAAATATTATCCGGCTCGTGTTGGAGAGACCATATCAAGGCGATATCGTATCATCTCAAAGCTTGGTTGGGGTGCAAATTCTACTGTCTGGCTAGCAAAAGACATAACTCGGTCAGATTGTCCATCCCTTTCTGCCAATGCTTGCTTTAATGACACTTCGAAGCTAGGCATGGCAGTCAAACCAATATGTGACATTGAAAATTACAAACTGTGGCAAAGAAGAACAAAAGTCTGCTTGAGAAGAAGTAGAAATATCGCGATATATCTCTCAGCCGCGATCTAATTATGAGGGTCGGGCATATATCCGGCTTGTGCGTGAGTATTTTGGCATTAAAGGCGCGCTAGGAGAGCACTTATGCTTGGTATTTGACCCATGAAGAGAGCCGCTTTGGTTTTTTGGGAAAGCACCTTGGAAGCAACGGTATGCCTCCTAGTGTCCTGAAGCCGTTTTTGAAATTATTACTCCAGGGCCTTGATTTTCTCCATTCCGAGTGCATATTATACATACAGGTAGGTTCCTACCAGGCTATACTATTCCCTACCCAGTTATCTTCCCTAATTATAGCAAAGATCTCAAGGCAGATAACTTTCTCGTGGGATTTGAAGACTCTACTGTTCTTGAGAGCTATGCCTGCCAACAAGAAAGCAATCCCGCTCCGTATCAGGATAATAACGGTCATCCCATATTTCAGTCCTGTCCAGATTTTGGGCATCTGAGAAAGGGGGTAGGACTGGTTCAGATCAGCAACTTCAGTACTGCTGTCTTTGGCAATATTCTTGAGCCTTATAACTATGATATTCAACCTCAGCCCTTTTGTGCGCTAGAGGTACATTTAAAGGCAACCTGGACATACAGTGCAGATATATGGAGCACTATGGTACGGCATATGGCCCTTTGGAAGATGCTTGCACGAGGACTAACATCCCGTTCCCATAAAGCTATGGGAGCTTCTTGCAGATAGTGTTCTTTTTGATGGGCTGGACCCTAGGACTGGCATGTATTCACGAGAAAAACACATAGCCCAAATGATACGGCTGCTTGGACCTCCTCCACTGCAGTTATTGAAAAGGGCAGACCAAGACATTTACTCCGAACTCTTCTCTAGCCGTGGTATGATGTCTGTCACTTCTATACCCGGGTGATGGCTAAACATTGATTTAGGAGAGTTCGTATTTCCGGGTTTAGTCCCGCCTGAGGAATTTCATCTTTCATACTTTACACCATTTGTTCATGGGGAGGACAAAAGACTTTTCCTTGAATTTGAAGGCAGAATGCTGCGCTGGGAGCCAGGGGATCGGTCAACAGCTAGGGAGCTGTACAATGACCCCTGGCTGAAGTTTAAACCTTGATTCGGACGAGGTAAATCAGCTTGATCTGTTTTTCGTCTTGTATTTAATCTGTTCATGGAATGACGATTTGCCGAGGTCAAATGCTTTGCTTCTCCGTCGTAGCGTGTGGTTTTGGCAGGGAGAGAGGTAGGTGTGCAAATGGGAGTTTGACAGACAGGATCAAATCAATTCAACAGTAAACAGTCCATGAAATACGTCTCTCGCTGGTTTCATAATTGCCCGCCATTTCATGAGAAAACGGCGGACCGCATCAGTCTATACCGATATTCGCTTCTGCGTTTGGAAGAGCTTGTTAGTGGAGGTTCAAACTTCACTCTCGACCAACACCCTTGGAGTGATTTCCGACCCCTTCCAGGAAAACTGCCACTGAATTCCTCCTTGATCTGTTCACATGGAAGCTTTCTATGCACTAATTCCTGTAGTATCTCGTCTTGGGCATCTGAATAAGGCCGGGCTGGACGGGAACTAGAGCTTCTGTTGCCCTTGTTCGAGGGCCGCTGGTTGCAGCAACTTCAGCGTACTCCAACACAGAGCAAGCAGGTTTCTTTGATTGCGACGCTTTAATCGGGAGATTTTAGACATACTACCCATCGTAGCCTCAGCCATACGCTGCGGGCCATCGCATCCAAGAAGAGAATCTCGTGATTAAGGATTCAGGCTATGGCCAGGAGGCTGGACAACGGCCCAAGCCCCTTTGACCCCGGGGTCTGCTGTATCCCCACCTGACTGATGACGAGAAATACTCAATGAGCTCGGTTCCAGAAAATAAAGCTTGTATAAGGACATATATTGTCAACTAACAACTAGCAAGGCGAGTTGTCGTAGATGCTATCCAGATCCTTTGGAATAACACCGGCCTCGACGGCATCTGCACCCATTAGCATCATCCCCAGCACCAAGACCGTAGTCGGCAAACTCACCCTTGTACGACCACCGATAATCGCCCAAATCCGCCCGCCACGTCCAAAACACCCACCCGAGCTGCTTCTCATACGCAATCACCTGCGCCGCAAACCAGCGCGCGTAGAACTCCGCGTTGCTCGCGGGGTCCCAGTCGCCGCTCCACTGCACGTCGTCGGGGACGCTGAGGCTCCACTCGCCTACGATCGTCGGCGTGTTCCCGCCGCGGTCGTCTGCGCACGAGGCCGCGATGTAGCTCTCCTTGTCGACGGCCACGCTCCCGTCCCACTTCAGGTACCGGTGGTCGTCGTATGCAGCGACCGTCGTGTCCGGGAGGGACTCCGTGGGGTCGCCGGAGCCCCATTTCTCGTTCATCATTTGGATGTGTAGTGCGTTGGCCTCTGAGACGCCGAGCGAGGCTTCCGCGTCTCGGATGCGCTGGGGGGTTGTTAGCCTGTCTCAGCTGGCTGCAACTAAAGCATTCGTAGAGTGTTCTTTCTTACAGCGAAAGCATCCGGATAGTAGCTCGAGCGCATGGTTGCCGCCTGGTCAACATCCTGCACAGGCTCATTGACAAGCTCAATCATCCCGACATTGCGGAACTTCTCGTTCTGATGGATCGTCGTGGTCATCCACTCCACGAACTCCAGCGCCCGCTCATACTGGAAATCCTGGTAAAACCCCGCAGTGGGCGCATACTGCCCCGTAAACGGCTGATTCGGCTGCTGCGCCCCAGGCGCCCCATGCAGGTCCATGATGATGTACATCCCCGCGCCGCTGGCCCACCCGACCACCTGCTCAAGGTACTGCAGTCCACCACGCGGGAAATGCTCAGAGTCACCGTACACCAGGTCCTCCTTCATCCAGTACCCGACGGGGATACGGATCGTGTTCAGGCCGTACTCGCGCATGAGACTGATATCGTCCTGCGTGATCCACGACCCCCAGTGTTCCGCGAAGGCTGCGTCCGCGGCGTCCTGGCCCAGCGCGAGGACGCAGTCGAATTCGGAGTTCTGCCCGGCACATCCCATCGAGCTCCAGACTTCGTCGGAGATCCAGGGCTCGAAGATGAAGTGTGTGCCTAGGTTGACGCCGCGGATTTTGCCGGAGTCCGAGCCCGGGAGCCAGGCGAGTGTCGCGGGGAGCGAGACGAGGAGGGTGAAGGCTTTCATTGCGGTGCTTGTGTAGAGAAGGTGTTTGCGCTGTCGGGGTTATGCAATCATGGCAAGGTTTCGGGCTAGGGCTTTATACATAACTGGTCCAGGAAAAGTCCGATACTCCGCGATGAACCCCGCGACGCGAGGCAAGCTTTCCGATGCATATGTGAAACACGCACCCCAGAAGCAGCAGCCGATGCAACAGCATATTGCCCCGTTCTTGACCTGATCGACGCGCTAGATCGATCGAAGATGCGGAATATCGCGCCAGCACTGAAAGAGCAGGACGGCCGTCTCCACATTTTGGCCCCGACGTTTTGGCCCGTCGATGGTTGCATCGACCCTGACTTGGGGTTGATGCGGAGTAGACTGACGTGGTCCAGGATGGTTATCAGATTCGATTCATCAGTACCCCTGGTAAATTCAATGAAACATCAGAATCTTTGTAGGAATGCTGGATATCCAGACACTCACCCCGCAATTCTATAACTTGTTTGCATGAGGCAGTCTATCCCTTTATCCCAAGCCAAACTCGCCATACCACAGCTCACGCAGCCAACCTTCGCTTTCTCCCGAAACCCGTGGCCAACGCTAACTGCAGGTTCATATTCTGGCTTTTCGGCACCAAGTTTCCAGTCGTCTGTGACAATAATGATCAGCACAGGTCGACGAAGGAAGCTCGTCTAACCTTTGCCTGCACAAGTTCGTGCAGCATTCATCGCAGCTCGGTTCCCATCCTTTGGCCCGCGTGCCGGAAAGTCCATTCTCCATCCAATTTCATCCCCTTGCACTTTGTTTGCACCTCCAGATTGCCAGTTAAGGACCTGAAAATAGACTCCACTGCCAGAAGGACTCAGTTTAGTCATGCTGCATGAAGGCGAGTTGATCTTGGGTTTGATCCTCGTGTCTTATGGAGCCGCTGTCGTCTGACAAGTGCTGATCAGAGTATAGGAGCGCTGGATACAATGATGCTAACTCAACTCGTTAGCTTTTGTCAAGAATTATCTTGGTGCAGATTATGCCAGGACCAGGGTTCATGTTGGCGTACGCGGCCTACGCCTGACCTATGGCCGTTGTCCGCATCTGTACGTTGAGCAGCGAGTGTGCTTGTACCCGGATTTCTCGATGCCAAAGAGCTTGGATTTTCGGATCCTAGTGCAGGTCGGCGGGGGAACTGCCGATAGAACGTGTCCTACAACTTCCTTAGATATATCGCACCCGGCTCAGGGTTCCGTATCAGAGTCTGGTTTGGTTGATTGATGATGGGCAACCGGTGCGCGGTCTTACTCATAGGTAAGTACTGTTGACGCAGTGAAGACGGGGATGATTCTGTAGTTGGATCATCGGATGATAGGACCATGAATTAAATCGAATTGAGCTACCTAAAGGATCAAAACGACCGACATTCCCAAGATCATTCGAGGGAGGAGTAAGAAGAAAAGAGCTAACTAACTTTACTGGTGCCAGTCAATAGTTGGGTCAATAATAACCCCTCCCCAGCAATCCTTGACTAGACATCACCAATATCAACTATAAGACCGCCATTTCCACCAGCAGCGTTGAAGCCTATAAAGGAAGCAAGACCTGTTAGCCATATACAAAGCAGACATGCACACTACTTACCAGAAACAGTGTCACCCCGAGTACAGCTACCAAAAACCTTCTCCAAACCATAGGCAACATCACGGCTAGCAAACGATTAGATTAGCAAGCCGTGGAACATGAGGTGGGTATAGGGATACTGGAGAGCATGACATACCACAATGAAGAGACAGATTGCTGACCAGACATATTTAGACCTACAATCACTGTTCCACCTGCTGTACAGAAGACAGAATCCGGACCATCAACAACACAGGCTTGATCTCCAATGCTGTGGAGGTGGTTAAGACAGGCTTGGACTTCTGAGATTGGTCGGTATACAGAGGAGCACTGGACTGCAAGGGTGGACGGGGCCAGCGCAAGGAGGCTCAGGAGGCAGGTAGAGAGAGACGGGGCCATTCTATTAGGGTGGTCAAGACTGAAAATGGAGGTTTCCAGAGAAGAATTTGGAGCATGGGATAAATGACCAGTCTGAGGGAGAGCGGGTGCCCCTTTTATGCCGTTTTGAAAGCATGAGGTCAATAATATTGCTTCTCAAGGAAATTTAATCCCCTATCCATGCAAAGAGGCGGTGTTGTACTTCAGTCCTCCATCATCAATATCACTGTTTACGACAGAACCTATGAAAAACACTCGAATACGCCATCTCCTTCCCGTGCTATTATAACGATCGGCATTGCTAAGATCAGGACGCCAACCGCCGCGGCGCCACGCGAGCCACTCGCAGGTCTGCCAGCGGGCTCTGAATGGCAGGGCCGAATTTAAACATCTTCGTCGACACTGGGGGATTCTACTACGTAGTAGGCTTTGGGCTGGGACAGGGACCCTGCTGTCCTATCCCTAAGGAGTAAACCAGTCGCAAGCAACTGCTTCCTTTCCTTGCGGAGAGCAGGGTCAAAAGGTGTTATGTTATCTTCAAGGTTATTACTTTTACGCATTCGCCAATCTGAACCGAGAGCGCTGAGTGGGCTTGCATCTTTTCGCGTTCTGTCTATCGCTCCGACGGAGGCACTGCGACAACTCAACATGGCCAGGTTGAAGTGAAGGAACATGCTGATTTTAAAACCAACTGCTTGCTGGTTGTACAGATGTGCGACTCTCACCGCCGCCTCCGCTGCTCCCAGACATGGTCAGCTGCCGATATCGCCAGGCCAAATCACAATTTGTTGGGAATTCTCTCATTTGGCGTCAGCAGGAATCCTGATGTCCAGTAATCCTGGGCCGACCAGCAGCTCGCTTTGTTTGTCCAGGGCGGGCGCTCCCTTTGACATCAGACAAAGAACCCTCGCCCTAAAGAAGCAAACATTTTTTCACGCATTCCCACCCCTCCACCCTTCTATACTTCAACTCACACTCCTGCCACCTCCAGATCACCGATCATGCCCAAGCCAAAGGCCAAACTCGCGAGAACAGCAAAGGTACGTTGTTGTGACAGAAGGCCTCTGGTTGTGCTCTCTGACCAGACTCGTTTTCCACTCTAGTCCCAGAAGCCCTCGCCTTCTCCCCGCCTTAAACGAAAGCGTGCAGTCAAGATGGAGTCGCCCAATGCAGGTCGCGGACAGAAACGCGCCGCCGATCAAGTTGGAGAGAAAACCCCAGTCGGCGAGCCCCCCGTTGAGGATGAGCTCCCAGACCCCAGTTCTCCGGACATGGAAGACAACAAGCAACTGCTCACAATGCACCGGACATGCCGTGTTGTCAGGGGCTTCTGTATGGGGTCTCCCTTTCCCTGGGTTACATCTGAATTTGGGAAATTGTGGGGGGGGGAACTCGAACGGTGCTGTGATAATATCTGGACTAACTGGACAGCTAACTATGTTCACGAGGAGATCAAAGATCTGCCCCACTCTCTGATAAAAAGAAGAAGCAGATAATTGCCGCCCTCAAAGGGTACTGCGTGCAGGAAGACTATGATTACCTCGTCGAACGCTTCATGATGGTTGTTGACACCAACATTCCCGCCCTGTTCGCCACCATGTATATTGTCAAGCATATGACCGAGAAGTTATGCACGAATCCCCTCTGGTATCTTCGACCGAGTGGCCAGGAAGGGACACTGCAGGCAGATCTGTGGAATGCTGGTGAGCGGTTCAAAGGAGGTACTTCCCCCGCCCCTTTCTCTCCTTACCCCTCGCATGCGCTGCTCTAACCTCAGCTTAGCCAATTATGGTCTCCGTAACCTCTGGAGAATGGTGACATGCCGAGTTGCCAATGTCTACCGACTCGAAGGATGGGGCCGGCTCGACCTGGAGCTTTCCCAGTCGGCTCGAGACTACCGGGCATCCCTGATCCGGCCCATGATAACGGAAGTTCTTTCAAGTGAGATCATGCAACTGTTCCTAAGAGAGCCTGAGAAGATCAATCCCGGTGACTAGCCCTATGAGAGCTTGCTGAAGAATTATATCAGGATTGCCGAGGGTGCCGTGGTGCAGTCGTTCTGGCTCACCGAGTGGGAACTCCACACGCTGCCCTTGAAAACCGCGACCTTTCGGCATGATTCTGAATACATACAGCCGTTTTGGCTACACTGCATAAAGCCGAATAACCCTAACCTCAATGGGCGGAGGATCCTCGGACTAACGGTGCCAGGCGTGGAGTCGCATTACTCCGCGACCGAAAGCGACTGTTACTCGAACCTGGAAGACCAGCGCGAAGAAATCCCTATGGACCTGTGTTTGTGACTTCCGTGACGTAAATCTATGATATTGAAGTTCTAATCAGCTAGTCCTACGTATTTCAACTCCGATGGGCGAATGGTAGCCTCTTTGCTTGTGTCGACGGGCGTGAGAGTGAGGAATTAGGGCTTGGCGATGATACCCTATTTTCATACGCGAACGGGTGTCTCCTCTGCACGCCTCGTATTGCATTTTCTATAAATATCCCGCGCGAGGCCCCTCTTGTCGCCGGTCAGGTTGACAACATGACACAAGCTTCATTCAACCATCAACCACCGCTACAGCCACACAAGACGGCAAGACTCTGCAATGGACTCTATCAAGTAAGCATAGCATCATAAGCATCATCCTCCTCTCGACAAGCTCGACATGACACACGGTCACTCGACTAAGCAACCGAACCCCCAGATGCGTGGTCGTCGGCGATAGCAGCGCCGGCAAAACCTCCCTCCTCACAGCATACACGACCAAGTCGCCTGCCCCGGCGCAAGTCCCCGTCCTTCTCGCGGACGGCGCGGCCACTGTAACCCTCGACAGGCCAGATGGGAAGCAGTACGTACTCGGACTCTGGGACACAACCGCGGAACAGGGGTACACGCGCCTGACGCCGGTTTGGTATCCGCAGACGGACGTGTTTCTAGTGTGTTTTGCGATTAACTCGTACGTCTCGTTTGATAACGTTGTGGAGCGGTGGATTCCGAGGGCGAGGCATATTGTTCCGCATGCGCGGTGTCTTGTTGTTGGGACGAAGACGGATCTCCGCGGTTGCGATGGGGGTTCGCGGGCTGCGGGTTTGGTCACGGGGAAACAGGTTCGCAAGAGGGTTATGTCGCGGGGTCTTGAGTACGTTGAGTGTTCGGCGCGGACGCTGGACAATGTCGAGGCTGTTTTTGAGCGGGTATGCTTGTATCGGTTTTCAGTGAACGCGGCTCACGCTGACTTTCTAGGCTGTTTCTCTTGCTCTATCACCTCCGGTGCCTGTGACGAAGAAGTCACGGTGTCTGATTCTGTAGCGTCTTAGTATCCGAATTAATTGTTATCCAACCTGTACATTTCTCAGAAGTATCGGGTATGTCACTGGATTAAAAAAGGGGTTATTTCCCCCACAGCATCTGCATATGCAGGTCCATGTTAGCGCTCCACGCAGTTACAGAGCCGGCATGTTACACGGCATGAATCTTGTCGATCCATGGACCCAGAGCCGTGGTTGAACTACTCGACAAGTTATACTGCGATTGGCCAATGCAGGAACAGGTTCGGTTACACAGCACACCGTGGTTATGCAGATTTGCCTGCATACACGCTGCGGAAGCTGTGTCACAGACTCACAGATGTATTCTGAACCCACCCAGGGTCCAGCTGCCCATGAGAGGTGCGCAGGTGACACAGCATCGAGACGCACTTGTGCCGTGTTCGAGTCCTGCAGCTGCAAGTATCTACCCGTATGCACATAAGCTTAAAACTACGTCGGCAGGTTGTAAGTGTCAGGCCGGTTACCAAGTATATCGCCGTACATTGTTCTTATAATGTCTGAAGTCATAACGTCTTTTCTTACTGTACTCTCCTCGCCCGCTGCTACCATGGCTGATTGAATGGGTTTGATTCGGCTTCAAACCATCGCACCGCCATCAGACTCCATATCAAATATCTGCTACGTCTCCAATACTTTGCTGACAACCGGTTGGAGAAGCATCTTGATTCATCCCAATACGGTACATTTTTTGTACTTATTAGACATCCCCAATACAGGTCCAGTCTGTCATCACATCCAACTGGCCCTCGACAAAGACAAAGAAAACTCCCACTCATCAGCATTCCTGCTTCAAGTGATCCAAGTCCATGTTCTTAATCAGGGTCGAGAACATCTCCGCATGCTCAAACGACCAACACGCCATCTCCTTCTCATCCTCCCCGACAGGCTCCTCATCGTTAACCAGATCCCCCTTCGGATACTCAATATGGAACACCGGCTTGCCCCCTTCCACAAACGCACTGTACGCCTCGCACTCCCCATACTCCGCGCACTGCTCGTTCACACTCCACTGCATCTCCCCCATCACAGCCGGGATAATCGCCCTGCCATTCTTCAGCCCAATCGCCAGCCCACGCGCATGCGCCTCGCCCGCAAGCCAATTCACAAAGTCCACCGAGTCCCCCTCCTGCAAATCAAGGCCCTCATTCTCATTGTTATACGCATCGATGTTATCCGGATCAATCCCATCACACCCCTTACTCAGCGCCAGATCCAGACGCCGCCCCATGATCGCCCGAATGCGCCGCGAGCGCAGATCCACCCAGCGCTCGCCGGTCCACTTGTCCAGCTTATCGCCGAGATCGGCACCCTTGAAGGCCTTGCTGTCGGGCCGCTACTTCTCGTATGTGCCTGCGGAGAAGTAGCAGATGACTTTGCGGCCGTGGCTGTGTTGCGTGTCGATGGTGGATTTGGGGTTGTCGAAGAGGTCGATGTCGAGGATGTCGACGTCTGCGGTTAGGTCGGTGAGTGGGGATTTTAGCACGATTTGCCAGGTTGCGCCGATTGCAGGTTGCCAGATTCCTGCGGCCTCGCGGGGAGCCAAGTTGGTGGTAGCGGTGTTCAGGTTGTTGGTGGTGGGGTATGTGAGGGCGCCTGGGATGGTGGTGATCGCCAGAGCACTGAGTGCCTTTTTCCAGTTCATGGAGGGTGACATTCTGGATGGATAAATACGATAGGAGATAAGAGATAGTATGTATGTGCTCAATTAGACGTAATTGATAGAGGAAGATAACGCCCTCAGGCTTCGAGGATCTTGGGAGAGTAAGAAAGGAAGTCGAGGAAAGATGAGGAACTCAGACGATTTATATACCCCTTCCTATTCACCTAATTACCCTTTTTAGGACTGAATGAAGCCTATTTCTGAGGTATTCACCTCATCTAACTCGATTCCATGGGCAGAAGTGCATCTGGGCAGTATATCATTGATTGTGGGCCTCCCCACCGACCCACTCGAGGATGCCGGCCCCTCGAGGTGTATATAGGCCCGCTTCCTAGCTCGAGTGTATAATTCACAGCTTCCGGAAAGAGATCCACTCCTAACCGCGTCTGGCGCGCGTGTCTGAGGCTAGTTAACCCTTGTGGGCTCAAATTCGAGCCATAGCTTATTAAAGGGATTTAGAAGTCCTGACGTTGGGGGTGAGTTTGCACTCCTAGGCAACTGAGACAGCCTTGGGAGACGCGGAACGGTATTCTCGAGAGGGAAAGAAGCCTTCAAGAATACTCCAGAGAAGCTCAGGGACAGATCCTTTAGAAGCTGTGGAGAAGACGTTCCAGACACCGTCATATTTATACAACGCGACGAGAAGCGGGCGAGACGAATTCACTGCAGCATTTGCTAACCAGATTTGTTATCCAATTATTTCATTGGTCCCGTCGGTCCAGCTACAGCTTAATTCGCAGACCTGCTAGCCCCTTACCCTAATCGTCATCTGCAGCGAGTCTAGCCACCTCCCCACTATCCAACGCCACAGCCGTCCAGAGTTGGAGTGACCATTGGAGTAACCTATCTCTCGGAGGCGACAAGAACCTGGCGCAACTGAGGTGGCAGATCCGGTAAGCTTCTTCCAAGCCGTGACCGCAGCCGGGTTTGGGTATCAACGGCACATAATAGATGGGAAGCGGCACAGATTAATAGTGACGAGAGTTTTCCACAGACTTACTCGGATTTATAGGGTGTAGCTGTGGATACAGTGCATACGTAGGACCGGTTATACATCTCCTGACCCCGTTCGTAGAATGCGAAGGGTTCCATCGAGGCGATCTGCACATAGAGCACGGGTGCGCTCGTGATTTCAGCATTAAGTCATATTGCTGCCGTATTACCGGAGAATTAGTGCCCAAATATACACCCAAAAACCCGCAGAAGCATATTCTCGACAGGGTAGAATAGAGGGGTTGGTCCGGATTCCCTAGCTTTGAACCGAGACTATCACGGAAGAGCACGAAATACAAATAAAATGCAAAAGTTTTACAGGAATCTAAGCTGCTCCCCATCCATAAGGGGCCGAATTGTCAACGTTCTGATCTCATCTAGTTGCAGCCGGTGTCGAGTTAGTCTGTGCCCAGGACGGGTCCGCATACACAGGCCTTCAGGCCAACAATCGCGAAGGCCAAAGCCCAAGGCCAGCTGCAAGGAGAGCCGGTGGAAACCCCAGATATCAAGGCCTCCATGCGTCTGCGTTCCTGACCATCTTCACAGCTGTTTTTCTCAACCCCTCCAACGGGCCATTACAGTTTACGCTGTGGAGACTGGACACGCAAAGCCAACTCGCCTGAGGCCCACATGGGACAGTCGCCCATTACTATCTTGAATCGGTTAGCTCCAAACAAATTCCCTTTCCAGATCGCATCACCACGAGATTTTTGGGTATGGTCATCAAGACGGCCCAGCCATTGGAACTTCCCTACAGAAAACAGGGTGTAAGTTCATCAGTGCGTTTGTTTCGATGTTACTACGTAGAGAGTACGCTTACCTTTGGCCCTCATGGATAGCCGTAGAGGACGAGTTAGTAGTGAGATCCCTCTTTCCTGTACTGTGAGGGTTGATACTCCCTCCGACACGAAAACAGGTACCCCACAAGTTCGTTGGGGATAACGGGGCTCGAATCCGGAGCGTAGTCTGCGTCTTTTGACTCCTTCGGAATATACGGCTGCTGTGCCGTATTCACCGAATCTCTGTCTAGTGCGCTGACAGACCAGATCCATCGAGCCCAGGATATAAAGACAGCCACAGTGGATGAATCGTGGACGGCTTGCAGGGGATATGCATGTCCAACTTGTCCGTTTGCGCATTACTTGCTTCCGATGACGCCTCAGCTCTAGTTTGAGTATCTAAATCTGGGGCTTTCACCCTTGTCCGATTCGATGGGGCACCGCCATTCTGGGACGTACGAGCCTGCAGATGATGAGCATGGTGCGCCTCTATCTGTGGCCAAAGCACCGAATATAGACACGGAGCATTCAGCGTCTTGCAATTCAAGTCACCAAGCGTATCCAACACTGTATTTCTCGTCTCGCAGGACGCGGATATCAGATTCAGTCGTCCCTGCTGCGCCTGTCCACGACAAGCTCCCCCACCACCATCTCTACAAGATATACGCCTCCCGCCGACCGATCGAATGCCTGTGTACAGCTACGACTGCTTTCTTAAAGCCAGATGCTGAAGAGCGATACTATTAACCAGGCTGCCACCGCACTTAGCTTCTGGATCTGGATACGGTGATGGAGAAGCGTATGTCAAGCCTTACGATGCGAGAACGCGCGCTTAGTCTTCTCCGCTCATATCGATTGTATTCCAGGGAGCTTGGGTATACGGGGACACGCCGTTCCCTAGAAACGCTATGACAATGGAAGCTTTATGGTCAAGCTCCGGGCCAAAATTGCTTACGTGGGGTTATCCGACTACCGGTAGCTACTATGGCCCTTGTGATACAGTGCAATTTGCGCAGTGCTGCGCCAGTATTTGACTGAAGTACGCGTTGGCCATACGAGACGAACAAATCAGTCTTTCTGTATTGCAGAGGAGGTTTTATCGAGAGGAGTCCTGTTCTACGTAGTCTCTACCTCGTAAACTACAGATAAGGCCGTGAAGCCCTCGCCACCGTTGTACACCTCGTCGCAAGGGAGTCGAAAACAACGACAAGACCTCGAAGGACCTGGGCAGGGAATTAGACTGATGACCAATCGAGCCCTCACTGAGATTACACTCTGACAAATGCCCCCATCAGAGCTCTTCTGACGCTGCCGTGCAGAATTCACTCAGGAGCGTGGACCAGGGCTGAGTGCCAAGCCCTATACGCATACGCATACGCATACGTACACGCATACGCCGACAGCCGAGCAGTGGATGGCGCTCGGTGAATTCGACGTCAGATTATGCTTAATTTGGTCAGTTACGGATACGGCGACTGTTGAGGATGGATGATTTTGATCATTGCGATTGTGTTGTCATTGTTGTCGTTGTTGTTGCCTTGTATACGCTTCACGACTGACTATATAAGGACCATGGCTGGATACAAGACATCAACACCGAGCAGAGCAACATTGAAGCAGAACAAGCGAAGAAAGCAATCCTCGAACAAGTCTTCAAAATGCGCCCTCTTCACCTCGCAGCGGCTCTGTTGGCCTTGACAACCTCGTCCACGGCTGCGCCCTCCCACAGCCACCGCAACCGCGCCTGCATCGACCTCGATCTGGAGGTGTCGGTGACAGCAAACAACTCGATCTACGACGTGCCGCGCGTGGACAACAACATCGATGCGGTCGACTGGATCTGGGACATGGAGGCCTGGACGGCGCCCAGCGTTGCCGACCGCATTAAGGGCGTGCGTCGCGTCGATGACACATTTGCGATCAGCGCGCAGCTGTGTGTGCCCGGCAGCAGCGACGGCAGCGACCGGGGGAGGATCCTGCAGATTGCGACCCATGGGTTTGGGTTTGACAAGACGTGCGTCACTTCACTATTTCTACAGTTCTACTGGTTTTCTGTGTTCTAGTGGTTACCACTTTTGGATAGGTACGCGACAGGGCTGACTGATTAGGTACTGGGACGCTGATTTCGACCACGGGAAGTACTCGTATGTCGACGCAGCACTGAAAGCAGGCTACTCGATCCTGACGTACGACCGGCTGGGGGTTGGGAAATCGGACAAGCCCGATGCCTACGATGTCGTGCAAGCGCCTGTCGAAGTCGAGGTCCTGAAGGAGATTACGCTTCTTGCGCGGACTGGCGGGCTCGCGGAGCTTGTCAGAAGAAAGGGCAGGGGTGGTGGTGGAACGACAACGACACCGCAGTTCGAGAAGGTCGTCCTGGTCGGCCACTCGCTTGGATCGGCGATCACGCTCGGCGTCCTCGCTGGACACGGGGACATCGTCGAGGGCGCCGTTGCGACAGGGCTGATCCCGACCGGGGAGCTGGGGTCGATTGGAGTGCGGTCGTTTGGGCTGGAGCATGCAGAGAGCCATGACAGGGCCAGATTTCAGGGTCGCGGGAGCGGATACCTGGTGCAGGCGACGGAGAGCAATCTGCAGCAGATCTTCTTCAAGAAGGGCGACTTTGACAAGCGGGTGCTCCGGTACGGGGCGCAGATCAAGGAGACCGGCACGGTGGGCGAGTTCCTCAGCCTGGGGGCCGTCGCGTCGCAGGCTGCGCCGGAGTACAGCGGGCCCGTGCTGTTTGCGCTCGCGGAATACGACTTTGCGACGTGCGCTGGCAACTGCACGGGCGCGTATGACTTGGAGACGATCAAGCACGACCTGCTGCCGGGCGCCTCTGACGTGAGGGTGCATATCCAGCCAGGGAGTGGGCATGGTCTGACGCTGCACCTGAATGCAACGGGCCACTACCAGGCGATTTTCGACTACCTGGGGGGGCAGGGGTTGTAGGGCTGGAGGAGGGGTGGAAGAGGGGCTAGAAGAGCGGTCTAGAAGAATTAACAGGTGATACAAGCGATGATTTGGAATGAACGTGCTGAGGCTGAGCAATGACTCTTTCGGCAGCTTAGTTGACTTGGCTCTTTTGATTGGCATTATTAGTAATGAAGAAATCCCAAATCTGCGGGCAGCGATCCATGGATATAAGTGACGGCCTGCACGGTTGTCCACAGCTCCAACCTTCTAGACAGGATAATCCGCTTTCACAGCTTAATTGCAGCGCAATGCTCTCGCCCAGCGAAGTCCACAGCCAGAACCCCAACTTCCGTCCCAGACGCCGCCATCGCAAGTCCCGCAATGGCTGCATGGAGTGCAAGCGCCGGCGGATCAAGGTACGACCAGCCCTTGAAGGGAGTGTACGCAGCTGACAAAGGCAGTGCGACGAGATGAAGCCTTCGTGCTCACGATGTATCCTGACCCGACAGGACTGCATCTGGCCCCAGCACTCGCCGTCAGGCCGCAGCGGTGATCCGGGGCCTCTCCCCACTCCGAGTCCGCGCAGTGCCGGCTCTCCCTCGCCATCCATGGAGAGACGCGCCTCGCCTCCGCCGCTGGACGGGGTCGGGCTGTCGGACGCCGACCTGTACCACCACTACCTGCAGCACACGAGTCGCACATTGACTCATAACCGCAACGACCACCAGGCGCTGCAGATCGGCATGCCGACCCTCGCACTGCGCAGCAAAACGGTCTACCATGCGCTTCTGGCGCTCTCGGCGGCCTGTCTCTGCTGCGATATGATCTCGAAGGAGGACCCTCCGCCCGACATCAACTTCGTGCACCAGGCCCTGATGACGGGCTATCATCACTACAACCTGGCCAGCGAGCGCATCCGAGAGCTGATCTCGCGGCCAGATGCCTTGAAAGCAGAGCCTTTGCTCGCAGCATCGCCGCTGCTGGTCCCATTCGCCACGTCCAGCCAGCAGATCAACCACTGGATCTCCAGCCACTCGACACCACAGTCCCCCGTTCCGAAGCCCCTGTCGACAACCCCCAGAGACGTCATCGTCATCATGCGTGGAATCAAGACCACACTGGAAGCGCTGGACTCGGGCGAAATCACCGCAAGCCCAAGCCCCAGCATCATCACCTCCGAACTGCCCGAAGACACAGACGCAATCGACCACTGCACGTCCCTCTTCGAAGCCAACACCCGCCCGGACTTCTCCGCCCCTCCTCCCCCGTCCCGCACGCATCCCATGTTCCCGATCATCGCATCAACAAGTCAGGACGCCTTCGCAAAGCTCCACGAACGACTCGAATCCGCCTCCCTCTACGGAACCTTCTCCAACGCCGCCCTCTCCGCCTGCGCCGCAGCCTTCGACGTCCTCTCGTCCATGCGCGACAGCACATTCTCAACAACCCTGGCCTCCTCCCCGCCTGCCTCCCTCTCAGCCTCAGCCTCAGATTCCGGGACACCCCAAGTCTCCCCCTGGCTCCGCTCCTTCGCCGCGCGCCACGCAATCCCCCACCCCTCCGAACCCCTCACCCGTCCATTCCTCACCTTCCTCGTCCAAACCCCACAGGCATACCTCGACCTGGTCCTCCCCCTGCTCGACCAGCGCCTCGAAGCGCCGACGGCCGAGCACGACCGCAACGCCGTCATCGACTTAACCCCCGAACAGGCCCTCGCCCTGGACATCTACGCGCACTGGTCGATCCTCATGTTCCTGGTCGAGGACGAGTCGTGGTTCATCGGGAAGTTGCCCGGGATTACCCTGGCGGGGATGCTGAATCGGTACGGGGATGACTTTGTAGGCAAGTTGTGGCCGGATTATACGATCGCGCTGGGTGGGCTGGACCACGGACAGGGACAGGGTCAGGCGCAGTGGTGGCCGAAGAGTATGTGGATGATTTCGAGGGAGATTGGCCGGTATCGATAGTTGATTGGCTGCCGTGTTGTATTGCGATGTACGATGTATGATTAGATGAATAGAGATTGATTTCACTCTCTACCGTATATCCCGCGTGGATGTCTTCATAACCTCGCGTAGTATTCTGCAGGATACCGTAGTAGGTTGCGTGTATTCTCTAAAATGGTGCCTTTGGACATGAATTGCACGGCAGGAATACAATCGAGATAGCTGTTAGATCTTTCTATCTGTGAAGAGAGAACTTCATCGAGCTGTGCGCCAGTATATCGCAGCATGGAGCCGTATACGGTCCTTGCGTTCAAGTCTCGTCAATATCATATCAAGCCCGCGTGTTGCGCGTCTTCTCATCTTCTGATTTGGGGAGTGTATTATCTGCACAGGCTTCGTAGTATGGTCGTGTATCAAAGTCTGATACGAGGCTCTCGAGATAGAGCATACCCGCTCGGAGTGAGGTTGAATATCAGCATTCCAATCTCCTATTCAGAACCGCAAGGTATCTCCCACCCAACTTGCAACACCTGGACTGGTGGGGGATCTCATCAACCAATAAAGTTGAACTGTAGTCTCATCTGGCATCATCGCTCAGCCAGATGTGACAGGATTACCTTGTAACCTCAAACTTAATTGGGACAGTCAACGCGTTAGGGTGCGAGTATAAATTGATACTCATCCCATGCCGCCAGCTTCCTCCCTTCTTCTGCACGGGCAAGGCCCGTCAATTCCCAAAGTCGAGTCCCGCCGATATCTCGCATTGAGTGTCTCCTTCGGCACAGGTACCCAAAGACATCGGCTGCCGGCGTTCCTTTTCCGTCTTTTGTCTCCTGTTCCGCCAAGACCTGACATCGTAAACCACACACGGTGACAATGACCCCACAGCCACGTATCTGCCAACCTGTCAATATTCTTTTTCTGCGTATAGGCAGCTAATATGTGGAGCTCTGTTGAATCCTGCCTGGAGCACGTTCGTCGGATACCATCTGACCGGGATGTATTGGCGGACATCCTCAACGCTGGAAAATGGGAGAACCCGAGAGATATCGGAGTTGGAAGTTTCGGTTAATTGTTTTCCTCGGATTCACGGTGTCCGTGTCAAGAAGAGGGACTTGGCCTGAGGGCTGTAGGAATTACCACATATGGATGCCTGGTCTGGAGACATGTGAATATTGGAGGGGTTCGAGGAGTGATATGCAGTCACAACCTCAAGGCGACCTACCTTGGATGGATCGACGTGAGGTATAGAGCCTGTCCTGACTTCGCCCCTCGGCTGGAGACCGGGAAGCAAATCGCATAATACGAGCGAATGAGAGATGTTTTTCATTGTCCAGCGACGATTGGCTCTCTATTCTAGACCAATGAAGAGACAGGCCAAGCGCTTTGGTTCTTTAGTTTCTTTTCCAGTTAAAAGGTCATCTTCGGCGTCAAGTCCGACAGCCTCTCTGTCCTTATTCCTTCATGGTTACCTTGCCACAGCCATACCTCTTCGTTGCATCATGAACGGACCAGCGGCTGAAAGTTCTCAACCCATACATCAAGACCCAATCTCTCCAGCGCGCGTTCGCCGACCATACTGGCTCACCGAACAAATCCTCAAACCCGTCACGTCTCCATGGAACATACGCATCCCAGAAGCCGAGCTCCCGCGCCTCCTAAACGGCTTTGCGCCCGAAGACATGGACGAAAAGTGGTTCGTATGCGCCGACGGCCCGGATGCTGCGGGAGACGCACGCCTGCACCTGTATCGCAGTTGGAGCGGATACAAGCTGGCGGAGGTGAAGATCAAGGTTTCCTTGTCTGTGGATGACGATGGCAATATCGTCCCTGGTGACGCTAGGATGATTGGGCTGATTTGGGAGGGGAATAAAAAGAGGTTTCGGGAGCAGAGTGAGCAGGCGGCCAAGACGATGGTCCTGGAAGTGTGCAGGTTCATTCTAGGGGTTCGGTTGCCTGGTGGCGATGATTGAATGATGCTCTTTGTACTATTTGGTAGTGTATCTCGCACATCGAAACTCATATAGGCCTGCCTGAGAGTGGAGGCTTTTGAGGTTGAGTAGTGTGGGGGTGGATCTTATGGTAACCACCGACATCCGAGGAAATGGTTTCCTCGATCATTATTTCCATTAACAGATCTCTAACAGTTGTATACGAGGCAGCCTTGAACCTCGCAGGAGCCCTAACCCGTTGAGTATTGACACCCCTTCCCACAGCGTAAGCACCCTATACTCGGAGAAAAGGAGCACGGCTCAGCATCTCTGCCGTAGCCAAGCAATCCCGGACCTGCCACCCACGGAGTGTTCTGAGAGACTCATTTAACATACGTAGAAGACCAAGGCCCTTCGTGGTTTACTCCCCCGGCACCGCAACCCCAGACACCTCCCGACAGATCCTCAACAGCTCCTCCTGCTTGTTGACATCCCCAGCCCCCGGATGAGCGTCTTCTTCCCCCCTTGTCGTAAAGAACGCACCACTCCTGAGGTTTGCAAACTCCCCCTTTCCTACCGCCCACTCAGCCAACACCCTCGCCGGCCTCTCCAACCCCACCGGCGCCATCCCCCCACCCATCTTCGTCCGCACCCACCCGGGATGCATACTGACAACCTGCACGCCGTCATCTCCCCCTCCTTCTGTCGCTCCCCAACGCCTCGCAAACGCATTCGCAAGCATAACATCATGCAACTTACTATCCGCGTACGAGTGGCTCCTCGTGACACCCCCATTCCGCAGCGTCGCGTCCCCACCATAGTGGCTGTCCGAGCTCATAAACAGCAATCTCGCACTCGGCTTCCCCATAAGACAGGTAAGTATATACGGCGCGAGGGTATTCACCGCGAAGACGGCTGCGATGCCGTCCGCGGTGATCTCGCGCGAGGCGGTCGCGCCGTACCCGATGCCTGCGTTGTGGATGATCGTGTCGAAGGGGGCGCCATTCAAGAGCCTTTTCGCATCAGCGGCGAGAGCCTTCGTTTCCGAGATTGAGGAGAGGTCGCCTGTGAGGACTGCCGCGGAGTTTGGCACGGATGACTGTGTGGATGCGGCGCGGGAGGGGTTGCGCGCGTGCAGGACGACGGCGTGGCCCTGGTCTGCGAGGAGCTTTGCGGTTGCGAGGCCGATGCCGTCGCTGGAGCCTGTTATGAAGATTCGCATGTTGGTTGGGTTTGGGGATGAGGAGGTGGTGCGTGGGCCGCTGGAAGTATTTATTTCTTGATGTCACTGGAGGGGTGATATGACGTCAGGGTTATTCAATATCAGGGGAAGTCAACTTAAAAGGAACCAATGGCACTGGGGAGGTACGGAGTATATTCCGAGGCTGGTGGGATGAGAATATCCGATTTTATCCGTAGCTAATCACATCTTCGGCATAAAATGATAGTTTGAAGAATGTTTATTTGCCCGAAGATCCCGTAGTATGTGCGTGTACTATCTAAAAGTCAGCATGGCATGAGAAATTGGATGTCCTATCCTCTCAACGCGATATATAAATCTCGTAGGTTGCTAAAAGATGACGCAAAAAAAAACAATGGAATGTCAGGCAACACCTGCACCAATCAGAACAAGCCCGCCGCCCCTGCTGCAGGCCTCCTTTTTCCCTCTTGCCTCGCCTCTCTCGTCAAACACGCAAGACCCGCTCCTGTTTTCGTTTCTCGAAACATCATTTCTCACTTAACGCATGATATTCTCTCGTCATGGATACTCAGCGCCAATTCCCTACCGTGCACTGGATCTGGGGTGGAGGTATCTCCTTCGTCTACGAGGTCCACCCTCTCATCGTGGTCAAGGTCCTAAAGTCTGGAGAATTCGAGAGGAAGCAATTCCGTAAAGAGCTTGAGATATATCAAATCTTTTCGCGAAATTGGTCTTGCCCATCTATCGTCCAATGTTTTTCCTTTTCAGAATACGGCATCTTCCTCGAGTATATGAGAGGTAAGTAACGCCCTGTCAGCTCCGTGCACTGATTATCCTAATAGATATGTCGCTTTCTTATAGGATACAGAGAAACCATACTCGGGACCAGCAAACTATGGTGGTCACAAGAGTGGAAAAGTTGGAACCTCTGCCTCTGCGACAGGAATGGATGAACAATCTCGCTGAAGCTGTTGCTTTCTTGGAGTCACTCAACCTTGCTCATGGTGACCTACGACCTGAAAATATCCTCCTCGATCGCAACCGACTAAAGCTATCTGACTTTGATTGCACGGCAGAAATCGGAACAAATTATGAAGCTTGTATGGCTCCATATAGCAGAATACTCAATAGTACCGAGACAGACCAGGGAGAAAGTGGAACCTTTGGCTTTCTAGGCTCTCGAACAGAGCAGTTTGCTCTTGGTTCCTTGTACTATCTCATAAATTACGGCTTTGAGCTTTATGGAGACCGATGACTTACTGAGGATCCTTACGAGCATGGGCCCAAGGTTGTGGACTTGCTACAGAACATGGAGTTTCCAGAATTTGATGGCAATCCACCGATCGATGATATTATCGACAAGTGCTGGCATAATAAATATGCCACAGTTTCAGAATTGGCTGCGCATACAAGAAAGCTTTTGCGTGAAAGTACCGATACGGCAGAAAATAACGGAGTGGTTAGCAGAGAGGAAAGAAGGAAAGAGGAAGAACTGAGAGCCCCTTCAAAGCCAGCTCCAGAAGAGGGCTTTACTACCAAAAAGGCAATTTGTCAGGACCTGGAGAAACGTGGACTTCTTCACGTACTTTCTTCAGGCGAGCCGGAGCAACTTGGATTCACATTCGATTGGTATAGACACAGTCTCTAAAGCTGTCTAACAAGGCATCATAGGGACGGATGGAGGAATAGGCTTAACCGGCAAATCAGATCCTCGAAAGCCAGTGATTGAGACTAGAGATGTTCTGAGAAAATCCATCGAAGGCGAGTTGACTTTCGATTAGATAGTACCGGGTATCGAGATGAGCAGCGGATACAGTAGAACCCATTGATCCTAATTGATTGGAAATCAACCAGGAACATGTGTTGATAACTCGTTTGCAGCCCCTTGTTTCCCCCAAGTCCACCCTCGTCCGACATCTCTGCATGTGGTCTCATCTCGAGCGTCGATAGGACGAGCAGCGGTTTCTCGAGAGGTGCTGACACAGGCTGGCGTCCTCTATCATAAGTGAACGTCTCGCTGTATTTTGATCAAACCGCCCAAGGCACTTACTAGTCTGGGACGCCTGTCGTTTTAGTCCTCGAGCGCCCCATCCCCCGCGAGTGGCCGACAACCCTATTCCCATGATCATACTCGCACCTCGGGATGATTTCCACGCTCAGCAGACTTACAGAGAGCGACAACCTCGCCGCAGCTGGCGGACTTGGAAGGACAAACAGTTTCCTGTGGATAACCATCCATGCACTCAAATATCACAGAGAAATGCTGGAATCAACTTTCCAATCGCCAAGCATACTTCCAGCTTGCCTCGCCACTCGTGCCGATAGAGAGACAGTATTACGGTACTTTACACCTAGCTGGACGCAGAACTCCTGGTTTGTGTAGCAGCAGGCTCGACAAGTCCTTCGCAAAGGGTACAGTTGAATTTTCATCAATTAAAGGATCCAGCCTCAGATACAGCCAACTAACGCGGATACCTCGCCCCCTGCACAAGACCGCGCTCGCTCTCCGTCTCACTGACAAACGGATTGCCATACTCACGCCCTAAATCCCCATACCCGCGGCCCAGCGTCTCCATCCGCAGCTCCTGCGTCACGGTCACCTCGTCCACGCGGTATATCTTGTTGTCCTTGCGCGATAGGCGGTGCATCAAGTTGCGCCCGGACTCCTTGCCGCTGTAGCTCGGTCGCGGGTACGGGTTTTCGCCTCGGGAGCGCGACGCCGAGTTGAGGAGGCGGGGGAAGACGCGCGTTACCAGGGGCTGCAGCGGCGGGAGGCACGAGCAGATTATGCCCATGTTCAACTCAATCTGGGACCAGGTTGCAATTGGGCCGTTGTCCTCTGTCGCCCGTTTTTAGTGCATTGCCTGTCTAGGGGAGATGCGGGAGGTCTTACTGGTTGGATCGGTGGTATGCGTGGCTATCGTCAGGTAGTTGAGGCGGATCATGCTAGTAACGCAGGCACTGGACAGACGGAGGTCAGTGAGTGTATAACCTCCATGCGTTATCTGACGTACAATCCACCTGTCGCAAAGATGAGGATCACGCCAAACTTCTGCCTCCGCGGCAGCTTCAGGTGCGAGAGCACGGGAACCGGGAGGATGAGAATCGCCAGGTCCGTCGCGATATTCCAGCCGCCGTTGAAGAACCAGAGGAAGGTCTTCGAGATGCAGTGGCCCGGGACCGACTGGTCCCAGAAGGACTGCACGGGGAGGCAGTTCAGGAAGGCGCTGATGACGGTCCAGAGGCCGTAGATGACGATGACGACGAGGACGATTCGTGCGGCGATGATGAATTTGCGCGTGGGGAAGAGGCGCAGGTAGAGGAAGACGATGGCGGCTTTAGTTAGGGTGAGGGACAGGTTGTAGAAGGGGATTGAGAGCCAGAGCGCCTGTCGATGTCAGCCTTGAGTCTTCGATGTAGTTTCGTGACCTACCCTCAGCTGTAGCTTGATCTCGTCCCCGGTCAGGGTCGCCATCGGTTGGCCGACGCCATACTGGACCTCTTTTTCGTGGTCAGCATCGAGAAGCAGAAGCTGTTGAATGCAGCACACCTTGTACGAGGAAAGCGAATGAACACCAGGCGAACAGCTGCATAGTTAGCAGGGGGACTGTATCCAGAGAAGAAGACCCACCACTGCGACTGCGATCGTGTAATCGTCTATCCCGGGATTCTTAATAAGGTAGAAGCGTGTGAACTGCCTCAACCCGACAAAGAAGGTGGAAAGCCCGCCGAAGCTCGAGGCAATCGCGATGATTTGCATGGCGCACCGCAGCAGGCCGTCCGTTCAGGCCCACTCCGCTGGATCAGCGGGGAACCGTTCTCGTCGATGGAGGCTTTTAAAGAGACTGCCATCGCAGGTTCGGGAAGCACGGAACGATCGCCATCTCAGCCTTACCCCCCGCGCGATTTAGGCTGTGGTGAGTTGACCTCTGGCGCCGCGGGAGCAGGCTCGAAAGGCTGCGATCGCCAGTGTCCAAGTGCTTCGATCGCGTGAACTCGTCTCCACACCAGGATACCCCAGAAGGAGAGATCCAATGTGGAGAAGGAGAGATCCATTGTGGAGAAGGAGAGAGGAAGGATGCTGCTCCGTCGAGAAAGTGGAAAACATCCGTGGCGTCCGTGTCGGCCGAGCCCTTGCCCCATGGACGAGCTGAAACACTCAGTCTGGGGCCTGTGCGGACTCTCGAGGTGAAGCAGACAATAATTTTGGATAATTGCGAAACCCTGTCCTCCATGCCAATCGGAAGCCCAGCATCCAGACGGCCCCTGCTGGGCTAATGCTTGATAATTTCGCTTGCATTGGTGCCCCTATTTACCCGTCGACTTAAGAACACTCTCTCGATGCACAGCTGGAGGAGGCATCCCCTCCAGCCAGCACACCATGCATCGTTTGTGGACAGCTCGCAGCGCTGGCCTGGCTTTAGGGCTCAATCTCGTATTCTCCGCCCACGGCCGCATTCTCACCAGCAACGCGCAGTTGCTGCCCACCTACGACTATGTGATCGTCGGCGGAGGAGTGTCCGGTCTGACCGTGGCGAATCGTCTGTCGGAGGATCCAAGTGAGCCATCCTTCGCTGCAAGGACGTGATTCAGCCAGTCTGGAGCTGACATTCGTAGAAAACAGGATTCTTGTTATCGAGGCCGGTGATTTGTACGTCAGCCAAGAACTCCTGCTTGTCATGGCACTGCTAAAAAGCTTAGTGACCAAGACGAAGACTCCATCCTCATCCCCGGTCTCGCAGGCACCGCCGTCGGCACACAGTATGACTGGAACCTGACGTACGTGTCGAACCCGGACGCCGGGGACCGCGAGGTCTCCATCCCACAGGGAAAGGCAGTCGGCGGCTCGAGTCTGCTCAACCGGATGACCCTCGACCGAGGCTCAAGCGCCGACTATGACCGCTGGAGCGCGCTCGGGAATCGTGGCTGGGGATGGGCGGATCTCTTCCCGTACTTTAAAAAGGTGCGCGTCTGTCATCTGTGTTTAGCATTATCCTGACGAATCCTCTAGAGTGAGACGTCTACTCCTCCGAGTGACGAGCTTGTCGCCGAGTGGGATGTCGGCTACGATGAATCGGTCCACGGCTCCTCTGGGTATCTGCAGTCGAGCTACACTCCGTGGATCTGGCCTTCGACAAGTAAGCATGCTCTACTCCTAGCATGGGAGTGTTTCTATTGTCCGCCGCTCACTGTCTAGAGCACTTCGTCAGTGCTTTGACCGGCCTCGGCATCCAGATCCCTCATGATGCTGCCGGAGGCGACGCCGTAGGGGGGTACTTCACTCCCCATAACCAGGATCCGGCGACAATCACCCGAAGCGACGCTCGCAGGGCGTACTGGACGGCTGCGTCGAGTAGGCCTGGGCTGAGTCTCATCACAGGTCGACGGGTGACTCGGCTGATAACCAAGCAGACTGCCCAGGGGGCGAAGGTGACCGGCGTCGAAGTATGTATCTGACATATCCACCCAGATCCCAGTGATATGCTGATGAGTAGTACAGTTCGCGGCGTCTGAATATTCAACTCCCAAAGTCGTCAAGACTAGCAAGGAAGTTATCCTCGCAGCAGGGGCTATCCACACTCCTCAGCTGCTTCAGCTCTCTGGAATCGGCGACCCAGCTGTCCTCTCTGAGTTGGATATCGCCGTCGTTGCCGACGTTCCTGGCGTCGGTCGGAACTTCCAAGACCATCTCTATATACCTGTCGTCTTCTCCTGTAAGTCGTCGTATATACATAACTGCTAGGCGCATCCTAACCGTCAACCGATCAGGCGACTTCCCCTTGACCGCCGCAAATCTCACTGCCAACACCAGCTTCGCTGCCGAATCCATGGCTTTATACAACACCCACAGGACAGGACCCTACTCCGACGCAACAGGCGACTTCCTCGCCTTCCTCCCTGCTGAATCATTCACAACGGAGGCAGCAACACTACACTCCCTTGCCAAAGACCAGGACAGCACCACCTACCTCGACCCAGACACACCCCGCAGCGTGAAAGAAAACTACGCCATCCAACACGCGCTCCTCACAGACGGCCTCATTGCCACCGACCAGGCCCAGATCGAAATCATCTGGACAGACGGCACCTTCATCACAGGCCTGCAGCACCCCTTCTCGCGTGGCAACGTGCGTCTCGCCTCAAAGGACCCCTTCGCCGCCCCGCTCGCGGACTCCGCCTTCCTCCGCAACCCAATAGACGTAAAGATTCTCGTCGAGGCAATCAAGTTCGCCCGATCTGTCGTGCAGACGCCCTCGCTGGCGGCGTTTAACCCTGTTGAGGCTGCGCCGGGGGCCGATGTAACCAGCGATGCTGACCTGGAAGCGTACGTCCGCGGCGCGGCGGAGTCGCTGTTCCATCCGTCGGGGACGGCAGTGGTGGGCACGTATGAGCTTGGGGGGGTTGTTGACACGGAGTTCAGGGTGTACGGGGTGCAGGGGTTGAGGGTTGTTGACGCGAGTGTGTTTCCGATGCTGCCCGCGACGCATATCCAGAGTTCGGTTTATGCCGTTGCGGAGAAGGTGAATTACCCGCTGTCATGACTGTGTTTCTGCTGCTGACCATGGCATAGGCTGCTGATGCGATCAAGTCTTCTTCTTGAGCTCTCGGGCCCTAAGGGATGTACTCGCTCTATTATCACTTTTCTCGGCTTTCGTGTAGTCTAGCTTTGTAGCGTCCCATTCAACTTAGCGAGTCATCCATTTAACGTCCACTTCCTTCATCCTTCCTACTGTGCCGAGTACCGATTTCAGCGGACACTGAAGGCTCCAGCCGGTAGAGGCCGTACGCCGCGAGCTCCGACGATGTACAACGCGAACTGTCCATGGAAACAGCCGCAGCTGGCCATCTTCCACATAAACCCGTTATACCGCTGACGATACGATCTGTAGGGCCTTACAAGGGTATCACAAACTATGGGCCCAACTCGCGGCTGTTTCAGCCGTCATGATTTAAATAGATCAGGAAGTTTGAATCCACTCCTAACGTGGGCATGCCAGTCAGGATCCCAGCCATGCCCTCCCAAGACCAGGCGTCACCGGCTCCATTACCAGACCACATCGCCCACAGCCAGCTCGTCTTGACCATTGCCACGGGGGCGATGTCGTTCCTAGCCACCTTGTTGGTGCTGCTGCGCCTTGTGTCCCGGACCGTCAATAAGATGGGCGTGAAGTCGGATGACTGGTTCGGCGTCGGAGCCCTCGTCTGCTCCTACAGCGTCCTCATCACCACCGTTGTCGATGCGGTTGTCTCGCGAGCTGGATATCACATCGCTCAGTATGACGATGCCACGTTAGGGACATACCTTCAGGTGGAAACCCCCCAAAAAGACCATTGTATAGTATCAAGTAACGGAAGAAGATCGTCCTCACAAACAGCGTCCTCTACACAACCAGCATCTCCCTCGCAAAAGGCTCAATCCTCCTCTTCTACCGGCGCATCTTTTAGATCTCAAAGACCTTCCTAGTCGTATATATATTGATTCATCCAGATACCTACTTCCCCACGGCCCTGTGGACAATGATTGGAATGGACACAGGGATCATCTGCATCTGTCTACCGACCCTTCCCAATCTCGTCCGGTATTCCAGATCCAGAGCCAAGACTGTCATCGGCGGCCGTAGCCCCAGCCATCCGAGTACCATGCACACACGGCAGCTCAAGAGCACCCAGCTAGTCAGTGACCCGAGTCTGAGGGTTCTGGTGTCATCGCGGGATTCGTCGCTGCGACGCGGGGCAGATACTGATATCGAGGTGTCTGTGCAAAGACGGTAGCTGTAGTCTTGAGGATATACAGTCTATTCGAGTGCAGACGGTCTGAGATATTATGTCAAAGCTAGTCCGTCAAAATATAGAGCCTCTGCGGGTGCGACTTCCTCAGATTCAGATAATCCCGATGTCATCGTCGCCATACGCCGACTCTGTGTAACGTGCACGGCTCATCGGGGATATTCGTCGGCTCTTGTCTCCCGTCAGACCGCACCAAACGGAAAGCCTGAGCACACCATTTCCACTGGATGCTAAAAGTTGAGGTTGCAGGGCGCCATGAGGCCCGTCAGAGACAAGCATATGGTCGATGGTATCCTTTTGTCCGCAGGACGAATGTCAATGGCGCAAGTGAGAAGCGATGAAGGTTTCGGCAAATTTTCTTTTTTTTTTGCGCTTCGAATTCCTGATCTGGCTGGAGCTATCGGGGATACTTCGAAAGAGCGCGCTTCGCAGCCTTATCAAGTTTTGCTTCTTTGACTGAATATCGACACCAGACACCTCCTTCCCATCGTACTCTGTCGTGAGCATATCAGGACATGATCCAAGATTCCCCCACTCACCTTGGCCTGGGGCTGAGCCACAAAGAGAGACTGTGGCTGCAGACTCTTCAGTTCATTCTCCAATCAGACTGCCTCCTCCAGGTGGCTGAGCAGACAAGCTCGTATTCGACCCACCCGCTGAGTTGGGCAGAGCCTCAGGGCTCCCGAGGTCTTCCTCCAATTCATCCGTGGAAGAGACTGTCCAGACGGGAGTTCTCGACAACAACAGCCGCCGATGCAGTCTCCAAGTCCAGACCCGCCGGTGATGCCGACCGTCTCGGCAGTCGGGGCCGTGGCATCGCCAATCCTCCTCCCACTGTCCGCGAGCGGCCCCGTCATGCTGAATCTCACGTTCTCGACCGACTCGCCCGACCCCCGCGCGTCCACGGCTCTCACGGTGATCCCGACCGTGATGGAATTCGACAAGGACGCGAAGCGCCCCGAGTGTCGGCAGATCCAGCCATGGGATCTAGCGTGCCCGATCCCGCTGAGCGGCAAGATCCCGTGTATCTACGACGCAGCGACGCAGCAGTACTGGCTGTTCACGATTGAAGGCGCGCTCCTGCTCCACGAGACACCGAAGGTCGTCATTCCGAAAAAGACGGCTCGCCAGTTGATCTATCGGATGCAGAAACCGCGCGAAGCACTCGTGAACTTGCTGAATATCCCGGCGTCAGCGAGCAATCTCATCCCGGACAGTGTGATTCTCCATCACGCGCTCCATGACTCGATTACGGTCAAGCGTTCGAGCTCAACGTCCCCCTTCATCCGCTTCTGGGAGGACAAGACGGTCCTCGTTTCGAGCTCGTATGTCAGTCCCAGCCCAAGCTATCTGCTGCACCTCCGGCCAACGTTCGATGACCTGGCACCACACAAGTGCAACTCCCTCTACCACTGTAAGCACCCCATCCCAATGTCACAGACAATACTAACAGCCCAGGCGGCAACAACATCATCTACTGCTCCTCCTGCACAGCATACCGCCTCCCGACAGGCGTCTCCAGCGGCTCAATCGAGACCGGCCCTCCCATTCTAATCGGCCGACTCGCCGTCCGCCCAGACATCGCCCAGTCAATTTACGCTCGATGCCTGCAGCGCGACTCTAGCTCCAAAAAACTGGACATCGACCGCGCGTACGAGGTCCTCTCGCAGTGCTTCTACCACCCCACCATCACATCCATCGACATCCCGCGCGCGTGGATGGTGGCGAACTTGCTCCGCGACAGCCTGTTCGTGCTCGTCGGGTATCCGCCTCGTCGCCAGAACTGGATCAGCCACTTTAACATCTCTGATCCGCAGGTTGTCTCGACGGCGGGCGGGGTTAACTCGACGTGGAATAATATCGGGACGGGGGTTGCGATTGCGGGCACGGGCGCTTCGGTTGGGCTGAATGTGGCCTCTGTTTTGTTGGCGCCGTGAGCATTACGGTCGCGTTGCTCTTATATAGATAATAGCGAGCGCCGCGGCTGGCGATGTTAATTAATTTGGATAAATATGTTTTTGGCGGGGTTACGGACTCTTATATAGGGCTTTCCCGGTCACATGTACGTTCCCTACCCTAACAAGATATACTCAACACGAGATCATATTTGCATACTACAGTCAATATCTACAAAGACCATGATTCAGCCTACCTCTACGCATCGGAAGGCTGCGTGGAGTACGGTCGGCTACGGTGGCGCACTATGGGCAGCAGGTCGCTGGGGAGCGACGGTCGCACGGGTAAGGGTAGCTACAGTCGCACGGGCAAGTCTTCATTGAGTGCTAAGTTTTTAAGCAGATCGCCTCCGTGATGTCGAGTCGTCGCAGCCTAGGAGCTCGTCTTCCGCAGAACAAGGAAGGTCGCCTTGTCGCCCGCACCCTTGCGGTAGTCCTTGACCTCCGCGCTGACCACGCTCGCCAGCCCCTCGGCCGCGAGCTTCTCAACCTCCGCCTTGTACCCGCCCGTCACCCAGATCTCCTGCAGGACCGTCGCAACAATGACCCCGCCCTTCTTGAGGAGGCGCACGAACTCACGCAGCGCCGGGTCAGGACCGACATGTCCGCGCGTGAACGTCCCGCAGCAGGTGATGATATCGTATGTCTCGTCCGGCGCGCTCAGCGGCTGCGTCAGGTCCGCGAGCATCAGGTTGCGGTAGACACCTGTGTCCTCGGCGATCTTGAGCATGGGCGGGGAGAGGTCTGCGCCGTCGATGGCCATGGCGAAGCCGGCCTTTGCCAGGGCCTCGCCGACGAGGCCGGTCCCGCAGCCGGCATCGAGGATGGTGGGGGGCTTCTCGTTGCTGATGGTGGCTTGGATTGCGGTCTGGGCGGTTAGGATGGGCGCCATGTAGTTCTGGGATGCGTCGGCGAGGTCGGTGTTGTAGGAGGCAGCCCATTCGTCGTAGAGCTTCATGCAGGCTTCCTTGCTCTGGGCATTGCGGGCGCCGGCGAGGTGGCGGTTTTCGGAAATGACTTGGGTCATGTTGGAAAAGAGTAGAGAGATGGAGATGTGATGCTAAGAAGAGGTGAGATGAGAGATGAGAGCGACTTCGGGGCTCCTTAAATGGCTCTCAGGTCAGACTCTGGTCTGTCCGCAACGAATAACGCAGCCTGTGGGTGGCGCCATTCTGTTCCACAGGTGAAGCGTTCTGGCTTCTCTCAATGGCTATGGCCTCCAGGATTCTTTACTGTATTTAACGCATACTGAGGATAAATAACACATATCAATCCTCCCCGCGGTAATCAGAATACCGCCTCAGCCGTGCATCAAACCAACTACCCATGCACGCCGCGCCCTAGCGCATGAAAATCCCCCGCGACAAACCCACTATCCGTGGGTACCCCGCCCTCGCTGAGGCATTGGCAGTGGACACACCAGCCCTGGCGAATATTCGCAATCTGCCATGCGTGCACGGCTGGCTCGCTGAATGGTGCATCTCCTGCCCTGAAGCTCGGATCGTCATGGCCTGCATGGGGCCTCCTGTAGGCCCCATGCGGGCTAGCGCACGCTAATCAGCAATAACCTATAAGATCCGTGACAGTTCCTGGCGGGAGGGGCTGCCGCCTCCTGCGATGATATTATCCTCGCTCCGTCGGATGGCTCGATGGGGAATGCCGCTGTGTACCCCGCTCGAGAAGTGATTCTTCAGGAGGACTCTTGTCCGCCAGGAAGATCTTTTTAGCAAATACTTCGTGTCAAGAAGACTCGTTTTAGACGAGATTCGAGGCACCAACGACGTCATATAGGCCTTCTGCTCTGTTTCCGAATGCTCTTGCAAACAAAGGAAAGCCCCTGACGATGGACTGCGCCATCCAACGCAGACCAGAATCTTCGCCCCTACGAACGGCCCCCACCCAAAATGCTGTCTCTAGTAGTATGAAAGCAAAGTTAGATTAAATTCAACTCCCTGGCTTGGCTTTCCAGGCCTTTCCCTGCACTACACAATCGCACGGGTAAAAAAGGTATCATCCATGCAGATTTCCTGGACGATATTAAATAGACCTTGTTCATGTTAAATAGCGTTGCTGGATATCCTTGCTTATGTACTAAACCTCTATTCATCTGGGGCATTCATCTGGGGCACTCTGGAATCTGTCTTGATACGAAATCATAGTAATACATTGCCAGACAGCTGATGTTCTTGCGTGCGCTGACTGAAGCCATATGAAGTTACCCTCTCACATCGTGATACAGGGAGGACAGTATGTGGTTTGCCGACTCTGCGGGATATTCGGGGAAGCAGGTAACAAGTTCAAATGTCAGCAATGCTGTGCAAGGATAAGAGCAATTGAACAGCGTGCCAAGGAAGACAGGGCGCCGATAGGAGCGGGCCCGGCTGCAGGCTGAAAGAGAAGCGAGAAAAGCCAGGGGGCATAAGCCCTTGGGTTCGAGTGCTGAGGATAGTGAGGACGACATACCCCCTAGCCCTACTTGGAGTGAGATTCAGATGGAAACGATCTAGTCCGAAACAGATCGCCACATGAACAGCCCCAAGCCTGGGTCTGGATAAAGCAGCTTTTGTCAGTACAAGGGAATCCTAAGGTGGCCCAAAAGAGCATGCAGTCAGGAATGGAGAATAATGAAAGCACATATCTCTAGATTGGAAGCATGTACTTCTCAATACCAGCAGAACAGGCAGTTCTGATTATACACATTGGTAACCCATGAGTAAGGATAACACTCCCAATAAACGTCTACCCTGCGTTTCATGCATCGCACTCGATGGCATATCGAAACCATTCCCTACTCATCGCTACACAACTCCCTAGCAAGTCCAGCCCTAACTCCTCCGCTCCATCTGCACCAACACTCCATCTCTCTTCCCCTCCCACTCATCCCACACAATCGAAAACACAGCCGTATGCCTCCCCCTTGCCTCCCCAACTGTCCCATTCCTCCTCTCAAGCGCATCTACTGCAACCCCCGTCGGCCAGGGGAACGCCCTCTCCCAGCGCAAGACACCTTCAAGCTCGAACCCCATGCGCAAAGCCGCTTTCTTCGACGCCTCGTTCCCAGAATGACACTTCCACTCCACGCGGCGCAGCCCCAATCCACCCATTGACGGCGGGTCAAGTGTATACAGGAGTAGGAGACCGATGGCATTCGAGGCGACGTGCGTGCGCTGGAAGGCCGGGAAGACCAGGACACCAAATTCCGTGCTTGCATTGGCGGCGCTGGTGTTGGAGAGCGCGATTGTTCCGGCGTATCCCTGAGTGGCGGGTTCGGGTTTTGTCTTGTCGATGATTGCGTAGAGGCACTCTCCTGGTAGAGCGGCTATGTGGGGTTTGTAGACGTCCTTGACGAACTCTTCCTCTGTGTTGACATCGGGGAAAGCCACGTATTGGAATAATTCAGGGTGTGTTTGTTTCTGGGAGATGAAATTTGCGGCATGGAGGGTTGGCTTTGGCAGTTAGTGTCCATTCCAGCTTATTTCAAGTATTACTGTGAGTGAAGTCCTACGTCGAATGGCTCCAGGGCGACAAGGTCATTCTCGAGCCGTCGCTGCTCGTAGCAGAATGGGGCCGCGGACATGCTCATGGCGGGGTTTATTCAAGGGAGGATTATCTCTGCCATGAATGGCGATGCCTAACCCAACCCCTCATTCGGGCTAACTTATTCAGGCTTGGCTGCGTTGGAGGCGAGTCAGCAGCGATTAGTTCTCTAACTACTTGCGTAACAATATTGTTGACCCATCGTTGATCTCATCTGCCTCTTTCTATATCTCGTTTGACCCTTGACGATACATATCTTCTTCACTTACCTCAAGAATACCCTTAGGTTCCTACATTTGGAAGGACCGGCGGACCTAAATCTAGCACACGGACGTGTATGATTGGCGTTGGAGTGAAGCATGTTATTTGATATATATGCCGGTGGAAATTTGTCGAGGTTCAAGAGCGTGATGCCGAGGCTCAACAAGCCGGTGTTCCCGGGTGAAGCTTTCCAGACGCTGATATAGGAAGAGGATGGCCAGATTACTTGCCAGCAGGTGGCTCTGGATGGCAGGATTGTGATATCCCAGCTGTTACCGAGCTAAGGAGGTTGCCAAGTTATAGCCAGCTTTGAAAAGCTAACAATACTTATAACTAATTCGGTGTGATTTGAGTAGCTACACCTTATAAGTGTACTCAGCATAGACAAGGCACACCAAAGAGAGTGGCACCGGCCGGCGCATCGAATACCTTGACATTGCCGCCAGAGTTCACCGTGACAGTAGCTGGTTTGGTGAGAGCTGTGACAACGAAGACAGCATCGTCCATTGTTTCCCAGCCATTGGGACGACCGTTGAAGTAGTTTCCGCTCCCGTTATTCGCCGGAACCATGCATGTATCGGTGGCATCACAGTCAACGTCGCGAGGCGCAGGTCTGTACCGGTAGACAAGCAGGTCTTCGGTAATATAGCTGTCCACAGATGTAGCTCTGTCTTTGTACGCAGCAATAAATGGCTTGGCCATGTCCATCCAACCGTCGTGCAGCCTGCCAGGGTCAGCACAGATGCGAGAAGGGCCAGGGCACGTACATGTCATTGACCCATTTCGAGGCACCATCATCAGTATGCAGAGAGCTGAGCGGACTAATGTAGTGTGACTCGCCACAGTCATTCCAAGTGACAATCTCGATGAAGCGCGGTCCCAATGCCAGAAGCTGCAGCCAGCGGTCATACCAGAGCAGATCTCCAGGAAAGACCCAGTTCTTGCTGTAGGGGACTTCAGGGCCAAAGTGGGTGAAGAACCACGGGGATGCAGCTGTGAGGGTTAGATTCCATGTAGAGAATACATCGAGAGCAGCACTTACGAGCGATATAGTCTTTCCCGTTCAAAGCCCTGACATACAGCTCGTCTCCGGCGGCGACAGAGATATTGCTGCCAGGAGTGGGTGCCTTGTTGTTTCCATTATTATGCCACGCCATCCAATTCAGTAGTCCGTCGACTTGGTCCATGTTGGTGCCATACTCAGGATGGAAATTTGGAGCAAAGAAGATATCCTGTCCAGCAGCTGAGCGCATTGCAGCAATGTCAAGGCCGTCTCCAGCAAAGGAAGAGACAAACACCTTACCGTCGGCTCTGAGCTGGGCAGGAAGGTTGGCATACTGGGCAACCTTCTGGCCGACCTGGTATCCCTGGCCAGTGCTCCACCAGTTGAAGTCAAAGGATATGAACACTTTCATATCGTTGTTCGCAGCGGACTGATAGGCGAGGCCAAGCTGCTGATCAGTATACGGGTCTGCGCCGATGTTGAGAGCAAAGGCGTCGATGCCCAGGGATTTGGCACGCTGCATGTCGTTGTCATAGTCTGCAGCAGTGTGGCGATTGCTGACAATTCCAATCTGCATTGATTGTCAGTCATTCTTCGACAAAGCGGATATCAGCAGCAGGGGTACCATGAAATGCGCAAACACGAGTCGATCAGTCGACTGCCTCGCTTGATTGACATTCGAACTCGGGGCAGCCTGTACGAGCCATGGAAGGCTGCACAAGGCGGAACAATGGATCTCAGCTTCATCTCTAAGGGTCTCTGAGGAGCTGATTGATGATATGAAGGCCCAGCACCAGCTTTATAGATTTTGGCTCAGTCTGAACCGACGGACAGACTCTCTCCTAGCCACTGCCTCTCTGCCTCGCGACACTCGGCTCCGGAAGCTCATTCGCTGTCATTTCCATGCCTGGTATAATTTGCAGCCATTGGGTCATGGCAAGCTTCTCTCAAAGGAAAGGTGACTGGCTTGTGTAACTCGTCCTGAATATTGGAGTATGATATCGGCAGGGTTAACTGGGTTTCCCTCCGCTTCGGACGACTTGATTCCTGTCAGCACACCATCATGTGGCCAATTCTAGCGAGAGTTTAGGCGAGCTCGCGGAGATGCAACCTGTCAGAATGAACTTATATCGGTCGACGCGGGAGAGGACTTTCCGGCGGTCTTGACCGAAATCAACATCAACAATGGAAGCCAACTGTGAATCGGATAGTATATCCTGACCCACGAGCTAGACCCAAACGCCGTAGGCCTCAGAAAGGCACTCGAAGAGCAGTGTCCGCAACTGTAAGTGCCAATGCCCAGTACAGGGAACGACATAATGATTTCCTCGAACCCGAAGACCCAGACAAAGCTGTCTTATTCACGACCACGGTGACAATTCAGGCCATGACCTGGGATAATCGCATTGCTGCTCTAAAGACCGCCGGAGTGTTAAATAACAGCAGATCGGGCGTCGGTCTGGTTCCACATCGCATAGTACATAAGCTGTAGTCCCGAACCGCATTGATCCGGGTGATAGCCGCATTTATCGTTCACGGACGCCTATTCGATACCTTGTTGCAGGGTCGACATCGGATGGGGTATACTGGCATCACTGGGGATTCTGAACCCAGTGATTACACTGTGCTAAATGACGAGGGCAATCGGGTCAGTATCTCCGGCCGGACCAGCGAGTTGGGCGAACACTTAAGTACTTCTGAGGGTCAGGCTCTTCAACTGGCTCTTGGTTAAGCTCGACGGTACTGAAGATTTAGAGGCACTTCCCACGACCTACACCCGATCCGGATGGAATCCCAAGAGGATGAGGGAAACTACGGCGACGACGATGAACCCAGAACGGATCTTTAACCCCGTCTGGTGGCCGCCGGGGGCTTTTCGACAGGGGATTTTGATTCCGGGGGAAGTTGTTTCATCAATGGTAATGGGCGAATTCTAACATTAGTCTACAGTTTCGTTTGCGCGTCCTTGTCTCGCTCTTCCGAAAAGCTATAGTTCCTCCACTCCCCCAGGAGTTGCTGAACTCCCGCGAACAATCGCGTGTCTGAATCCATCGCCTTCTCCCCTGCTGCTCTCGTCTCCAAATCCCCATTTAAATTCCACTCCCATTTGCGACCCTCCTGTCGCAGCACTCGTAACGCCGCCGAAACGTTTTGCTCAACTTCAGTGACAGTCGTGGCCCCCACAATCGTTCCGACCCGGAAATCGGGTGTTGAAGAGTACTGTGCCCGTCGAAGTGCATACCGTAACGCCAGAGATGCCAACGATTCTCCGTGGGACGCGACATAGGTCGCTGCGCTCTGTGCCGCTTTACGCAGCCCTTCTGGTGCCGGATGCCAGTCCCCCAGTCTACCGACCGGAACGCCCTGGTCTCGCAAAAGACCAGTCCCAAGCGGACTCGAGCTACAGACGCAGGATACACCAGCATCCTTGAAGGCTTGCAGTCCTTCTTGCTCCAGCCGATCATTCTGTAGCGTCATTTGCGCCCAATTCTGGATGACGTCCAACGGTCGACCGTATATCTCCCGCGCACGGCATGCGACCCGGGCCAAAACGCCGATCGGATACCCTGAAATGCCGATATAGCGTATCTTCCCTGCGGCGGCCATTTCCAGAAGAACCCCGATCGCTTGCAGGGCGTCTTCCTCCGGGACAAACTCGATATCGTGACAGAACACTACATCGAGGTGGCTCGTCCTCAACCGCTGGAGCGAGCGAGAGACTGAATATCGGATCCATTCCGGCGAGTAGTCCGACTTGGTTGCGCTGACGCGGCCGACCTTGGTCATCAGGAAATAGTCGTCCCGGGTGTAACAGGTCGTGATCTCTGGATGCGACAGCGCCTCGCCAATGAGCTCCTCGGAGGGTTCATAATATGCCGAGGTGTCGATGGCTCGGAGGCCAAGTTCGAACGCCCGCTTCAACACATCTCGCGTCCGTGACGGATTCGGGTCGGATGTGAGCTGATAACTGAACCCAGCACCTCCCAGGATGAGGGGCGGGAGGACGCGACTGAGGGGCGTCGATGGTTGCGTCGCGGCCATCTTCTCGAGAGCTGTCAGGGTATCTTCAACGACGACAACGACGACAACGACGACGGCGACGGCGACGACAACGAAGAGCTACAGACATGCATGCCTTCCGCGGCACGGAGAGCCTCTTATGAAGCACGACGGTCTCTTGAGCTGCGACAATCTCCAAACAGGGAATCATCCCGACAAAATTCCCTGTCTCAGCCTAATTTTCCGGTTACAATTGTGCCGGATAGATTGAGCCAATAGGACTGATGGGGGCCAACATGGGGGAACTCTTGCGCCAATCGTCGACATCCAAATATCCCGGATGTGGAGCACACCTTTGGAAATCTCATTTTGTCCGGCTGCAACTTCACACCCCTCGCCGAGGACACTGTTCGCTGTGCATGGATGCAGACTTCTTCCCTCTCTCCATTTAATTAGCCGTTGAAGCGGAAAATCTGCTCTGGATTCGTGTCATTTTGATCAACAACGGGGTCTTTCAGCGGCAATGCCACCGCTTGACGAAAACGGCTTCGATCGCGAAGTGTTGCCGAGGCAGCTGCTCGTCCAGCGGCTCTCGCGGCCCTTGCAGCGCTTCGGGACTTCAAGTCGGTTTGAAGGGATATCGCGACCCGTCCAAGAATTATTCCCAACCCGCATGCTGAATCTTTCGTGCAGGATCTCACGCAGCAGGGACCCACTTTTGCCCGTTTCTTGGCCGATGACATGGGAGGAACGGCAACCTTCGAATACTTCAGCTCCTCTGTACACTCTGATCAGGTACTCTGCGGTGAGATGTTGGTTTCCTTAAGCGGGAGAAAAGCCATGTGGCTTCCTGCTTCTCTTCTGGTCCTCACCCTCAGTAGTCTTTCGAGAGTCGAAGTAAGACTCGTATTGTGACCGGCGCCCTTCGCCTTGGGGGACGGTTGTCGAGGGTTCGTACAGAGAACAGGGGATGTGACCATCCCCCTCCGATTCGGATGTAATAATGCTCCAAACTTGACAACCAGCCTCAGTCCCTATAAGGCTATCCAGCAGACTTTTAATCCCGGGTCGAGGAGGATCCTAGAAAGGCTGGCCTTCGGAATACAATCAGTGGATAACCACCACCAACAGGACCAACGCCATGAAGATCATCGAGACATTCTACCAAGGCAAGAAGAAAAGGAAGATGTCAGATTCAACTAACTAGAGAAGCCACAAAAGGCTACTGAGTAATAAAGCCTAAACCTGACGGATCGCGGGGAGACCCCCCAAAAGCTGAATCTTGCGATGTATGAGGCATGGTGGAACAGGATGTTTTATGTGTGTACCTGGTGCCATTTTGCGTACATGTCCGCCGTACCTGGCAATAGCCATCGCCATTGGTTAACCGAAACAAGAGCTAGCAGCCTTCGAGGGTGTGACAGGATCAGGGAGGCAGCCGTTGGTGTTGTGGCGATTCATGCACAGTGAGTGCATTGCTGTGCTGCTTGATTCGAACTGATGAAGAGGGCGTGGTGCAGAGCGAGCGTGGGAATCAGGGTCGGGTCATGGAGTTGAGAGTGTTGGGTCTCTAACTACTGGCTACGTAGGGATATTTATACCCCTGAGAAGGCTTTGGAAAGGCTTCATGTTCACCTGAAAAAGGAAGGAGAGAGGGAAGAACTCACCGGCGGTCATTCACCGGTCGACATTGATGAGGGAAGACTCGGCAGCTTCCAATGTTGAATCTGATGTGCGTCGGGCCACATACTATAGTTGATATATCCACATCTCTGTGTCACTATTCTATCGCTGATATCTTCAGTTCTTACTAAATGGGTCTGTATACCGTGTCACAATACTCGGTCCACAACGAGAAGTCTTGAGATCTCGCAGATAATAACCCCCTCCGTAGCTATAATACAGCTACTTTCAGTATACAAGCTTTAGCTGAATTGACTTAGATTTGATGGGACCTCAGAGTTCCCAGCCTCCTCCACGGAAAAGGCTATCAAAGAGGGCTATATCAATGCCCTGAAGTTCCCAGTTATCATCCAATCCCGGCACCGGTGGTGGAACGGGCAGTTGCAAAGACGTGTTGCCGGGATGTACGAGCGGGTTGGCCGCCTGAGCGGTTGGGGTGTGATCCGAATTTGTGGACGCCTTGGTTTTATCATTAAATTGGGGATTGTCAGTTGTATTGGGCGTCGATGGCGCTGCGAGGCCTGCCTCCAGCTGTGACGCAGTCCTTGAAATGGGGCGACGCTCGAAGTTAATGGTTCCGAAATACGGAATGCGGATAAGGAGTCCTTTGTCGCCATGCACCACATTGCCATCATATTCGCCTTCGTCGCCGCGGGACGAGCTCGTCCCGTATATAGCGCCGTGCGCAGTGTTGGCTTCTATCGCGAGGAGATCCCGGATGATACGGGTGAGCTTCGTGGCAATCTGGTCCGTGCCATTTGAGTCGACCATGGATTCGAAGATCTCCAAAGTTCGCTCCATCATGCCTCGATTGCTGGGCCGGCTATGGGCAAGGAAGTTGAGTACAGTGCCAGGTTTATTCGAGCTCTGGTCAAGAGAGTTTATATGTGCGAGGCACATCACAGTAGAAGCAACGAAGGCGAGGAAATCAGTGCCACGGCAATAGAATTTCGTCGGGTTTGATGTGCGGAAAGTGATAAAGCGCGATAGGATCTCGCAACTAGAATTTACTGCTGTGATCTTGAGCTGGTCGTACCGGCCGTCTGAGGAAGAGCGGAACATGTAGGGTAGATACAGGCGTATTAGTAGATGATGGTGTGTAAAGTGGTTCATGATCCGTATCGTATCGCTCACGAGCTCGGCGTCATCAACAAACCTAGGGACTAGCCACCATGTCGCTGGCATCTCAGCCGCTGCGTCCTGCAGTAAGCAGTCAATCTCCTGTGTTATGGAATGGTCGTCCAGCTCAGCGTCTGTGCGCGATAGGATGCGCCCCGCAACAGCGCAGTGGATACGCTCCAAGCGAGTTACAGGGTGGCTCCCTTCTGCTAAATTGGCGCTTGCGAAGCGAGACTGGAGCGAAGTCTGTGGTAAGCCCAGCATCAGCGCGAGATAGCGGTCCATCTGGACAAGGCGAAAGCAGATCAACTCGGGATTAAATGTTTCGCGAGTCTCCGGTTCTATAATTTTCAAAGAAGGCGAGCAGATGCCACGATGGAGAGCCATCATCTGTGCGACGGCAGTCGCCCGAGACAGTGCCATCCAGGCCAGGTGCAGGTTCCCGGTGTAGTTATGGTACATCGCCTCCATCATGATGCACTCAATGCCCTCAACGGAGCCGGTGAATTCGTCGTTGGTCGTCACGAGCCTGATGGCCCGATCGACAACCCGGGACATAATCTCGCGATATGAGGTTGCAGGGCTACCGAGAGCCCGGATCGAAGACAGGACAACGCCCTGTAGGAACATCCCGAGCAGGAGAAGCTTACGAGCAATCAGCACGGGATGGGATCCCGGCGGTGGTAATCGCAGCATCTCTTGCAGAGACGGCGGATCCCGGGGGTTGGAATATGGTATGCACATTGCCAAGTAGAGAGGAGTTGAATGGCCGACAGGGAGGCTGCAGATGGTATTGAGCTCGGCCTGGCTAGGCCATACTGCAATGAGATCGCGGGAGAGTCTGTCGTATTTGTCTCTCTGGCGGTCTGGTACCTGTGAAGCGCGCGGTCCTGGACTACTCGCTGTTAATGTCTCCTGAGCCTCTTTTCTGGCTAACGGCGTCGGCTTGGGAGTAGCCTCCAACGGACGCTCGACGGGAGCATTGTGAACCAACGGCTCAATAAGCGCCTCCACGCGGCTAAGACGAGCCTCTACATGACTCGGACCGTCGTTCGGGGTCGCCAGTCTTCTGTCAGGGAGCTCCTGGCTAATGCATGCAGTGCCACGGCGCCTGCAGTTGTTGCAAGTGGCGCGCTCCGCCGAAGCGAAGATGCACCGAACTTTGCGTCTCTTGCATTCCCAGCAACTCTGGGTGCCTTTACGGACTTTTCTGCGCCCAGCCTCTGGGCCGACTTCAAGACTCGACATGGCTCCTCAGTTTGAATCTGACCACGATACACTGAGTCGAGATGGACAAGGAGGGAAGAAGTTCGGCCGAATGCTCGGTGATTCCTGTAAGTTAGTCAGCCGTTCAAGTCTGTGCTCAACATAAGTGTATGATCCCCAACGGAGAATTGGAACTTTGTTCTTTTTTAACGCTCATATTGCAAGTTGAATTCTTCCCTCTGCCTCCACCGGATTTCGTTTAGATAGACGCGATTTTGGTGGCATCGTGGATGCTTATGCTTGAAGTTCAACCCTCTGAACAAAGCGACCAGACTGGCCAAGACATGAGTCATGTGATCTGGTATACCCCTGGCATCGCCTGCCGCCCGATTTCGATACTCACCGACACAGACGTCAATTTTGAAGTCCCCGTAACTGGTTTAATATGGCTTCAATTGAGCAGGCGCTGGCGGCGATAGAGTTGCTGGGACCTGGAGAATCGATCAACTATGCAAAAATTGCGAAACAATTCAATGTGGACCGTTCAACGCTGTCGAGGCGCCACCGCGGAGTCCAACACTCGAAAGACGCCCAGTATGAAAGCCAGCGAAATCTCAACCACCAGCAGGCTAAGGAGCTTATAGGTACAATAAATGAGCTAATCAAGCGAGGCCTCTATCCCTCGCACGAGATGCTGCGAAATCTTGCAGAGGAGGTCACTGGAACGAAGCCCGGGAAACACTGGCCTTCGCGCTTTTTAAATCGGCATTCGAAAGACCTTGTTTCTGACTATAGAACTGCGGTTAATGCTACACGCAAGCAGGCAGATTCTGCATCCGAATATGCTTTATACTTCGAGCATATGGACCGAAAAATCAAGGAATACGGCATCGAGGCAGAGAATATCTACAGCATGGATGAGAAAGGATTTCTCATAGGATCGCTTTCTAACGGCAAAAGGCTCTTCTCTAAACAACAGTATGAGAATAAGGGCCTAGGAAAAGGCATACAGAATGGGAATCGAGAGTGGATAACTACAGTTGCCTGCATTTGCGCGGACGGGACCTCGCTTTCGCCTGGTCTAATATATCAAGCAGTATCCGGCAATGTGGCAGACTCCTGGCAGCAAGACTTCAGCCCAGGCGATCACCATTGCTTTTTGGCTTCTTCAGCAAGTGGTTGGACCAACAACAAACTCGAGTTCGCATGGCTGCAGCATATCTTCGACCGCGAAACCAAGGCCAAAGCAAGAGGGTGCTGGAGGCTTCTCATTCTAGATGGCCACGGATTTCATTTTACAATGAAGTTTATAAACTTCTGCAATGCTAATAGGATCCTTCTGATGATCTATCCTCCTCATTTGACGCATTCCTTGCAGCCCCTTGAGGTCGGGATCTTTGGTCCTCTATCTATGGCCTATAGCACCGAGTTGGAAGCGTTTTTACGCATGCCTCAAGGCCAAGGCCATGTTACCAAGCGAGATTTCTTCCGCCTCTTCTGGCCCAGCTGGGAAAAGGTCTTGTCAAAAGACAACATCGAAAGCGCGTGGAGATCTGTGGGTATATGGCCGTGGAACCCGGAGATCGTTTTGACACGCTTCAGCAAGGAAGAGAACCAAAGGGCTCCATCTAGTCAACCCTCTCGCTCTATCCTCCAGGAAGAGGATTGGGAAAAGATTGAGAGGCATCTCAATCGTGTGGTCAGTGATATCTTCAACGAAAACACTGAAAATATGAATCTAACGATACACCACCTTTCTACGGAGAACACCTTGCTTGAACAACGCTGCCGAGACCTCGAGAATGCTCTCCAGAATGAACGGCGGAAGCGACAGCGGGAGACACGTCGTACTTTTGAATTACAGGCTCCCGAAGATGGTAGTGCAGTATCTAATTCACCGAAGATCCAGCAGGCCCGGGATCTTCAAACAAAAAACAAGCAAGCTACACAACTTGCTAAAGCCTCAAAAGAGCAAGAGAAGCAAATATTTGAAGAAGAGGAGCCACGCCTCCCGGCAGCGGATGTGAAACGAAAACAGAAGGAGGATTTCCTTGCCAAGGAGGCCGCTATACGGCTTCAAACGGACTTCAAGCAGGCTAAAAAAGGCAAGAAGAGGAAGCAAGATCTAGCTTCACGACCTGCAAATCAGCAAGACACTATTGCCCCGGATGCTGAAGTTGTTGTAGAGGCCCCTAGTATGGTAACTCGTCGAGGAAGGCAGATCAGGCTCCCACACCGGTTTAGGGACGCTTGAAATTTGTATGCAGACTCTTTAGGACCTCATGGTCATCGACGCTATATTTGTAATATAATCCAAGTATCTTCTGCTTTGCGCAAGGACAAACACATCGGAAGACGGGCGCTATCAAGCCCTCCCCTTCCACACTTCACTCAAAAACGCGTCTGCCTGCGTGAAGTGATAATCGGGCAACAGCTGATTCCACTCGTCCGAGACAGCAAAGGCGCCCGCTCCGATGGCTAGCGAAATGCCAGCGACGCCGAGCTTCGACAAGGCGTCAACCTGCTCCGGGGGAATAGAAGGATGATCGACCCTTGGGATCCACGATGTCACCCACGTCCCGGCTTTGAAGTCTTCTGCCTTGACTCGCTCGACCTTGAAAGGGGATCCTACGCACGTTAGCGCACGCAATGCACGGGAGGAGGTTGTTGGGGTGTACCGCGAATTTTCTCCCCCAGAGCGACCAGTTGCCCGACGCTGAGTGTGGTCCCTCGAATACCACTGGTGACAGGCCACTCGCCTTCATACTCGATGGCGCGGGTTATGACGCCCACAAGGTCCTGGACGGTGGTCAGGGTGATTTCGGCGTCGTCGCCAGCCTCGAGGAGAATGGTACGGCGGCCGTTGAAATCAAAAGGGGTTTCGAGTGGGTGGATGTGGTTGGACGTCTTGTAAGGGCGCGTAAGGTAGTTCGTGAACAGGCCTGGCTGGAAGAGAGCGTACTCGAAGACCTACCGCTAGGCTGAGTTCTGGGTGTGCCAGGTGAATTGATTCAACTGACCTTCTTGTCCTTGTTCAGCTCCGCAAGGTAGCGCCGGATTTCAGCCTTATATCCGTACCAGGGTAAGTTTTCAAGTGAAGAACTGGAGAGATACGGTCAGTGGTTGAGAGCATACTGCCAGCGCCATGGACGGGGGAAACACACGAAGCCCATTCACTCGGCGCAAAGCGCTTCACACCGGCCCGGACGGCGGCGGTGATGAGGCGCTTCTGGACCGGGCTGTCGGGATTGTCCTGTTCGATCACGAAGGAGAGGACGGTGTGCACGCCTTGCAGGACCTGCGTCAGCTGCTCAATGCTGTCGTAGTCGGCCTTGATCCAAGTAATGCCTCGGGTGGGCCGTTCGGTGGGGATGTCCTAGACAGTCGGTCGGCCACAGGTACAGCAGGGGTGTTGAATCCAGAGGTAGCGAACCTTTCGAGACAATATCACGATCTCGTGCTTGCCCGTGGCAACGAGGCCGTCGATGATCTCCGAAGCAACGTCTGGCGCAGTGTCAGCAAGGCGTAATGCACAGTGAATTATTGGACGTGCAAGCATACTGCCCGAGCCGCCAGCGACCGCAATTTTGACCATTTTTATTTTGATTCGGCAGATGTCTGTTTGGAAGTAAGATATGTCCTGTTCGTCAACCTGAGGAGCTCAAGGAGTTGGGTGGGACGTCAGACGATCTTATATAAACTGTTCAACCGAGATTTCGGCCGAACGCTCTGACGTTATACGAGCGTTGGGACCGAATTGCGGCGGAGAAACCGTTGGGACTGCTCAGGTGGTCTCTTACGTCGCTATCTCGGAATGAGGACAGCTCAGAAAGTGAACGCGTTGGTGACAATACATTATCATCCAGAAAGCCATCTAAAACCGACCTCAACCCGCGCTCAAGTAAAGAGCCAAATCCAAGAATGGCGTATCGATCATGACCAGAGCGCCCTGGGCCACCAGCACTTGTCGCCGCTTTACGGCGTGCCCCCCCCCCGGGACGCAGTTCTCGCCTGTCGTCAACGAAACGCTCGGCAGCGCCGCTGCCGTCCTCCCCGACCAGCGCAGAGACGCCGGCTCCAGAAGCACGGGATGGAGCAACGCGTGGTTCATCAACCAGTATGCGCCACTGTACCGGGGGCGGACGTCTGGGCGCAGATCGAGAAATGGGACAGCTTCTACCCGACGCGGAACTTCTGGAATATTGATGACGGGGCAACGTTCCAGATTGATGGCAATTTTGGCGTGACTAGTGGCGTGACGGAGGTATTGTTGCAGAGCCACTTGAGGCGTCCACCTTCTGCCGGCACTTTCAAGGAAGAGTGTTCCGACGGGCGAGGGGAGGCCGCAAGGTCAATGGGGAGTGGCAGGGAGGAAAGCTGAAGAGGGCGGTGATACGGTCTGTTCCCGGGAAGGAGTTGGAGAGGAGTTCGATGTGAATGGGGAGTTGTATCAGGGACTCTCTGAAGACACGGAAAGGGGGTGAGTATGTGGTCACCCTGGCGAGTTAGACAGACCGTCCATCTAGATTCTTGGTCGCCATTTTGCTTATGAATGTACATCCCCTGCTATTTCCAATAGGAGTGACATTTCTGAAGGCGTCCAGGAGACGTCCACTTCGTAGCTAACAGAGTCGTGGAGCTACCGTAGGCATAATGCCATGTGCCAGCTTCCCTATTCTCACCCAGCCAGTTTCGCAGGCAGCAGTCTATTTCAGACAATAGTTTTAGATGTCGCGGCTCCCAGTCGGCCAGCAACCGGCCAGAGTTTCTCCTCGAAGACCAAATTCTCATCGGTATCGTCCTCGAAGCCGGAGTCTGAGGTCTCACCCCTCACCCCTCACCCGGGCCGCTCCGTTCTCGTTCCTTCCTTCTCTCTCCCCGGATCAACCTCCCGCGACGGTTCCTCCTTGTCGTAGAGCGGAGACCTGTTTTCGGAGCTCAACGAAAAAGTCTTTCCCGTTGGCCATGGTGTTCGCTGTACACTCGTCAGTCGGCCCTGTGTTCGGCGGTTTGCACGCAGACGAGCATACGTTTCGAGCCCCAAGGGCCACCTGCACCCTTGCTTGAATCTTTGCCTTGAAGCTTGTAGAAGAAAGGTTTCGGCGCTAAAGTGTGGAGGAAGGGTCAGTCGCTCGTTCGAAGGCAATGCTGCGGGCGATACAGACGGCAAGGGCACAGGCGCATACCTCCCGGACCTGCAAGAAACAAAAGCTGCGCTTAGCAAAGGGTGATATACCACCACTGGAAGAAAGGAAAACGAGGCCATACCTTTCTTCAAAGCTGCCTTAGCCTCCGCGGCATTGAAACCTCCCACCGGAACGTGCGGCTCCTGATTTGGACCAGACAGCTGCTCCCGCGAATCCCCCCAGTTATTACTCGGTGTGGTCGCATTCTGTTGTCCTCCACGGGGCCCGCTGTGGGCGCTCATCGCTCTGGGGTTCGAGTGTCGCTGTCCGGATTGGCGGTTCTGCTCATACGTGCGGCTGCCGTGCCACCTGCACAAATCAGTTGCTGTGTTGGACGAATACTAGTAACGGTGATAAGTTGGGGAGACGGCTACCGGTCATCAGTGTGGCCACTCATGATGTAGAGCTAAGCTTTAGAGATCGATGAAGTCTGATGCACGAGATAGGGAATGGGACTACTCCCGCTGATAAGCAGTTGGCTGTCAACTGGCGCAAAGATGCAGCTTGGAGTCGAAGCTATGAACAGCTCGGATGGACTGCACGCTGTTTTGCCTTTGTTTGTAATGGAATTACCAGTCACGTCGAAAAATACGCGGAATGAAAATTTTAATGCCTCAGGCACGGAGAGCGCAGGTGATCTGCAGCTGAGACTCCAACCTCAACAAGCCGCGCAGGTTCAAGCCAACAATAGCTTCAGAAAACCCAGTCTCAATAGTACTTGATGGCTTTCTAGTTCCCTCATGACTGGCATTTACCATATATCCTATCTCATTCAGCCATGATTCACATTCCTTGGCAGCTGTACTTTGTTTTCCGTTGTTATTCACCATCTTGAGGTTAACGCCAATTCCACGCCGACAACTGCATGACAACCTGCGTATTCACAACTTAATCTGATAACAACCGCACTTCCCTGCGTTTCCCTTCCTTGTCCTCCAATATGGCGCCTTACTCGTCTCCCAAACACCGATCCTCCCCAGGGAACGCTCTGAAAAAGGGTCCCAAAGCCCCTCCTCTCCATGATTCCGCGAATTCGGAACCCGCCGTTGTCGAAGGGCCTCCTATTAAGAAACTAAAATACGTCCCTGGCGGCCCAGGCGGTGGAGGAAGATACATTGAAATTGAAGTTAGGGAAACTCTCAAGCCGAAACCGAAACCCAAGCCGAAACAGCCCAAATTGAGCCCCGTGAAGAGGCGAACTTCCTCTATCTCGCGCACTCGCCAGCACACGAAGGAAATGGATTCGCCCACACAACCAGTCCAACTACCTCCGCCGCCCCCACCAGGTCACACTCCGACGACACCGCCATCCACACGTTTGAGGAGGGAGAAGAGCCAAACCCGTGGGCGGTTCGGATCGTCTACAGCAGCGGCGCTCGCGTTACAACAAGGGGATGGGTACAAACCAAGAGAAGAAAGAGGCTGGGAGGAATTCCACCCCGAACTCGATATTGACGCGAGGTTTCCCGTGTTTCCTTCGGCAGAGGTGGACCAACCTCCTCCTTCGGCGCAACTCGCCAATATCCTGTCCCCAAATGGCCTCGAGAAGACCGACGAAAACGATCCTGTTGCCGAGCTTATTCGTGCTCATGCGAATCGCACCGCCCAAACGCCAGTCAAGCGACGACCAGGACGTCCTCCCCGCCGTCCGGAAGCGATCTTACATGCTCTCGGCGTCTTCACCCCCCAGCCCAAAGTCGTTCCCCCGCCTGGACCCAACCCACGCGAGAAGTTGACCCTTCCCAAACCCTCCTTCCGGCTAAAGGACCCTTTCACCTTCTATGATCAACCAGGCGTCGGTCAGCAGAATTACGTGGATCGGACTATGGCGAGCGTGGGATATCAGGAAAGCGACCTTTTCCTCCGTCACGATCGGAGTTTAATCCGAATGGCCGAGGGAGCCCAGGAAGACGACCTCGATATAGGGAATCCGGTTGTGGGGGAGGGAGAGGTCAATGCGGCAGTGGGTAGGGTTGAATACGACATGGACGAGCAGGACGAGAAATGGTTGGAAGAATATAATATGAAACGCCGAGAAGACCAGTTTGAGCCGATCAAACCAGCCGTCTTCGAAATTACCATGACGAAGATTGAAAAAGAATGGCACAGTCTAGAGAAACGCATCCCCAAACCAAACCCCAAGCCTCCACAAACACAACGCCCTCGGTCGAGCTCGGCTGCTGCAGTCAACGGCGAGACCACAGGTCCGGGGGAAGACCAGGATACCAAGTGCGCGATTTGCGATGATGGCGACTGTGAAAACGCCAACGCGATAGTGTTCTGTGACGGCTGTGATCTCGCAGTGCATCAAGAGTGTTATGGTGTTCCTTTCATCCCAGAGGGTCAATGGTTGTGTCGAAAATGCCAGCTAATCGGGAGAGGGTCCCCGAATTGCATATTTTGCCCCAACACTGAAGGTGCCTTCAAACAGACGACAAGCTCGAAATGGTCACATCTTCTCTGCGCGATCTGGATTCCCGAGGTCTCCATTGGCAATCCATCTCTGATGGAGCCCATCACGGACGTTGAGAAGGTACCGAGAAGCCGCTGGAAGCTTCAATGCTATATCTGCCGCCAAAGGATGGGTGCGTCGATTCAATGCAGCAATAAAAACTGTTTCGTCGCCTTCCACGTTACGTGCGCGCGAAGAGCACAACTCTACCTCAAAATGAAGACTGGTCATGGAAATCTCGCCGTCATGGACTCACACCTACTAAAAGCTTTCTGTGATAAACATGTGCCGCCGGACTGGCGCCGGGAACATGGGACGGATGCCGCAACAGCGGAAGCGGTTGAATATTACCGTAATACGATGCAGGGTCGACGGTGGGGTGACAGTCAAGCGGCGGCGCTCTCGCTCGAGCCTACCCACGCTCTTGGCGGCGATCATGAAGACGAAGACGGGCAGCGGACACATACACCACGCATCACTCTCACCGTCGGGGGAACCAAACGGAAGAGACTCAATACGCCTCGAACAATCTGGAAATTGCCGTCGGGGGCGCCTGTCATCCCTCAAGTGGTCCTCAACTCTGTCGTCGCTTCGCTTCAGCGTTTTGGTGTTCGTCAACGGAAACAATATGCCGAAGACGCATGCAAATATTGGACACTTAAAAGAGAAGCCAGACGAGGTGCCGCCCTTCTCAAACGTCTGCAATTGCAATTGGAAACATTTTCGTCCATGGAAATGACGAGGCGGGACTACGCTGCCATGGGAGGGACGGGGAGAAAACGACTACAAAGACGTATCGAATTCGGAGAACGGCTGTATCGTGACCTGGATCGGCTGCGGATACTGTGCGACGAAGTGAAGAAACGCGAAAGGGAAAAACTGAAGGACGCCGAAATTCTCCGCAGCATTGTGGATACCGTCTATTTCCCCATCTTCCCTCTACTTTGGCCAATCTTTGAAAAAGCTCAAGGGTGAGTATTGCTAGACTCGTTAACCTCGACTTCCCGGCTAATCGCATCCCAGGCTTGACAGCAAAGGTATTTTCAGACAAGGACTGGCCGCAGTTCGCACAAAGCTGGAGCAACGCTACTACCCCTCCGTGTCTACCTTCTCAGCTCACCTGGCAAGCGTTTTCACTTCTGAAATTGGAGTTAAGCCCGCTGGAGATACGGCTGAGCTTCAGATGCAAATCAGTGGGCGCGCGCCCGAGCTTAGCCTCGAGCAGCGTGAGAAACGTAAAATGGCGAAGAGGATTATCAAAGCTATTCAACCAGCTCTGGAGGACGCGATCCGTAAAGAGAGCGAACTGAACCGTCAGCCTTTCGAGCAGGAGCTGAAGGACTTGGATGTCATGCTTGAGAACAGCCTCTTGTCAGGCAGAGGGTCTGAGATTGATTCCGGCGAGCGCATTGGAGACGACTCTTTCGAGAAGATGGGAATGATGGAAGCGGCCGAGGGCGGTTCCCGTCAAGTGAAAGAGGATTTCAATCCCACCGCGAAACTAGAAACCCACGGTGAAGCTGTGGAGGAGTCGACCGAGACAATTGCTGCTAAATCAGACGAAGGGCGGCCTCCCGAAATGTCTCTAGGCCTCCAATCCGCCGCGACAGACGCTGCGGATGAGAGTACTCCAGCTCCACCAAACTCCAACGCCACTATCACGACATCTATCCAACCCACGAACGAAACTCAGCAAGAGATGGTCGTTGAAGCTACCGACCAGGTCGAAGAGCCGAGCCAACCGGTCCCCAACGAAGCAGCTGAAGCTTCGAACGTGCCGGCATCCCCTCCAAAATCCCAAGGTGATCAGTATTACCCATTGTCTCAGGGAGGTATTCAATGGTACATGCAACCATTTGATCCTAGGGGAACCACGATTCACGAAGAGCGATGGACAGGCCGCGAGGTCATGCGTGGGCTAAGCGAGGAATTGAGTGAGTTAGATGAGGACGAACTGAAAGACCTCGTGGCCGACGACGAGCTGGAGGAGGGTGCCCTCAGCGGCGATGTCTCTGCCAGCGGGGTGCCAGACATCTCAAACGGAGAGCACGATGCGAAAATCCATCGAACCCGGCGGCGATGGCGTGGCTTTAAGTAATGTGGGCTGAGTACCATTGCTTGACCAATTCCTGCTTTTTATTTCATGTATGTTTCCAAGGCGCTTGAAATTTCCAGGATTCCGGAGGCTAGGCGTTTCGATGCGAACTTTACACCCACGATGTCAGCCTTGTTGGTGCCCATTTAGAGTAATTTTAGCAGGTGGGAGCAGTGCGATAATGAATCACATTCCGCAATTCTCTTGCCTCGTCTGAAACAGGAGTACTAAGTGCGCCAGTCGGCTCCCACGACTTCCTCGTTGCAAGCAGGTTGCAGCTCGCTAAGCCTCGAATTTTCGGTCGCGCCCCACGAAAATGATTAGTAAGTGGCTTGGCGCTCATGTGACCCACAATCTGGCT